>NC_050511.2:1114481-1480731 GCF_012460135.2 Molothrus ater | reverse complement strand
ATCCGTGCCTCAGGTAGTCCTTTGGCCTCAAACCCTGCTGTGGGCAGCAGGAACTGCAGGAGCCCTGGAAGGGCCTGGCTGCCCTTGGATCCGTGCACAGCCCAAGGAGGGACTCACCCAAGGAGACAGGAGGCACAGCAGCATCATCCCAGCATTAATGGGATCCGGGTTTGGAACACAGGCTCCAGGTGGAGAGGGACTGGCTCACCCCAGGAGGTGAGCAGGGGTAGAAGCTTGCCGAGGATGCAGCCTGCTCCAGTCCCCAACAAAATACAAACCCCTTGTCCCTGGTTAACGGGGTCCTGCAGGAGAACAGCTCTCTGATGCTGCAGCACCCTTGCAGGCCTTTCAAACACTACATCATTTAAACCCAGCAGTTTTCCCTGCTCATGTATTGTAGAAACATGGAGTGGTTTGGGCTGGAAGGGACCTTTAAAGCCCGTCCTGTTCCACCCCAGCCATGGGGAGGGACACCTTCCACTATCCCAAGTTGCTCCCAGACTTGTCCAGCCTGGCCTTGAACACTTCCAAGGGTGGAGCAACCACAGCTTCTCTAAGAAACCTGTGTCAGGCTCTCACCACCCTCACAGGGACCAATTTTTTCCCATTATCTACTCCAAACCTACTCTCTGGCAATGTGAAGCCATTCCCCCTCGTCCTGTCACTCCAGCCCCTTGTAAATAGTCTCTCTCCATGTTTTTGGTGGCTCCTTCAGCCACTAGAAGGCCACAGTTAGGTCACCTCACTGCAGGCTGAACAACCCCAATTCTCTCAGCCCTTCCTGACACCAGAGCTGCTCCATCCCTCTGACCAACCTGATGCTTGCTCTGCACTGGACTCTCTCCAGCAGCTCCCCATCCTTCCTGTGCTGGGACCCCGGGCTGGAGGCAGCCCTGGAGGTGGGGCAGAACCCCCTGAGAGGGGCAGAACCCCCTCAGAGCCCCTGGGCAGGGGTGTGGGGTCAGCACAGTGTGAGGTTCTTGGGTTGCTGTAGATATTTGCTGCCCCGAGATGTGCAGGATGTCTCTGCTTCGGCCCGCACAACTGAAGAACGAGTCTGGACTCTTCACTTTTTAGTCTTGAGGTTGTTTATTAATTCTTATCTATAAAATTTTCTTTCTGCCCAGCCGAAGTCTGCTCAGCAGGGCAGCCACAGGCACTCTGACTACCCCCAAGATGGTGTTGTCCTTTTATACCACAAACTATGTATATCATATTTACACTTAATTCCCAATACCTATCACCTATGTTAGACAGCGCACTTCTATTCTAAACCAATCCCAAAGTGCCAACATCACAGCAGAAAATGGAGAAGAAGAAGAAGAAGAAGAAGAAGAAGAAGAAGAAGAAGAAGAAGAAGAAGAAGAAGAAGAAGAAGAAGAAGAAGAAGAAGAAGAAGAAGAAGAAGAAAGGCTGGACACGCCCAGATTCCTCCATCTTGTCCCCATAACCCCCATACCAAAAATCCCAAAATCTACATTTTCACCCTGTGATCATTGTGTTATTACACCATTCAAACCTGTGTGACTTTCACATCCTCATACAAAGTTGGCAACTTGCTCCAGGGGTCAGAATCAAATCCCCAGGTGTTCTGGGCAGCATGCCAGGGTCTCCGAGCCCCCTGGCGGGGTCCTCAGCAGCTCTGGACACCCGGAGGGATGCACTGAGTTCTGACATGGGGTCAGCCCAGTGTGGGGTCAGCCCAGTCCAGTGTGGGGTGAGCCCAGTGCCTTCCCCAGGACGCTCTGGGTGCGAAGGCAGCACGAGTTGAGCAGCCCTGTTCCCCACCAGCTGGTTTGAATAAGTTATGGGCTGAAAACCTGGAACATTTGTTCTGGTGAATATTAACGTCCATCCCTGGGTGCTGATGTTTATCTGGCCAGTTTCAAGTAACTGGAAAGTACATGCATGAGTTCAAAGCCACCAGCCAAGCTGCTGCCTTCCCCTGCCCTCACCGTGTGCGTGTCAGGCGAGGCCAGCTCCACCAGCCTCATGTTTTGTGTTTGGGCAGCTTCAAAGGCCGCTGAGAATGCACACAAGGTACTTGCCTGCACAAAACACCCCTGCCCGCACTAAAATGAGCAGGAAAGTATTGTATAAAGCTGGTTTCTTTTCTTTTATTTTCTTTTTTTTTTTTTTTTTCAATTGGCCTTTCCTTAACAAGCACTGGTGGGCCACATGCAAATCTTACCTTCCCTTTTTACTCCCTACAGCCATACTGATAATTTAAACATCTCGTGCTTCAGGCAGGCCCCTGATGGCAAAAAAATATAATATTTTAATTAAAGTGGTTCAGACAGAGTCTCCCTCACTCCTCAGATGCTTGTTTTACCAAGGACATTTGTTTATAAGGCTCAGCAGGATTTTTCTTAAGAAGTTCCCTAAGCATTTCAGTTGCCATCTGTGCACCTTTGTTGTTCAAGTGAACTAGCAGAACTTCCCCAGTTCCATCTAAACTGATAAATTCATCCAGTCCCCACTTGATACCACCACAGAGCAGCTGTTTGTGGAGTTGTTTAATCTCCATTAGGACACTGTGGTTAAAAGCCAACCTTGCATCCATATGAAAACATGGCACAAGCAGGATGCTCTGCCTCTGCAGGTCTATCCAGGCTAGGGCTGTCTGAGGCTGTTTGGAGCTGGATATTTAACATTTCCATGAAAACCAGGCTGGCTGCATGTCTCCCTGGAAACCTTGCGCTGCCTAGGAGCACGATCCTCTCTCCCTGGTGTTTTGCACCCACAGGTTGGGGTTTTATTTTCCCCACACTAAATTCATTTTGGGAGATGCAGAGATCATTGTGGTGGGGCACCTGGGGCAGAAGTTGGGACTAAGGCTGGTGTTCATTCAAGGAAATATGTTCAGTGAAAGCCTTTCTTTTAATTACCTCAAGTTCTTCTAAAGGGATCCACGTTGCACCGTGTTTTGTCTGCAGGCAAGGAGATGTGGACAGTTAGGCTCTCTCTAAATTACATCTGACAGAGAAAAGGAATCTAGATTATTTTCAAATCTCCTTATTTCCCTTATCCATCTTTCTCAGTGACAGCTGGGGTGAAGTGCCCGTCATAGAAGTTCCTCCCCAAGGGTAATTACAGGGAAGAGAAATTATTTTCTCCTACATTTATGCAGTAGAAAAAATAAGAACTACTTTTCTCATTCATTCCTTGAAAATTTTTCATCAAACAAATAAACCAGACGTGAAGTATCAAGCTTGCTCATTGTCAGTGTCTCAGTCCTCTCTCCAAGTGCAATACTGTTGGGATCACAGCCAGGAATCACTCTTTTAAGTGACCTGATGCTTTGGGAGAGCAATTTCTCCTTGTAACACAGCTGGGTTTGTCTTTGTGCTCTGGCCCTGCTGAAGACAACAGCATTTTTATCATCAGCCTCCAGGGATTCATTGATCTCAAAGGATCCAGGCTTCCAGCTCCTGTATTTCGATCCACATTAGGTTTTGGCTGGGCTGTTCCTAACAGCCCTTCAATTTCAGGAACTCAGTTTCAGCCACCAACTAGAACTGAGAAAGTCCATCCTTCCAAAGCCATGTGTCCCACGAGGAAAGGGCAAGGAAGCAGCTGCAAGGTGCTGTCAGCCAGGCAAAGCTGTGAGCAACCCAAATTTTCTGTGTCCCCTGTGGCCCCAGGAGTGGCGAAGGTGGAGCAAAGAGGATGGACCAACCTCTCTCCTCAGGATGGCATGGTGGGATGCAATATAACATAATCTGTAAAGCCAAAAGGTGCATGGTTTGGCTGAGATTTGCCTCTCCTAATTTTACCTAAAAATTAAAATCCTGGGCTGAAGTGATTGCCCACATCTTAAATTACAGCAGGGACGAGGCCAGCACAGTCTGGGACACACATCCAGCACCATCCCCTCAGCTGGCACGGATGTCATGGCATGGCTCTCCACATCCCTGCACTGCTGTGGATGCAGAGGGCCCCGAGACAGGCCAGGCTGTGCTGCTGGGGCAGCTCTGGCTGTGCTTTCCTGCCTCTTCCACCTTGTCCCCCTCAGTATTACCACACTTTGATGAGCAAAGGGGATCAGATCAGAACAGTCTGGGCTGTGCTGTGGATCATCAGCATCTTTCCTGCCACCCCACCTAGGAGCAAGCTCTGTGCCCAGGCACCACCATCAGCACCATTTCTGTCTTCATTTCAGTGGGCACCACCTCTCTGTGTCTGTAACCTTCCATCTCTGACAGAGGCACTCAGGGTTTGAAACACAGAATGGTTTGGGTTGGAAGGGACCTTAAAGCTCATCCAGCCCCACCCCTGCCATGGGCAGGGACCCCTTCCAATGTCCCTGAGTGCCCCAAGCCCCATCCAGCCTGGCCTGGGACACTGCCAGGGATCCAGGGGCAGCCACAGCTGCTCTGGGCACCCTGGGCCAGGGCCTGCCCACCCTCCCAGCCAGCAATTCCTAATTGCCAAGAGCCCAAAATCTGTGCCTGCCCTCTGGCAGTGGGAGCCATTGCCTGGGTGCTGTCCCTGCAGGCCTTGTCCCCAGTCCCTGGGCAGCTCTGCTGGAGCCCCTGGAGGCCCTGGCAGGGGCTCTGAGGTGTCCCTGGAGCTTCTCTTGTGCAGCTCAACAGCCCCAGCTGTGCCAGGCTGGCTCCAGAGCAGAGGGGCTCCAGCCCTGGCAGCAGCTCCGTGGCCTCCTCTGGATTCACTCCAGCAGCTCCAGGTCCTTCCTGTGCTGATTTATTGCTGCTGTTGCCTCTCCACTGTTAATGGAGCCCCAGCCCTGTGGTGGCTGTGAGGGCCCATCCTCCCTCACACCCTACAGCAGCAGGGCAGACCAGGGGAAGGACCTTCCTCTGCTGCCTCCCCTAAGGATCTTTTGGGGTTTTTTCCCAACAATTGACTCCTGTAGTGCATTAATGAGGCTCCCCCTCCTCACCAGACACTGCACAACACCTGGGAGAGAGAGCAGGAGCCTGGCATAAGTGGGGAGCCATCCATGGGGTCCCAAAGATGGTGGGACCAGGCATTATTTTATCAGATTACAGCTGTGGGGAGCAGGTTAATGCACACTGTGCCCTGCTAGAGGAGGCACCAGCTGATCCCTGCAGCATTGGCAGCCCCAAACTCTGTCACCCGGGGCTGTCTGCAGAGAAAATCATGGACAAAATGAAAAATGAAAATCACAAATGAAAATCATGGACAAAATGAAAATCACAGCTTTGGGATGAGTGGGTATCATCTGAGGGAAACACGAAAAGAAAGGATGGAGTGTGGTCCTTTCTGAGTGCAGAGATGAGCCTGCCCCTGCCAGTGGGCAAAATGCAAAGCATCAAATAATATTCGTTGTCCCAGTGGTGGCTTTTCAGCAAGAATTTGGAATCACAAGCAAGGACACTCTTCGTGAGGGGTGAAACACAGGAAAATGGAGCAGCTCAGCTCAGGTTCCCCCTGAAAGATGCGAATGGGGACTCCTGTCTGTCACTTTTCTTCTGGAATATTGGGGCTGGACCTCACACAGCCGCACCTTCATGGAATCCCAGCCCTAAGGAGAAGGGAGCACCCAGGACTTGCAGGTGCTCATGATCAAAGGAATGACAAAAGCCAGAGGGTCTGTGAAATCTTACCATGTTTTTTCAGTGAGTTACACACTTGTCATGGAAATTGGTGTGTAAATCCCTGCTGCCCCAATGTAAGAACATGGCAGTGGGAGTTGGAAAATGGGGTAGGGCAAAAGGGAAGAGAGAGATAGATTGAAGAGAGAAGGGAGAGAAGGGAGAGAAGGGAGAGAAGGAAGGAAGGAAGGAAGGAAGGAAGGAAGGAAGGAAGGAAGGAAGGAAGGAAGGAAGGAAGGAAGGAAGGAAGGAAGGAAGGAAGGAAGGAAGGAAGGAAGGAAGGAAGGAAGGAAGGAAGGAAGGAAGGAAGGAAGGAAGGAAGGAAGGAAGGAAGGAAGGAAGGAAGGAAGGAAGGAAGGAAGGAAGGAAGGAAGGAAGGAAGGAAGGAAGGAAGGAAGGAAGGAAGGAAGGAAGGAAGGAAGGAAGGAAGGAAGGAAGGAAGGAAGGAAGGAAGGAAGGAAGGAAGGAAGGAAGGAAGGAAGGAAGGAAGGAAGGAAGGAAGGAAGGAAGGAAGGAAGGAAGGAAGGAAGGAAGGAAGGAAGGAAGGAAGGAAGGAAGGAAGGAAGGAAGGAAGGAAGGAAGGAAGGAAGGAAGGAAGGAAGGAAGGAAGGAAGGAAGGAAGGAAGGAAGGAAGGAAGGAAGGAAGGAAGGAAGGAAGGAAGGAAGGAAGGAAGGAAGGAAGGAAGGAAGGAAGGAAGGAAGGAAGGAAGGAAGGAAGGAAGAGGAATTTCCAGAACTGGCTCCTGCACTGATCCATCCAGCAGATGGATGTCCAGGGTCCTGGAAGTGCCATCTAGGCTTCGTGGGGGCACCTTTCATAGCAAAGTTTTCCTCATCTGGAGAGAAGTTTCTCACTTTTTCGTACAAATCAGTTCTCATGCACAGCCAGTCCTTTTGAGCCTTTCTGGAAATGGTTTAGAGGCTTCAGACATCTTGGGTGGCCTTGTCCCCGCCACAGTCACAGATTCACAGGATCCATGAGGCTGGAACAGACATCCAAGACCATCAAGTCCATCCTCTAACCACTCCATACCTCGTCACCAGCCCAGAGCACTGTGTGGCACATCCAGTCATTCCTAGGATAGCTCCAGGGATGGGGACTCCAACACCTCCCTGGGCAGCTCCTTCCAAGGCCTGAGCACCCTTTCCATGGAGGAATTTTCCTCAATATCCAACCTGAGCCTGCCCTGGCCCAGCCTGAGGCTGTTCCCTCTGCTCCTGTCCCTGTTCCCTGGAGCACAGCCCGGCCCCCCCGGCTGTCCCCTCCTGTCAGGAGCTGTGCAGAGCCACAAGGGCCCCCTGAGCCTCCTTTGCTCCAGGCTCAGCCCCTGCCCAGCTCCCTCAGCCTCTCCTGGGGCTCCAGCCCCTTCCCAGCTCCGTTCCCTGCCCTGGACACGCTCCAGCCCCTCAGGGTCTCTCTTGTCCTGAGGGCCCAGAGCTGTCCCCAGCACTGGAGGTGCCTCAGCAGGGCCGGCACAGGGACAGGCCCTGCCCTGGGGCTGTGTCACAGCCTGGCTGGGACAGCCCAGGGGCCATTGCCCACCTGGGCACCCTGGGCTCATCCACTGGCACCAGAACCCCAGGGCCTTTCCCAGCTTTCCAGCCTCTCCACCCCAGCCTGGAGCTGCAGGGGGTTGGGGTGACCCCAATCCCGAGCCCTGGGGAACCCCATGAGTGCCCAGCCCCAGCTGGATGTGGCTCCTTTCCCCACCACTCTCTGGGCCTGGCCTTCAGCCTCTCCTGAGCCCAACTATGGCTGACCCTGTCCAAGCCATGGGCTGCAGCTTTTCCCAGAGAATGATGTGGGAGCCAGTGTCAAAGGTTTGCTAAAGTCCACGGCCACTTCTTGACCTCATTCCTGCCCTGAGCCAGGCTGTGCTTTGCTCCAGAAGCCAGAACAAGGTTTGTCCCAGGAAAGTGCTGCCCTTCCTCCACAGGGCCCCATCTCCAGGCACATCCTGGTGTTCCTCACCTGTGCTCTTACCAGCAGCCCTTGGCTCTACAGCCATGCAGCTATCTGTGCTTGGGACATGCACATTACCCCCTCACCTGCTTTGCTCCTCCAAGCTGCCGTGAGCAGCAATTGAGCAACAGGAGTTTGAGATTTGCGATGAAAAATTGTGGGGAGACCCAAAACCCTGGAAAAAAAAAAGTCCCCATATTGGCCAGGTATCATTGTGGTGCTCCAAACTTCAGGGCAGGGGGTGGGATTGTTCAAAAATAATGAGAGGACATTTGCTCTGCTTGCAGCAAGCACTTGTTAGGCTTAAGGGCACTGCTCAAGGGGAGTGTTGACAACAAAATATGATTATTCGGCATTTCCGTGTCATTTTCCATTTTCAAGATGCCTTTCAGGCACTAAATAGACATTACACATGAGCTAATCATGAGCTCTGCAGCCATGAGATGGGATTAGGGCTCAAATTGGGTGGGTATTGAAAAATAAGAAAAGGAATTAATTAAAAATATTCAAGTGCTTTTAGCGAATTTAAAAGGGTTCGTACCATGGTCCATGTGTTATGGACAATAATGAGCACTCACACACTTCACATCAGGCTTGTAAAGAACATCCTGGGCTGTGCTAAGTCAGTGCAATTCAAAACAGTCAAAAGGGTGACAAAATCACCGAATCCCAGAATGGTTTGGGTTGAAAGGGAACTTAAAGCTCCTCTCACTCCACACTCCTGAGATCTTAGCTCACCATCTGCAACGTGTGGATGAAAGGACTTGCACAGCAGACAGAGATGATGGAAAACATGCGGATCCAATAATGAAGGCTATACACAGGCCCTCTCTAATGAGTGGTGCAGGTTAATTGCACCTCTTCAGCTGAAGACTGGGGGGTTTTGTGTCCTCGGTGGGTTATTGTGTGAATGGCACTGGGGAGCTGAGTGTTCAGCAGCACCTGTGTGTGATCCCAGGGCTGCAGGGTGGCCGTTCCACAGGGCAGCTTTCCCATGAGATAATTCCCATTGTTCATGGGAAGGATCCAGTTTCAGTGGATGGTGTGCCAGCCTGGCTGCACCCCGAGCATCTCTGACAGGAGGGGGAGAAGGAACCCTGGGAAGGCTCTCAGCAGCTTTGGGAAGCTGGCGTTTCTGCATTGACTAATGGCTCAAGGAGCCTGACTTTTGGGTTCAGGGTTTTCAAACCAGGAGCCAAAGGCCCTGGGTAGCTTCCCCAGGTCAGAGAGTGACCCTGCCTTGCCACACAGCTGGACAACAGAAGGGTTTTGGGGTCAGAGCCGGCGTCACCGAGGTGAAGTGACTTGTCTGACATGACATGGACTTGGGTGGTGGTGCTGGGAGCTGACTCAGGAGATCTGGGCATGGAGTCCAGCCCCTGAACCGCAGCCCTCTCCTTCCTCTGACTCCTTCCGCAGCGTGGCTGCAATGGAAGATCCAGGCAGGTGCTCTGGGAAGCAGAGCAGCACTGTGCTGCTGTGGTGACCTTGACCACAGAGGTGATGGTCACCACTGACCCCAAGGACAGCATGAGGTGGTGCTTCTCAGCACCGTGGGGCTGCTCAGTGTCCTCAGACCTGCAGCAGACCTTGCCAAGGGTTAGGGTATCCCTTGCAAGGGGGATAGGTTCACCCTCATGGTCTCTTCTGTTCCAGCACCCCAGCCCTTTGCTCTGCAGCCCTGCCTGGCTGAGAGGTGCTGGTTCCCCAGTGCAGTGGATGCAGGGAGAGCTGCACACTCAATAATCCCCAGCCAGGAGACTGCCAAGAGGAAATGCACTTCCCGTAAAGCAGGCACTGTTACCGACTTTGTTTGCTGGAATTGCTTGAGTGGTAATTACGCTCCCTTAATATTGACATATTTAAATAGTTTCCAAGCATAATGGGAGTCCTGCCCCGCTCCTTCCACCTCCTTTTCCAAATTTCTGTGGCGAGCTTTCACTTTGAACAAGAGATTATCTGGAGGGGCATGCCTTGCCCACGCCTTGTTTCCTGAGCAGCAGCCCAGATGTTGCTCTCTCTCGCAGTGCGCTCAGCATCTGCCGCGCTGCCCCACGGAGGAGCAGCCACGGGGGTCTGAAATGCAGAAAAGGAGCTCTCCATCTCCACTGGAGGAGCCACGGGGGTCTGTCATGCAAGAGAGGAGCTCTCCATCTCCACTGTGCTGCTCCACATGTCAGCGTGCTGGCTGTGGCCCCCAGCTCACGCCGGGACGCTGACGGGGCAGCGCGCGGCAGCGGCGTCAGCGCCGCTCGCATATTTGTGTTTCATTCATTTATGTTCCGAGACGTTCTGTCCCCAGCACAGCAGCCAAAAAAGGCCATTCCCTGCTTACGCTGCTCCCTGCGTGGGCCACTCTCATGAATGCTGCAAAAGAGGGATTCATTTTCCCTGGAAAAACAAGTCACACGAGAAGCGCGGTGGAAACCTGGGCCTCTCCATGCCCTGAGAGCCCCCCTGAGCTCCTCTCTCTGCCTGTGAGCCCATGCACAAATTTATCTTGGGCAGACCCCCAGATTTGGTACCTTTCCCCCTAAAACAGATGCCCTTTTCTCCCCCGATGCGTTGCTGCCATTGTTGGTCCCTGTCTCCCTCTGAGCATCCATCCAGAGCAATATCCAGCATGGCTTTTACAGAATCCTGCTCCTCCCAGCTCTGGTCAGCCTCTGGGTGGTCTGGTCTTTGCAAACCTCTCCATGGCTTTTCCTCTCCACCCCTGAGGAAGATTTTTTCATAGAACCACAGAATCCTGGAATGGTTTGGGTTGGAAGAGACCTTAAAGAGGATCCAGTCCCTCCCCCTGCCATGGGCAGGGACACCTTACACTATCTCAGGCTGTGCCAAACTCCTTCCAACCTGGCCTGGTACCTTCCAACCTGGTCTGGATCCACTTCCAGGGGTCCAGGGGCATCTGGAAACAAAATTTTCTGTCACAAGTGCTGGCTGACCCCAGAGGAAACCCCTGACCAGTTCTGCTCCACACCCAGGGTCAGTGTGGGCTGGACAGCCTATGGGGCCCCTCTCTGGGGACAGAGGCAGTAGCAGGGGACCCCAATCCTTTCCACCAGGCAGGACTCAGGCACCTTGCAGACACCTCCTCTCCTCCAAGAGGCTGCAGCTGTGGCACTGTCAGTCCTCACTTTTATCTGAGGGCCTGTTCTGCTGAAGATGAGCATCAAGTTGGCCAATTTGCTACATTGCCTTGGTACTCAAGCAAGGAAGGAGTTCTCACCCTGGTTTGGTGAAAGCCAAACCAAGAAAAACTCTCATGCAGGCCTTGAACTATCATGGAAATGGCTCAAAATCACTCAAAAGTGAGAAATTTCCCTGGGATTTTCTGTAAAGGACGGAGGAGAGAGTGCTCATCCTGCCAGGGCCCTGGCTGGGTTGTAGTTGCTTGCACAAAAGGGGGTGTGTGCGGATTTTAAGTATGTCAGAGGGATGAGAAAGCAAAGAACAAGCCAGGAAAGTGCCAGGGAGGTTCCAGAAAGGGATCTGGGGAAATGCAGCGTGAGGTGAGGGTGCAGGGTGGCTCCAGGCAGGCTCGGGCTTGGGCTCCAGGCTGTGGCAGCCGACGTGGCCCCGCGGTGTTCGGGAAACGGGACTTTACGTACTTTCCCCAGCAATACACAGACTTGCATCAAAGAAATACCTGGCTGTCAACATCAGCGTATCCTCCCAGAGAAAACGATCTTGGCAAGGCCTCGAGCAGGCCCAGCGTCTCAGGCCAAGAGCCAGCAGTGTTTAGTACAAGTTTCTTCATCTCCTCGTCTTTCATCATCTCCCACACGCACCCCACCAAGCTGCCATCCCAAGGGTTACTGTCGAGGTAGGAGAAAGCTGCTAAGCAAAGACACTCTTAAAACTTGGAAGGGCAGTGCTGCAGAGGCATCAGTAAAGACCCCAACCTCTCTCCAGCCTTCCTGAGCCCCACTCCTCTCCACCTGGCCTCAAGCTGGGAGCACAAAGTGACAAATCCTCTTCTGAGTTTCTTAAATTGAGAGGATACAATGGACAGCTTCTGGTCCCAGGGTCCCTCATGGGGCTGGGGGCACTGAAGGGGGAGAAGGTGTAGCAGGCCACTATTCCCAACCCCAGATTCATGAACCCCAGATCTGGGCTCCAGACCAAAGGAAAAAGCCGTGGATCCACCAGCCAGGTTTGTGCAGGTTGGGATTTGGAACATTTCAGGGGTGCTCTCCATCCTCCTGTATCTTTTCTGAGGGAGGAGGTAGGGCAAGGCTCTGACACAGCATGGGCAGCTGCTGCTCTTGCTGATGGCTGCTGCTGCACACCTGAGGGGGAAGATGGGCTTCCCAGGGCCAGCTCCTAAATTGTTTTGACCTGAAGAGGACTGTGAGCCCTCGAAGATTACCAGAGCCAGATGTGATGCTGAAGCACTCTGGTACAAACAAGGCTTTTGATGTCTGCTGAGTGCAGAGCAGCTCAAGGCCACAGGGCAAGACAGGTATTTCAGGCCTGTGTTGGAGGGAAAGATTGGGAACTTGATGCCCAAGGCTGGGGTTGAGCTGCTCTGGCGTGAGGGCTGGGGAAGGAAAGGATTCTCCCTGGCTCTTAATTTCATCAGGAGCAGAGGGTTATACAACAGTGGGGCAGATGGAAATGTCACAACAGCCAGGTTGGTAGCTGCACAAACACAGCTCATCTGCCCCCACTCAGTGCTTGTAGCCACCACAGAAACACAGCACCAGGTAACAAAGCAGGTGAATCTGGCACCTCCTGACTTGGAATGTGCTGTCCTGATCCTCCCTGCACACCCCAATGCCTGCAGAAGCTGGTGTCACCTCAAAGTCCTGCCCCAAATGCAGCTGAGGTGTCACCTGTGGCCACCACTTGTCCATTTCCTCTGTTCTACAGGGCACACCCCCAAACCCAGCCTGTGCTGTGCTCTCACTCGTGGCCCTTCATCAGACAGGGTGGTACATCACAAAAGGGGGCATTTTATAGATAATATATCATAAAATCAATCATAAATAACAATCATGTGCCATTTCCACATGTGTAAATAAGCTGTCTGCATGTATCTGTACTGAATATATACATATGGACACTATAGACATACATATGGGGAGGGAGGAGAGGAAGGAAGGAAGGAAGGAAGGAAGGAAGGAAGGAAGGAAGGAAGGAAGGAAGGAAGGAAGGAAGGAAGGAAGGAAGGAAGGAAGGAAGGAAGGAAGGAAGGAAGGAAGGAAGGAAGGAAGGAAGGAAGGAAGGAAGGAAGGAAGGAAGGAAGGAAGGAAGGAAGGAAGGAAGGAAGGAAGGAAGGAAGGAAGGAAGGAAGGAAGGAAGGAAGGAAGCTGTGGATTAAATTTATGAGCCCTCTCCATCCCACCTTCACCAGGGCCACTTTCCTCACCCAAATGTGCTCTACCAGGAAGGAGGAGAATCCAAGCAGGGAGACAAAGGTGCCCTGTAGTTTATGGCTGTTGCTTAGGTCAATAATATATCGATTACAATTTTGTGGGCTAAAAGCTTGACCTTTTAAAGGGCAATTGGCGCCTGTGAGATTTGATTTAGGAGAAAGATAATAATTTAAATTTAATTTTCACTTTGTGTTTCAGTTGGGAGAAATTCACAAGGCTGCTTTTTTGGGGGGAGGAAGGTGAGGGTTTTTTCCTGGAGCCATCAAAAGGAGCTTCATTTCAGGGTGAGAATAGCTCTGTTGGTTGTCCCTGCTCCACTGCTCACCATGCAGAGGCATGGACAGGACACAAGGCACTGAGCAGAACATTTATACTGAAGCTCATCATAGTAAATGTAACGGATTCTGAATATCCCACATGAAGGAATGATGGCTTTCCCCCCTCTAGGAACTGCCTGACCAATGAAAAAACACACAAGGCTGTTTTAGGGAAAACCCCACACTTTTAGGCCTTCGAGAACCTGTTTTATAAGAGGTTTTGAATCTGCAGACATGGTTTTGCCGGAGTGGTTTATTCCCATTATTCTCAGTCTGATTCAGTCCTTAAACAGGGATAGACAGCTCTGGTGGGGCTGAGCACCCCTGGTCCCCTGCACCCCAAGCCCCACACCCAGCAGGATTCATGGAGGGGCACTGCGGATGCAGGAGCTGCGTGGGGAGAGGGGATGGACCCTGACAACAGCTCCAGGTACAAAAATAGAAACAGCAGGATGAGGACAGCTGTTCCTAGTTTAAATTGCCGGGTTTTAATAAGCTGTTTTGCTCTTTGAAAAGCATTTTTTTTTGTCATTTCATAAATAGGAGGAGGGGCCAGGGTAGCATCATTAGGACGTCACCTACTTTGTCACTGCTCCTTTCCGGATCCTCAATTTTCCCCGGGTGCCATCACATTCAGGGCTTTCAGCAGCACAAAGTGACTGCAAGGAAGACTGAAGTCTGCCATTTAGTTTGCCAAGACATCTGGCAAAAACATTATGTACAGCTGAACATTTCATCACGTCTGCCAAGACATATTCATTTTGGATTAATTTTAAGACAGTTTTTAAAGTGATGATGAAGGATTATGCCGTGCGCTTCAGCGGAATTTAAAAAAAAACAAAAATCATCTCTCCACTTTAAGTCTCTCATTCAAATTGTCCCAGTTTGGCAGCTCCACTGTGTATTGGAGTCATGATCAGGAGGGATTCACTGATAGTGGCATTTTCATTCATCTGAGTACATGTCAGGGCTGTCACAGTCCATGGGTGGTAGCAGAGCCTCCAACACCAAACACTCCGTGGAGATAATTCACTTGCAGGCAGGCAGCACAGCCCCAACATCCGAAATGCATCCACCAGCAATAACCCAGCAATGATGACTGAATGAATACGAGCTGTAATCTCAGCTGGAACCTCACAGTTCCAGGTTAACTGCCCCAAAATGCAAAGTATTTCCACAGAGCTGTTACTCCAGGGACATCCTTGGTATTCCCAGTGAAGGGATGCCAAAATCAATGCCAGGGGCTTGCAAAGGAGGGATGTAGCTCATGGGCTGCTGCTTTTGAGCAGGCCCATGCAACTCTGCAGCCATTTCCATGGCCCCATCAATTTCTCTGGGCACCCTGGGCCAGGGCCTGCCCACCCTCCCAGCCAGCAATTCCTAATTGCCAAGAGCCCAAAATCTGTGCCTGCCCTCTGGCAGTGGGAGCCATTGCCTGGGTGCTGTCCCTGCAGGCCTTGTCCCCAGTCCCTGTGCAGCTCTGCTGGAGCCCCTGGAGGCCCTGGCAGGGGCTCTGAGGTGTCCCTGGAGCTTCTCTTGTGCAGCTCAACAGCCCCAGCTGTGCCAGGCTGGCTCCAGAGCAGAGGGGCTCCAGTCCTGGGATCTTTAAATTCCCTTCTAACCCAAACACTCTATAATTACTTTTAACTATCATCTCCACTGCCCAGGCACCTCCCTGCCCTGCTCCTTATGAGTGGCTGTTCCCAAAGTCACAGCAGGAAGTACAGCTCTGCTGCTGGGGTCAGTGGAGGTTGCAAGAGCTGCCCTTTTGTCTGTGAAATATCATTATCTTCAGCTGGCAGAGCTGTTATCAGGCAGTGTTGGTGACGCATGCTGATGTCTCATGCAGGAGGATGGCCTGGAGCACTCCCTGGTGATGTCAGAGCAGCCCAGGGATGTCCTGCCAACAGGCTCCTTCCCTGAAAGTGAAAAGAACAGGGAAGCTCCCAGCCTTGTGATCCTTTCCCCGAACCTGTCACACACATCTGGGGGTCATGAGTGGCCTGTTGCAAAGGCACCATCAATGAGCAACTCCTAAGAGTTAAAAACTCAGCCTTCTGGCCAAGCCCAGAGCAATTCCCAGCCCCATCCAGCCTAACCTCCACCGCCAACCTTGTGGCATCTGGGATTCAGTCTCCAGGGACACCTGCAGCATACCCAGAGCTCGCAGCCACCACGGCTGCTGCAGGACCTGTCCGGAGCTGAGGCTTCAGAACCCAGGGGCTCAGGACGAGGCTGTTGTGTTTTGCTCTCAGGTGTGCAGCTTCAACACTGCTAGCTGTTAGCAATAACAGACAATAAATATGGTAATAATAACTCCCTCGAATCCCAAAATTAACAATGAATCCAGCACAAAAGCAGCTGGGATGCAGAGTTTTACAGTAATGCCAGTACCAACGGTACACATTTTTAGGTAAGGTGGCCAAAGGAGGAATGGGTAGAAAGAGGAAAGGATTTGCAGTGGTCAGGTGATTCTAGGAAGTGAAATGCATTAGAAAACTCCTGCTCTTCCAGCACAGAGGGTGGAGTTTTTTCAGACCAAGCCCAATCAATTAGAAGAGAACCTGGGGCTGACTAAATATGAGATTTGACCTTTACTTGGCTGAATTAGACAACATATGCAATGATAAAACCAGTAGAAAAGGTTGTACAAAATCTTTAGAGTTTCCAAAGAAGGGAGGGGAGTTGTTTGCTTCTTCCTTTCCTGTTTAACTGGTAGATCAACAATCTAGTGGCACGTACAAAACAGCTTGGGTTTTTTTTTTCCCCGTAACTTGCCAATACTCTTTGGTTTTAGGCTATTAGGGTCAAGAAAGACCAAGAAATCTGGCAGGTTTTTGGACTGCTTTTGCCAAAGTGAATGATGCCCAGTGCATTTATCTCTTCCAGCCGCCCCCCCCCCCTCACCCCCATCTCTCTTTCACAGCAAGAGCAGAGTTTCACTCCATTGCCTGAGGGAGGAGGGTTTCTGCCTCACCAGGGACACGTGCATGAGGTTCCACAACTCCCACTTCACCAACAACTTACACAGCAGCTGACTTTTCTGCCTGTTTGGTCTTCTGGAAGGGCTGGTCGTCTGAGAGCAGACCTGCCTTCTCCTGCCCAGCCCTGGAGATGGATTTCCTTCTCCAGAGCTGCTCAGGGAGCTCAGGCAGGCGGTGACAGCAGTGATCATCACTCAGAGCAAGAGTATTGTAATAGAATCTCAGAATGGTCTGGGTTGGAAGGGACCTTAAAAGCCACCTTGTTCCACCCCCTGCCATGGGCAGGGACACCTCCCACTGTCCCAGGCTGCTCCAAGCCCCATCCAGCCTGGCCTGGGACACTGCCAGGGATCCAGGGACAGCCACAGCTGCTCTGGGCACCCTGGGCCAGGGCCTGCCCACCCTCCCAGCCAGCAATTCCTAATTGCCAAGAGCCCAAAATCTGTGCCTGCCCTCTGGCAGTGGGAGCCATTCCCCCTTTTTCTGTCCTTCCAGGCCTCTTCCCAAAGTCCCTCTCCAGCTCTCCTGTCAGTACATGCAGGTTCTGGAAGGCCACAGTTAGGACACCCCAAATATGAATGTGGTGAAGGAGAAGGCCCTGGCGCAATATCCAGCCCACACCCCAAAACCAGAGACATCATCAGCTGAAATGGACAGGAAAGGGAATCTGAGGGAGCAGAACACATCAGATCTGGTCTTGTGTGGACAACCCTGTCCCTCCTCTGCTTTCCCCCATGGCTGTGCATTCCCAGTGCCCCTCCAGGCCATGGCCACTGTGACCATTAAAGCTGAGCTGGCAAGAGGTGACATTCCACGGGACACTGCAGATGACGTGTTCCTTCTTTTACCAGACACTGACTTGAACACTGATTTACTTTATACAACAAATAAATTTACACTCTTCTTAATTGCGCATCATGGAGGACATTATAAAACCTCCATCAGGTTGGGCCTGATGACCACGCCAACACCCGTGACATAGAACACACCACCCTGTATTTACTGTTTCATCATTTTTTATTTTTGTAATTACGCATAATAAATCTTTCACACAAAGTAATGAAAAGGATCCCTAAGGTGAAGGAAAAACAGAGTATTTGTGACCATACCAGACTGCAGATGTCAGGACACTGCCAGGCCCACGTCACACTCCAGCTCTTGGGAGAGCCAATGGCACCAGCATGAATTTCTGCCTAAATCTTGGTCTGGCTCTGTTGTTTTGGCTTTAGGTGGTAACTCCAGCTGTTCCAAACCAGCTGGGACCCAGGAGCAGGGTATTTAATGAAACACACAAGGAGATTACACCATCAGAGCAAAGCCTCTGCACCTCAGTGTCACCACAACGGGAGGACAGCGAGAGAGAATTTTCTGTGCGATGCCGATGATGGTTCAGCAGCTGCTGGACCTTTTCTATCAGACTGCTGCTTTATCTGCTCCTCTCTTGCAAAAAGCCCTTTCACAGACAAATCAGGTTTTCTGCAGTCTGACACCTGGCTGAGCAGTGTCTGCCCTGGCAGGGCCTCTCTGGTGCTGCTCACCCCAGAGTGTTTAAAACAGATGAACATTGAGCCAGCCCAGCAGCTTTAGAATCCACGGTTTAAAAGTGCATCTTCAGACTGACCTTTCCAAATCTGGGCAGCCCTGTTGACTCACAAACACTCTTAGTCTTTTAATAAAGACAAAATTACAAATCACTACAGTAACCAAGAATAGTTATCCCCTTTTGATGTTTGCTCAAAGACCAAAACAAAACAGAATAAATCCAAAATACAGATCAAGTTATGTGCAGCTCAGTCATGGTTCATTAATTTCTCCTATTTGCCTAAGAAAACACTGCATCTCCAGTCTTACCATTGTCTTTTCTCAAAAGCTTCTGCCATTTCAAAGCCCTAAATGCTCATGGGCTCTATATATTCCTTTGCAGCTATATTTAAATAAATTTGGAAAGCTTTTTTTTTCTTCTTTTTTTTTTTTATAAGCCAGCATTTCCATTTGTGTAGGACTCAAATGGACTTCTGTCTCTAAATAAGCAGATAAAAGGAAAGTACAATCTTAGCACATCCTTCAGAGGGATGAAACGGTGCAAGAAATTCTATTTAAAGCCATTCAAAGGACTTTCTGAAAGCAAACGCACCCGATTCCTCAGGTCAACAAACAGAACATGCTGGAGCAGGCAGTGAATACAGAGGGTTGCCACGCATCTTCAAGAACTAATTCCTTGAAATTAAAGTTTTGGCATGCAATGCACTGCTGACAGTCCCCCACACAGCAGCACGTGGGATGAGGAGAGTGGGTGCACGTGTGTGCAACAGGCATCCCCAAAATACGATCCCCACTTTGAAAAATGAGATTTCTTTCAAAATCACACCACTTTCTTTTGCTTTTCCCACTGCTGAAACAGGTATATCAGGAAAGGGCACTTGAAAACAACCAAAAAAGAGAGTAGTATTCTACATTCAGATAAATTTATACTTCTGCCATAAAACTTTAAAAGCCAAGAGGAGGTTTTCAACACAGAGCTTTGTCAAGGATCCCCAAAACAAACTGTCACCATTACGCACGGATTTACAGGACACTGGTCTATTTTACAATCTTGTAATTATTTTCTTTGGACTTTTTTTTCCCCTTACACGTTCAATTTCCAGGAACAATTTTGTACAGGAGCACAGAAAAACAAGTCTGTAAGGGACTTGACTCCAAAAGCAGGTGTTTCTTGCCCTCTGGAGAGTATTTGTCAGTCAAACAACAACAACAACAGAAGACTTGCTATTGAAAATCCTCCCACAAACATCTAAATCAAGTGTTTTGAATCTGCCTGGGAGCTAACCTGATTAAGATGCTGCTTGCTTAGTTCCCTCGGATGACAGTGTAGACAGCAATTTAAGGGCTGCAGCCAGTGCCACAGAAACGAAGGGCTGTGAGTGGAAACAAGGATTAGGTAACGAGCACCCCACGGCAGCATCCAAGAGACCATAAAAAGCTTGACCCAAGGAAGCTGCCCGCTCCAAAGAGCCAAAAATACAAACACTGCTTCCAAATCAAAGCCTGCAATCTCATTTAGCCTGTTAAGTTAAAAGGACAATCAGGTTTGTGGTTGGTAGTAACATCATACCCCATGTGTAAGGCCTCATTTTCATCAAACAAGCTCTAGGTTACGGACTATAAACACAAGGTTGCCTACAAGCCATCAGTGCCCCACACCAGTCTGTCCCAGCGTGAGGCTGGGCTGGACACTGGCTCTGGGGTCAGGGGGGCAGTTGGAGGGGGTCAGGTTGGAAGGGGTGCAGAGGTTCAATTCCTGTAGGATGGAGCGGGGCTGGCCTGGCCGGGGTGTCCCTCAGCCCGAGTCCATGGTGAAGAGCTGGATGTCACGGGGGTTCCAGTACAGGGCCACGGCAGAGTTGTACACCAGGGACCACACGTAGGGGATGAAGAACTCCTCAGGCTGCTCCTCCTCCACGTACTTAAACTTCAGCTCAGGGAACTTCTGCAACAAGAAGCCAGAGTCCAGTGAGGGAAGGTTTGCATGTCTGCTTACAAACACACAGCCCACATAAACACTGAAGAAAGAGGTTTGGTGAAAAAAATAATGGAAGGAACTAAACCATTAGAACCCAAGGAAAATATTTATAGGATAAAGAGAACATTTATAATTTCTTCTTTGAATTAAATGCTACATTAGCATATTGTATTTGAGCCTTTTACTGTTGGTCACAATCCATTTGCCTGTTAACACACTAAACACATGAATCCTTTACAAAACCCAAAGGTCTCAAGGAAAACTCATTTTTAGCAGCCCCTCAAAAGCCTTCTTGCCTGTGCATGTACAAACATATTTATTGCATTTTCCCTTAAAAAACATTTTGCCATTAATTGTACTTGGCTCCTTAGCAGGAGAATCCTCTGAAAAGGTTTAAAGCATAAACACAGCTTATGGTATCACAGGATCACAGAATATTCCCAGTTGAAAGGGTCCCCCCAGGATCACCCAGCCCAGCTCCTGCCCTGCACAGACCCCCAGCAATCCCACCCTGAGCATCCCTGGCAGTGCTGCCCAAAGGCTCCTGGAGCTCTGGCAGCCTCGGGGCCGTGCCCATTCCCTGGGGAGCCTGGGCAGTGCCAGCACCCTATGGGGAAGAGCCTTTCCCTGATATCCAACCTAAACCTCCTGGCACAGCTCCAGCTGTCCCTGGGTCCTGTCCCCAGTCACCAGAGAGAAGAGACAGATATGCTGCAATCTCAAGTTCCCATTTTTCTAATTTTTTCCCTCCCAAAACAGTGCACACTGCAAACCCACCAGGTTCACTCTTGGTAAGTGTGTATTTTGGAAAGAGCTGAGTCTACTTTTGCATTGTGCTCTTCACTTTACCCACTTCTAAATGTTGCCTGTGTCTGAGCTTGGCAGAGTCTCAGGCAAAAGCCGCATTACAATGATCACTGGGGTAAGATAAAACATGACCCATTTTATTATTTATAAGGCTGTGGCTAACACTAAGAATAAACTCCTCAGTGTGACATGATCAGAACAAGCACAGCAATGGCCAAGGAGCCTCTCTGCCCATTAATAATGAAGGGATTCCCTATCCTATTTCTTGAGCTCAGTGTCTTGTTTCCTTGCCTTAAGGGTACAAGGATTCTGGCTGGATCAGTCTCCTTTGAGGGGGCATTTCTTGGACACTTGGTTTTCAGGGTTAGGTATTTAACTTCAATGCTCCCATGTTATTTGTACTCTTGGAGTCAGAAAACATGTACACTTGTAGAAAAGTTGTAGAAATATGTGGATGTGGCACCTGGGGACATGGGTTGGTGGTGGCCTTGGCAGTGCTGGGAGAGCAGCTGAACTCTGAGATCTTGGAAGCTTTTCCAACCTAAAGGATTCTGCATTATCTCCGTTCAAGGAAGTGAGGCAGCTAAAGGTAGGGCTGTTAAAGGCTCCTCTGCATCTAACCCCTGTTGAGTTCAAAGCCCAAAATCTCAAAGGTACATCAGCAAGTTTAATTTCCTGTGCCAGACATGCAGTTTGTGGTAGAGAACTCTCCCACAGCTGTTCTGTGCGTCTAAACCACTTTCCACCACCTCTCTACAACCTCTCTTCTCCGAGTCTGTTTTGACCAGCCTGCTTAATCTTCTGCATCACTTTGGTTTTTTCACTCTTAGGTACCTTAGACCCATACTCACCCCCCATCTCTCACTTCCAATCTCTCAGCCTTCTGCCATGCCAACTCCCTTCCGCTGCATCCTTATCCTCTCTCTTTAGCATACTTTTCCCTTTTGTGCTCACCTAACCTTTCTTTTCTCACCAGCCTTGTGAGATCCTCCTTTTCATTGACATTCTCTATCCCTTCCCAACTCGGCTCCCAGTTCTGAAGTTGTCCCCGTCTTCCCCCTCTACCACCCCCCCAACCAAGCCCTCATGTATATTTTCATTAGTATTTATTTTGTTTAAAAAGGCCCTGACATTCTACTCTGCTTATCCTCAGTGTAATCTTCCCCACTTCCTTCCAAAACTTCCTGGCTTGTGGTCAGTGTAGACAGGAGCACATTCTGTTCAGCCCTGCATCAGCAGAATGAATGGTTCAACCTCACGATTACACCATGGCAGCACTTCCAGCCAGAGGAAAGTCTTACACAGCTGCCACTCTTCACACCAGGGATGCAGCCCATGGTAGTCCTTCTGGGAGGGAAGGAGGGGAAAGTGATTCAAGATTCTAATTTGAATTGAATTAAACACAACCTTCTTTTTCACCTTCGGGTCACAGATGGAGCTACTGGCTTTGCAAACATTCGTGGCAGTAGCCTGGGACCATTCTTGGGCTCCTGTGCAGCTTAAAAAACATCTTCAGCCTCAAAACAGTAGGCAAAATTACATCAGAAATTCCAACAGCTGCATCTGAGATGCTCAGGTCTTACTATCCCATTATCTCTCAGCTGGAAGGGCAGCATAAAATGGCTCAGGTAGCATTCATATTTTCAGGCAATAAGCCATGCATTGATTTTATTATTCAGCCTCTCTTCAGGCTGATCGATGTTGCCATTTATTGCAATCGTATCACAGCAATTTAATAATCAATTTCAGATTAAAGGCTGAGTGTAACTCACTGCAGTCAGCCTGGACTCTCTGACACTCAATATGTGCTTTGAACAGCCTGCGGGGGTGTCTTGGAAATGCAGACAAGGAGAATGAGATTTTTAAGGAGAGCAGTAATACACACTGCCACTACATATACACAGTTTTGATTGAGTCTATATAAAAAGAATGTAGATAACATTAGGAGTGATGGATTTTTGAGGGTCCACCTGAACAGCAGGCTCAGGACAGCTCAATGCATTGCTGATGAGACATGAAAAATTAGAATTCCAGGCCAGCAATTCAAACCCACATTCTTTAGATGACTGCAACGACCCACGGCTGTGTGCTGGCCATGTTTTCTTATTCATTTAAAATGAGAAATCCTAGAGGTCCAGCATGGAGAGAACTGCACCAGCATCTTTGGGGTGTGGATGCAGCACTTGGGAATATGGTTTAGTAGTGAACACAGTCCTGCTGAGTTAATGTTTGAACTCAATGATCTTAGAGGGCTTTTCCAACCTCAATGATTCTATGAAGTAACTTGCAAGATTAACCATGGCAGCAATTCACTGTTGAGACAAAAAACTACCCACACCGTTTCACTAACAGGGTGTTCACTGAAAACAGAATTTGTTAACAAACAAAATTATCAAAAGTTTCTTCTTTAAGAGAATGACTTTATAACAATTTGTAACAGCAGGATTTAAACAACATGTAAAAAGCTTGATTGGTGCCAAAAAGCTTTAAGATTTTCAAAAAGCTTTTCAAGATTTTCAGGTAACAGTCCAAGGAATGTTTAAATTCATATTTGTGCCATTTGTCTCCTGTATGTCCTGCTTCAAATGAGTGATCAGGAGCCTTGGGCCCTGGCTGCGTGCTGCAGACACACAGGAGATGACACTGAAGCAACCAGGCCACATGGGTCTCAGGGCACTCCCAGAAATAACCCAGCCAGCAGTGGTGAGGACTTTATCACAGTTAACAAAATCGCCAAAGTGGCACATCAAACCTGCAGTGCACAAATCTATTTTCTTCTGCCTTGCTGCTGTTGTGTTCAACTTACTTCTGGAAAGACATTGGCACCCTAGCTGGTGACACTCCAATGAACCAGATTTTTAGCACCCCTTAAAAAGAGAGACCGTGCTAAGGCATCTTAAATGGCAATCTTAATGATAGAGGAAAAGCCTTGGCATGGGATGAATCATCCCTTTTTTTCCTTCACTGCCCTGTTTGGATGGATGATGTGGAAAGATGGAGCCCCTCTGCTCTGGAGCCAGCCTGGCACAGCTGGGGCTGTTGAGCTGCACAAGAGAAGCTCCAGGGACACCTCAGAGCCCCTGCCAGGGCCTCCAGGGGCTCCGGGAGAGCTGCCCAGGGACTGGGGACAAGGCCTGCAGGGACAGCACCCAGGCAATGGCTCCCACTGCCAGAGGGCAGGCACAGATTTTGGGCTCTTGGCAATGAGGAATTGCTGGCTGGGAGGGTGGGCAGGCCCTGGCCCAGGGTGCCCAGAGCAGCTGTGGCTGCCCCTGGATCCCTGGCAGTGTCCCAGGCCAGGCTGGATGGGGCTTGGAGCAATCTGGGATGACAGAAGGTGTCCCTGCTCATGGCCGGGTGTGGAATGAGATGAGCTTTAAAGTCTCTCCCAAACCAAACCCTGTTTTGATCCAATATACAACAATGTTCAGTATTTAAATTGCTGAACTCCTTCCCTTGACATAAACAGGTCCATTGGAGCCAGTATTTGCATTTCTTGCCACCCCACAGATGGACAGACAACCCCAGATAGTTTAAAATAAATCAGCCTGAGAAAGTCCTTGAAAACGTGAGAGACAGAGGTAACATTACGGTTTGAACGGCACAGTTTAAATACAGACACCACTTATCAGCTCCAGTGAATCACCCCACCACATCACCCTATCTTGTTTTCTTCTGCCAGACAAAGCAGAAGTCAGATTTCGTGGTTGGGACGAGGGTACAAATGAGACAGACCGAGAACTTTGCAGACTGTCTGCATTGTCAATCATATGATTCGATGAAAAACCACGGGAAGTCCTATGAACAGACACAGAACTGCACTGCAGTAACTCCCCCACCACAGAAGTACAACAACATTGGGGAGTTTTGTTGGGTTTTTGTTTTGTTGGTTTTTCGTTGGTTTTTTTTTTTTTTTTTTTTTTTTTTTTGGTTTGGTTTGGTTTTTTTCAGTTAACGTTGAGGAAGGGAACATCACGGCCAGTGCACCTGGCTCTGCTCCAGGCAGCTCAGTGGCATCTGAGCTATAAGAGCCATACATTAAATAAAACATTCCCTTCCCTCCAAATGAACCCTCAGAGCTTGCTCTAAGGCTACAGTGTTATGTCAGTTGATGATCTCCACTCAGATAACACAGGCAAGGGCAGATGAAGCTGCTTTAAGAGCAATGTCTTTGCTTCTTCCCCGATCTAGATGTTCTGCGGGATGAAAAGCAGCATTCATCAAAGATATGGGGCAGTCACTGTGGAAAATAAAGAAATTAAAGAGCTGGATTAATAAAAAGCTGGAGAATCCTCTTTTCCTCAAGTTCTGGTTGGAAATTCTGGTTTCTGAAACAGCAATCAAGCACGAGTCAGTATTTTCAAAAGCAGGTGACTCTTTGAGCAGAGAAGTGCTGTTTTCAAAGGAGTCTAAACACATTTGAGAGTCAAATTCATGTGAACTTTACATCAATCCAAAGCTTCAAAGTCTTTCTGAAAATGGGATTTCTCTGTGTTTGAAAAGCTTACCATGAATCCTGTTTGGTAACCTAATGACTTGATGGCAAATTATGTGTTTCATATTGTTTCTGCTAAATATAGCAATATTGCCTGCAGAGCATCTGTAGGATTGGACCTCATTAGCAAAATACATCAAATGGCAGGGGAAAAAAAGAGGGCTCAGGTTCAGCACTATACCAAGCCTCTGTTATAGGGTCTATAAAGAATATTTAGCCCAGCAAGGATCGCCCCTAAAACCTGCCTTGCACCAAACATAGCAATCTGTGAGGATTTTGGGCAGAGGAGTGACACCTGTACTTGACTGCCAAGTCCTCAATGCCACGTGGAAATCTGGTTCCCAGAATACCAATCTAAGTCAAATTAATGGCCAAGGATCTTGACAACGACTCAACAATCATGCCTGGCACACTGTTCATGGTATGGACACACAGGTACATATGGAAACATTGATATATTTGGGTTTTATATAAATGCAAGGACTTGAGTTCTTTAACAGACCACAATTCGTGGAAGAAAATGTCTCGGTGCTCGCTCCAAGATACTGACAGATTGAATTTTTGCAATTACTTAGTTCTCGTGGGGCGTTAAGGCTGTTTGATCTTTCTCTCAGGTTCTGTTCGTGTCTGCAGTGCTTCTCTTTGACTGCAGACAGAAAGCGTGTGGCTCTGGTGAAGTATCTGTACGGGCTACACCACACCTGCCTGATACCATCTTTCTCTCCTCCTCGGGCTCACAGCATAGAAGATGATGGTGGGGAGATGAAGGAAGCAAACAGGAAATGTGCTAGACTAAGTGTGAGCCACACATCTTGTTCAGAGATCTGCCTAAGGAATAGGTGCAAACAGAAAGACAGTGAAGAAAATGGGGGCTCAGAGCATGGCAGGGAGGTGGAAAAAGAAATATAAAACTTAGGGTAATAAGAGGTTCAAAACCATCTGTGCACAAGCTAAATATAATAAGTGTATTACATATTATTTATTAAATATATATTAAATACAGTATTATTTCTAATAATAGAATGATGAAAGTTTAAGCAACTACACAAGCTGTAGTAGACAACAACGTTGTTCCCAGGGAGCAAAATTCTGTAAGACAGGTAACCCACATTCTAATTGGCCACAATCTTCCAGGTCCAGGAGGGCAGGGGAGTTAATCTATAGAGAGAGAACTGTTTCAGCATGTTTCATTGATATGTGATTTCTGTTTTCAGATCACTTTGAGTAAAGGTTTGTACAACCACAGCTGCAGGAAAACAAATGCTCAGCAGTGAATTTTCAGAGTCAGATGTGAACTACTGCCAGAGAAGCAGACGTGCCTCTGGTCAGAGTTCAGCAATTACCAATTTTTTTATAGAGTACTGAGAAGCCAGGTCATTTTGGGAAAAATCAATCAAACAGTTCTGCCTAGATAATTATTGGTAAAACCACAATTAGTTAAATGAGTTAAATGTTTGTGGCAAACCTGCCAGGGCACAAAGCTTTGCAGGGTACCATAAGAAGACTGCTTTTCTGTCTGGAATAGAATGGCAAATAGTGAGAAATTTAAAGTCCTAGAAATTCAGAGACACAAACACATACACACTTGTCTCTTTTCCTTCCAGGAAAGAAATACTGCTGATAAATGTCAACAGTCCCAAACTGTGCCATTTTTGTCTTCATACCAGGCTGTTATCTGCACAGATTCAAAAAGCACTGTATAAATGCAGATATCTGAGCTTAGGACAAGGTCAGGTATCTGGTATTTCAGGATCTGTTGGGTTCCACATCAGAAACACCTGGACTCTGGGCTACTTCTAGACAGCACCAAAAACAAACAGGACCACTGGTCAGCAGCTATAACGACAGGCTGGGAGAGCTGGGGCTGTTCAAGAGAAGCTCCAGGGACACCTCAGAGCCCCTGCCAGGGCCTCCAGGGGCTCCAGCAGAGCTGCCCAGGGACTGGGGACAAGGCCTGCAGGGACAGCACCCAGGCAATGGCTCCCACTGCCAGAGGGCAGGCACAGATTTTGGGCTCTTGGCAATTAGGAATTGCTGGCTGGGAGGGTGGGCAGGCCCTGGCCCAGGGTGCCCAGAGCAGCTGTGGCTGCCCCTGGATCCCTGGCAGTGCCCAAGGCCAGGCTGGATGGGGCTTGGAGCAGCCTGGGACAGTGGAAGGTGTCCCTGCCCATGGCAGGGGATTGGAATGCAATGAGCTTCAAGCTTCCTTTCAACCCAAATTATTGTGGGATTCTGTGAATATCCCTCAATCCCTTAGTTTGAGGGATTTGAGTTTCTGCTCTGCTTCAGAGATCCTGTGTCCACCTGAGGAAATTTTGGAATGGGAGGAAAAGATAACCAAGATGAAAGACTGAACCAAACCTACATATCACACACGGTTAAGTATCATTAATCTCTACATACATTTTATGCATCCTGACATTTATAGTCACAGTTCAAGGATTTACAGCTCTAACTATAATTTGCTTTCCCTGTCAGGAATGTTCTCTATGCCATGTTGTCGAGATGGACACAGATCTTTCCAGAACATTTCCAAGAGGACTGCTCAACATCCAGGAGCCAAATTTGTCAGACCGTGGAGACAGAAAACAACAGGAACACTACGAGGACATTTGCAACACTGCAGAAAATACAATGCATGTTTGCTTTACTAAATAAAGAGAAAATAGAGAGATTGATGTATGTAATACACTTGAAGCATGAGGATGAAGGCAGGACGTGTAAATGAGGTACCATCAACAAAAAACAGAACTTTCATTCACTTCAGAGCTTAACCTGAAAGAACGGTAATTCTCAGAAAATACAGTGGCATTTTAGAAGAAAGAATACAGGTCAGAGCAAAAAGTGAACAACTCAAAATGACAACAATTCAAACAAAGGATGTTTTTAACATTGAAAAAAAAAGCCTAACCAAGAAGAGAGTTAAACACATGGAAGAAACAAAGCTACTGACCCAACCGACAGAAACATTTCTGGTCCTGACCTTGCTCTAGCACTTTTTATGTACATAGACCAACCACTCAGACAAATAACTAAAATCCTTTGTGTGTTTTTGAATTTAGGGAATTAAAATCCAAAAAACTGAATAATCCCTGAACCCATTTCTCAGTGGCATTAAAGGGCACCAAAGCACAAATGGGGATGAGTCTATCAACTCATAAAAACTTTTATGGATATGAAGCAGACATATAAGCCTTTCCTACCATGGGATTTGCAGAAAATGCACATTTCATAACAGTAGTCCCTATTTTTAACACTGGTAAGGAAGATGCAAATAAGTTTAAGCCCTGGCTTCCTGTGCTTCAGCTTGCAAGCCATTCTTCTCTAGATTAATGTGCAAGGTTTACACAACCACGAAAAACAGTAGGTTTTCAGCAAACATTTTTGTTAAAACTGAAATAAGTTTAGAAATCACTCATCATGGACACCTTTATATAGAAAACTTATAGACCTGCTAACAAAAGGTTACAAGAATAGAACTAGATTTTAGATGCCTCAACTCACAGTTAAGGCCATAATGCTTTACCAGTGCCCTCAAAGAAGGGCTCAGAAATACATAAATTTCCAAAGTCTCAGAATTAAACCCTGCACCTTATGTAGACTTTCCAAACCCCCAAATACCACTCACTTGCCAAACAAAGCTGAGTCAAGGCTGTATTTTTTTTCTTTCCAGAATTTTATGAGTGAGATTTGAGCAACCTGGAAGGTGTCCCTGCCCATGGCAGGGGGTTTGAACAAGTTGAGCTCTAAGGTTCCTCCCAGCTGAAAACATTCAGTGATTCTATGATTCTATGAATTCTGCCACTTTTCAAGTGTGCAAAAGGTAAAGTTTAAGAAATTGGCAGCAATAAATCCGTTGGGAACATCTCATGAGGAACAACTCTTAGAAGATCTCAAATTGGGCAAAAGCTCAAGTTGTCCTAAGTCCATACATGCACATGCACTGTTTGGATCACGCTGCAGAAGACAGAAAATGTATTTATAAAGTCTAGGAAGGAAGAGAAGGCAGGGGAAGATCAGTTCTGCAGTAAACCAGATCTGGAGCAGATAACCATCCCTGGAGGGATCTAAGAGCTGTGTGGATGTGCTCTTGGGGACATGGATCAGCAGTAGCTTTGGCACTACTGGGGAATAGCTGGACTTGATGGTCTTAGAGGACTTTTCCAACACAAATAATTTTGTGATTCTGTGATCTGTGAGATCCTAAGATGCCTGCTCCCTCCAGAAAAAGCTCATGGTGCTCTCAGAGCCCCAGTATCACCTGGTCGGTGGGAAACCCTTATATGAAACAAGAAAGGCTTTTTATGGTTCAGGACTTGCCAAAGATCAAAATAATTCTTCCCAGGCAATTTGTTTATTTTATTTTATTATTCTTCCACAATGTGGAAGAATTCAAAGGAGGGTGAGGTAGGGTTGGGAAAGGCAAAGCCTCCTCTTGGAGATATTGTAAGTGAAGGCAGTAGAGAAGAATTAAGTTGTGTATCTGGACAAAGTCTGCTTCAACTTTGGGATAAAAATGACAGATCTATATTCCCTTCATCAGCCTTTTTTAAACACAAAGCCAATACTACAAATGCCCAACAATATTCCACTTCTCATGTCAGAGACAACCATCTGCTAATTATTTTCTGAAATGTGAGTTACACACTTTTAGTCTGATCGATATAATTTATTAAACTTTTTTTAACAATAAAGAAAAACTCACTGGAAAGGATTTAAAAGGGCCTATGAAGTGCATAAATGATAGAAACTTTACAGAAAATAACCCTGCTGAATAATGAATGTACACTAATATGTGTAGCTATATATTAAAAGACATGGAGAATCTGCTCTAGACAAACCTTACAGCCAATTATGTATTTTACATTTCAAGCAGTGAGAGCTACTGTTTAAGCCGGAGCAGTTGTTTTGACTTCGATAGCAGACTAGTCTAAAATACAAGGAATGTTGTTTATCATGGAAATGCTTTGTGCTGCAGATAACATCACGGATGGCTGCCCCACCTAGGCTACGGCACCATCCCACCGTCCTGAAACAAACCCCAGATAAACCTCTCCCTGCTGCCCGGCTCCTACTCCCACCAAAGATCCAACTGTTGTGCAAATAAAACTCTCATGGCCATGGTGTGTGCCGTGCAATCAGCAACACAAAATGAGCAGAAGGTGTTGGATATGCATGTGACAGTGAAGGAAACTACTGGACTTTAAGAACATGACCCACACTTTCATGTTTTGGTAGGGCACAGAAGCCTTGATTCCTCTGGCACTCTGCCTTGATGCCAGAGGGATGCACCTCGGGAACCCTGTATGGACAATGTACATATCCTGATGCAGTAATACATAAATATTATCCTTTTCTTACTTTTTTTTGGTTGTTGTTGGGATTTTTGTTTGGTTTTTGTTTGTTTGTTTGTTTTTCATAGGATTGTCATAGGTTTTTCTTACTCCACCTTGGAGAAGGAGCTGAAGATTTTGTCATCTGACTTGGTCCCACACTGCTCTTGCTGATGGAGACTGTTACCCATCTATGGAGTTTCCAGCACCCTCTCTGCTCTTCAGCATCTGAGCTGGGAAGGGACTGAAGCACATTGACAGTATAAACCCCACTAATTTCAAAGTTTTAAAATTTTTCCTTTTGCAAACTACTGTATGACCATTCTCTGCTCTAATACAGTCTTGGGATAATCCAGCAGAACCACAAAAGACTGAGAGGTCAAAATGCTGTTTTCATGTGCCTGTTTCTTTCACCCTAAATCTAGAGTTACTACCATGTCACAGTTGTTTTGTTTTCTCATTTATTTGTGTAGACCATATTCCCCCAACACAAAAGGTGGCAGGAGAAAAGCACAGTGATTACAGTGATTCAGTTTGCATACTTTTCCAGTGATGAGGTCCCAGACATGCTTTCACTACACATCAGTTCAACACTGCCTCCAAAACATCCCACCAAGCCAAAAAGAACATTCCTTTGGACAACTGGGACCCCGTTCCTCTCCGTTATCACTGTACAAGGGTTGATGCACTGCACTGCACTAGGCCTTGGCTTCGTGCATCAACCAGACAGACAAGGTCCATTTTCCCAGCTGAGCTTAACACCTTTGATTTGCATCCTGGGCGCTGACATTCACAGCATGTTTCCTGGTGTGGAGGGCTCCTGGAAGGCCACTAGACGAGGTTTGAGTTTTCCTTCACAGCAGCCACAGAGCTGAGGCCCGCGCCGACATCCTGCTCCGGTCCCTCCCACCCAGCGCGGCACTGCGGCCGCATGCCAAGCCCAAACATCCTCCCCCACCCCCAGCGCCCACGGAGGAAGACCTCCTTTTGATTTTGTACTTTTTAATCTGAGAGAGCCAGGCCTGTAAATATTACAAAAAATTATAACAATGACTAAAGAACAGAGACAGACTTGCTGTCACCAACTGTTAACTCTCAGATCAGGGCAGCCTAGGAAGTGGACCCTTATCTGCCTGAAGCTCAGGACGTGCTGACTAACACCCTATTGAGCCGGCAGACCTTTGGCTCCCTAATCTCCCCAAACTGAAAAATGTACACCCCAGTGGACATACTCCCTTCTTAAGTATTTCAAGCCTCTGCAAAAAGACAGACTGTGCTGCGAGATGAGCAGTGCTGCCCCGCCGCATGCAGGAAATCCCATTTATTTGTCTTGAGGAGTGAAATGTCAAGTGACAGTAAAACCTTTCCAGCCATAGCACACAGTGCCAGACTGCAGCCTTATCTCTGCCAGGACTGCCAGCCAAGGAGATGGTGCCAAATGTGTATGTTTATACAGTAATTTTTTGAATGTGGACTTCACAGCTTTACAAAAAAAAATTGCCCTAATGACAAGAGTCCTTGAAGACAAACCAAAATCAGGGAAGGGGGGTTGTGTTAAGTTGACCTCAACAAATAACTAGGATGCCTTTTATGAAATGGATTTTTAGGTTGCTCATTCTATGCTGTATTTTATTCTATATTCCATTATAATAATGAAGGTTGCAATAGCAATTTCAAATTAGGTATTGAAAACATGCCTTTATAAATGATAGAGGCAAGCAGTGTGTAGAAAAGAGAAAGGCTAAGTATGAGCAGGACAAAGATTCCTTAAGGTGTTAAGACATCCTTACAAATCTTGAACCTGGCCAACTGGGCAATCTCCTTGACTGACTGAGTACAGGAGCTGACTGCAACCAAAAGCGATCTCTATGCTTGGTGTCATCTTGCAGCCACCAGTTTAAAAAGTAGCACTCTCCTATAGTAAAATTGCATTTTTTTTTCCTAATGCAAACAATCACCTCAATCTGAAAAAGGGCCCCAAGTGAGTTGCTGTTTCAATAATGAATTAAAATTACTTGTGTTTTCTTTTTCACTATGCTTTAGATGCAGCATTTCTATATTTGTTTGCCTTCACTGACACTTCTCTTGTATTAAGACTTACTCTGGTAAAGACTGTCTTTAGGACATGAATAAAACATTTCTAGAGAACTCCCCACCTCAGGCTGGGGAATTCTTTCATAAATGCTACTATGTTCCTCTGTTATTGAACCTAACTGCCCCCTTCCTCCCTGTGCATTCAAGCCAGGTTTGTTTACCCTGGTGACAACAATCAGGCTTTGCTGGTCTCAGCTCAGCAGCTTGGCAAGTCCTGGTGGGGCAGATAAGCACCAGGAATTCAAATAATGTTTTGCTGCCTGACTACAGGCACCCCTTGGATCTTGTGGGTCTCACACCAAGGACAACGTGTAAGTTGAAGGCCTGTGCTCTCCTCCCACTCCACAAACACAGAATTTCCTCCTATGTTTTGGAGCTGCCAGTCTCCTATGGACTCGAGGGACCTTCCCTCAGTGAACTACCCATAACTATCCAGCCTCTGGTTTCCCATCTATAAAAACCATCTTTGCTGTGGTTTTTGATAGCTCACATGCTGCATGAAGGAAGGGAAATCTCCCTTCCTTTGGGAAGGAGCTTTGGATGCTGCTGCTACAGCATCATCAAGATGGGAAATTCTCGCCCCACTGCTACACTGTCTGCCCTCAAGCCCCTGTCAACCCCTTCTGTCAATTGGGTCAGTAGCTGATAATCCACAGGTTGGTTGGTTCTCCCCACAGTTTAAACATCAGAGCAATGGCTTTAAACTGCCAGAGGGCAGGGTTAGATGGGATATCAGGAAGAAATTTTTGGCTGTGGGGGTGGTGAGGCCCTGGCACAGGTTGCCCAGAGCAGCTGCAGCTGCCCCTGGATCCCTGGAGGAGTTTAAAAGCCATGTGGATGTGGCATTTGTGGGGGACATTGGTCAGTGGTGGCCTTGGCAGTGCTGGGGAATGGTTGGACTCAATGGTTCAAGAGAGCTTTTCTAACTTAAAGGACAAGGAGAAAACCTGGGTAGAAGGAAGCATAGTAGGGTTTGTAAGGCACAAGGACACAGGACACAGTCAAGAAAAATCAGCCTTTGTTTGCGAGCTCAACAGATTGTGGGTTTAGAATTAAAATCTTACCATAAACCCAGCCTAAATCCACGTGGATTTAGGATTCAATACCATCATCTGATACCCCAGAACATCTACAGCGACAAAAAAGGCAGGGTGGTCTAAACCAGCTGCCCTCCAAATCCTAACACCAGAGTCCTCAGCAATGATGATAGATATGAGAAACCCCTGCTTGGCCAGGAAAAAGCCATTTCCATCTCTAATCATCCTCAGCAGGAGCAAACAGCCTGTAAATCAACTGGAGAGAAGCTTTGCAACTTGTAGCAAAGGTTGTGACAAAATTAAACTCTGTATGGGAATGCCAGGGACGCAGCCATCAGCTGACAAAGTACATCTCTTCCTCATTCTCACTTCTTGGTGCAATTGCTGTAAACATTCAAGACATTCCTCTGATTTATGCATTTAATTAGAAGATATCTGTAACATTCCTGCTGTTTACATTTAACCCAACACTGCAATGAAAGCTGTAATTTTGTCTGGGATTTATATTCTGTACTCAAACTTATTTTGATTCCTTGATTTAAACATACACACAGAAGTGAAAATGTGTCAAAATCATGAAAATGGAAGAGATTATACTCCATTATCTAGTTCATCTGTCATCCAGGGCAGAAATTTTCTGAGGACTGTTTTTCTCAATCTGCCACATATTATGGAAACTTAATTCAAAAGACTAATTCAGAAAAGACAGCTAAACCTTATAAGTGGAAGAGCAATTGGATGAGAATAATTAGAAGTTACGTGATTTTTTTTCTCCCTTTATCTTGTATTTAGTTGTCATAACTCATTAAATTTTGCACCTTTTGGGATAAAGTTGTTGGCCTCTGACACAAAATTTTACATTTATTTAAAAAGTGGTTAATACTTCTTTTTCTTGATGGAGGGGGGACAGTGTGGGACTTTATTAATCAAACAAATGAATAAATTCATTTTAAATGCAACTTTTTATACTTTTCAGCTACTCTGTCTACACTGAAGTTTTGCAGTAGAAAAGGAACACATGGGTTGGAAATAGCTTTCAACTGAGCAGGGGAAGAAAGGGGTCAGGGCATTTCAGTGTAATTTTACTTTATTTTGACCAAAGCTGCAAGATATTTGGAAACAACATGTCATGCGAATGCAGTGCCTTTGGCACTGTGCTTTTCATTGGACTCACAACATATGCAATGGAGGGAGGGGAGGCTGCACAACACATGTGAGGCAGATTTAGTCACAGCAAAAAACGTAATAAAAGTATAGGGAGGCTTTCTAGGGAGGGAAACTTGGGGAATGTTATTTAGCTTGAGCAATTGTACAGCTCTGAAATGAGCAGGGGCTGGGCTCTGGCTGGGAGCCCTCCTGTAAGATGTGTTGGACAGGGAGTTTTGGGCTGCTCATGAGTGTGGGGCTTCTGCCAATCTCCTGCAAAGCCGAAGCTCTCCAGCTCTGGGCAGGGAAGCTCCTCTGTGCTCTCTTTCAGAAAAAATGGGATCACCCTTGAAGGTTAAGAGAGTTCAAATGATGTGGCAGGCCAGCAGTTAGCAGAATGGAAGTAGCTTTGAAAAACTTACACGTGCAGAGAGTTGTTTACCCAGGTCAGAGCTCTGTTGCCATGGGGAGCAACTTGGAAACTCTCACACTGCTTTCCCATCCTCCTGTTTCTCCAGAGCTTGCTTTCTGCCTTGTACTTGGTATCTCTTTCTTATAGCAGCTTCCTTAAACCAATGAAATCAGTCAATCTAATATATCTGGTGTCAAACAACAGATACACAAAGACAGGCTGTTTCATGTTAGAATTTGTGCAAAGCTTAATTTTTTCTGCTCCAAGTCTCTTACTTGTGCTCTTCCCACAAAGTAAGAGAGTCAGAGATTTGTAAAATGGTTTGGATTCAAAGGGGCCTTAAAGTTCATCCCATTCCAACCCCCTGCCTTGGGCAGGGACACCTTCCACTACCCCAGGGTGCTCCAAGCCCTGTCCATACTGGCCTTGGACATTTCTAGGGATCCAGGGGCAGCCACAGCTTCTTTGGGAAACCTTGTGTCAGGCCCTCACCACCCTCATAGTCAAGAATTCCTTCCTAATATCTAGCCAAAACATTCTTCTTCTATTTTAAATTACACCATCTTTCTAAGTGCCACTGAAAAATTAAATTTTGGGACTAGTTCTTTATTTTTAAATTGCATAATTAATTTAAAATAGATGCACAGACAGCCAATGGAGTGTCTGAAGAGCTCTGAAGAGCTGAATAAGTTCTGAATCAGAACTTATTGCTAACCTCATTGGTTATTTCACATTGCAATTAAAGGCCAGAGTTCAGCTGTGGATAAAGAAATATTTCACTGATCTCTTTTGGCAATCCACACTCCCTTTAGCAGACTGGAGTTTGTGTGTCATCTCCTGACCCTTCCCCTCCACAAAGCTTGCAGAGCACCTAACATCAGCCACTTACTGCCTTGTGCAAGGATGCTCTTCCATATGGACAGCAAGAGGATGGTATACATTCCTCATCATGGATGACAGAAAATGTCACCAGTTACATTATTCTCCTCCAAAACTTCACTCCTAACAGCAAAGTTTTCTGCTCATCACAGCCCAATAGTGTGCCCATGGCTGAGAACCAGCTGGAGCACCTTTCACTGGGTATGAGACGAAGATGCTGAAAGGGTCCCTCTCACTCTGACTGTCACCAATGGAGCACAACCAGGCCCTTCAGATCCAAGGAAGGAGAAGATCTTTGCAGTAGACTTCCCTCGTGTCCCTTACAGAAATATTTTTCTGCTCTCTACAGGTAGCATAATGAATTACATAATTATTTCAATAGAGTCATAGAATCCCAGAATGGTGTGGGAGGGACCTTCAAAGCTTATCCAGTGCCACCCCCTGCCATGGACAGGGACACAGGTTCCAGATTGCTCGAAGCCCCATTCAACTGGCCTTGGACCCTTTCAGGGATGGAGCATCCTTCACCTCCCCAGGCAATGTGTATTTTACCTCCCTCATTATAAAAAGTTTCTTCCTTATACCTTACTCTGAATTTACCTTCTTTTAGTTTAAAACTTTTACCCTTATCCTGAGCAAAAAAAGAAACAAAACCTCCTTTAACACCTCTTGTTACATGACACTACTTCATCTTCTAACGCTTTTGCATGTAACTGCATGAATTTTCATCTGTTGCCTTAATGGGAGCTAGTTAATTACAACCCACAGAGTGCCACAGCCAAGGCTGAGGCATTATTCAGCTCAGCTGGGTACAGGGCTGTGACTGCAGTTACAGCTCTGCAGAGCAGCAAAGGGAATTCCAGTCATGGCAAGGTGAAGAAGACCATGGGAGAGAAACAGCAAACTCCTGCACTGCTGATCAACCTGCTGCTAGAATTGGTTTATTTTCCCTTTCCCATTTTTATTGAAGAATTAAGTCTCAGAATCACAGTAGATATTACTGTATTAATTTATTACATTTGCATTTATACAATTAAATTGTTACTGTTACCTCGTCCAGTGTAGTCCTGGCTGGGCAGTTATGACCTTGTTGTCTACACATTTTTGTTTAACCTTTTTTTTTTGTAAACTGGTTTGGGATAGCCAAAACACTGCCCAGCCTTCTGCAGGAGACTAACCTGCATACCAGTATTATGGAACAGCTCTTTGGAAGCAGCTACGGCAAATCCAGGATAAGGTGATTTCATTCCAGTGCAATTGTTGAGCTTTGCAAAGAAAGCAATGACTCGGGAATGAAGTGACTGAATCCAGAACACAGCTTCCAGAAGGTAACTGGAATAATCTTCAGGGGTGGAGGGGACAGACAGTAAGCCTCCATGTAAATATTAGTCTCCATGCAGACAGCAGCTTGGGAATAGGAGTGTCCTGTGCTAGCCCACCCTTCATCCTCATCTTGGCCAATGCACCTCATTCCTGAACTGCAGAATCACTGTACTCCAGGTCACTCACCCAAGCACCACCCTCCCAAACTACCTTGGATTCTTGTGCAATACCCATCTCTGATGCATTCCTTCATCCTGGAATGAAATGTGCTTCCCTGGATTTCAGTAGGATAAACAAGCCTTCTGTACGAACAGGATGCATCTTTCCTAGAGAACTGTAATCTAACTACAAGCAAGATGTAAAGGAGAGAATAAAAACAGACAACATACTTGATTTTAAAACTGCAGCTGTCGACATAACCCTGATGCCAGTGAAACCCTCACCCGTGCTTCTGAGAACCCTGCACGTAAGGCTTTCATTATATTTGCATTTATATGATTTAGTTTTACTATCTATTACTTCAAAATAGCCTATTTTCAGCCAGTCCTTTATCTTGTATGTATTCAAGAAAATTAAGATTTTAAGCAAGCATTGAAGAAAGGTGAGGCTCTGGCTTAGATCTAGCAGAGCAGCTGTAGCTGCCCCTAGATCCCTGGAAGTGTCCAAGGCCAGGTTGGACAGGGCTTGGAGAAACCTGGAATAGTGGAAGGTGCCCCTGCCCATGGCAGGGGATGACACTGGATGAGCTTTGAGTCTTTTCAATCCAAAGCATTGGCTTGGTTCTAAATTATTTGGAGCTTCCCCAGATGACAGTAAAGGTCTTTTTGGGATTGTGACGAGTTCACTCATTTTTCAACACATAATGCAAGGAGATTTGAGCGTTACTGGCACTCTGATGGCCTTAAACATCATCAGCTTCTCACTGACAGAATGAAGGATCTCCAATCATGCACAGCCCTTAGCCATCATGGCTTTCCTTGTTCACAATGGAAAGGACCAACATTCTGAGATCCTCCAGGAGTATTTATGACACACTACTTTAAAATGGAAAATTATATTTATACTACTAAACCACAATTTTTTAAAAGCAAGGAATGCTAAATTCGTAATATTTTTATGTTAACTTGAGTTGCAGACACAGCTTGGAAAACATGTGAATTTTATGCCTCAGTTATGTTGGTAATGAGGCCAAATCACCCACTTATCCTCCCCTGCAGTGGCTCAGGCTTGCAGGATGCAGGCCATGAGCAGGGTCCCTCTCTGGCACCAGCCCCAGGCAGCTCCTGCAACAACAACCATGGCTCACAGAGTGGCAGATGAGGCTCACACGATGCTTTCACAGGTTGTGGAGCTGCTTTCAGCCACTTTTTGTTTGTGGAACAAAGGATCACAAATTGCCACAAAGCAAAATGAAGGAAGAGAGTTCTAAATACTTCCACAGTGATTTGCTCATAATAAAAAGGAGACTACCATATTAGACTGGAAAAATTCTGTTTACAGGATTTTTGTATAAGAAGTGATGAAATTAAGTGAGGCTGCATTACTTGCTACTGCTATCAATTAATGCAGCAACCACTTCCAGACATAATAATTACCATATGTGCACTGTGCTTTACCTCTGGGCTTAGTAATTTCATACATGAGAGGTTACAACTATTGATTGCATTAAAACAGACTGATGTGTTATGAGATACATGCTCCCAGTGCAACACATCGTTGGACAAACTAAAATGATTCAAGTGGTACAGGTACAGACACCTGCATCCACCAGCAGACAACCTGCAAATGGTCATTTCTCCATCCCCTCTAAAACACACAGATACAGTGTGTGACAGAAAAAGCATTGCAAAAGGAGTGAGCTCAGCTAATTAGGGACAAAGTTAGGGGGTCTTAAGAGACAGATGTTGACCACTGGAGAAATGAAAAATCCCCAGGAGTAGCTCCTATCAATATAAATAAATTAATAAAACCAAAACGGCTCTCTGTTTCTCAATGCAATTTGCACAATTGAGAATTTGCTCATGTTTAGCTTGAGTATAAGGAAAAACTTCTTGACTGAGAAAGTTGACCAGCCTGGCACAGCTTCCCAGGGCAGTGGTGGAGTGCCCATCCCTGGAGGGGATTAAGACCTGTGTGGATCCAGCACTTGGTGCATGGGTTAATGGTGGCCTTGCCAGTGCTGGGGAACAGCTGTACTTGATGATCTTAGAGGGCTCTTACAACCCAAATGATTCTGTGATTGACAACTAGCTCTGCCCTGCAAACTTCAGAGCAGCCTGGAGTCTGGTAAGTCACAAAAAATGCATTTGCATTTTTAAAAGTGCATTTGTTTTTTAAAGTTTCCTGAAAACTTGATCCATAATGAAAGAATGACCTCCAAATAGCATCTAAAAAGAGTGGTGTTTACCTTGCCATTACACAAGCTGAGTTTGTAACTATATGCAAAACCAGCAACACACTCAGAAAGAATTGCACTTGGTTTTTTTGTTGTCATCCTATATGCATAATTAAAGACATATTTCTATTCAATTCTGGTTAAGCTCCTACAAGTTATGTATAAATTATACATATAACTTAGGCTTTAAAGCATCCCTTAAACAACAAAGCATTGTTTATGTTTTTAATAAATTTTAATTTTCACTCCATTAATTCAGAAGACATTTTTGAAGCAAGAATACACTGAATTCAGTAGGCAAATCTCCCATTAACATAACTCAATTGCCCTAAAATAATATTTATAAAGACAGTGGTAACTGTGATGCAAAGAGCTAAACGTAATAGGCAAAATTATCCTGCAATAGTAGTATATTCAGAAAGGGTGAGAGTGTGTCAGCAATTTCCAGAAACCTTAAAAGTAGGAAGGAACCTGGCTTTTTTTCAGCAAAAGCACTAAAAACAAGCATCAGCACAAAGAGTTAACACATTCTTCCTACTTCTGAGAGCAGGAACGGGCCGATTTCGTCAGTGAGGTTTGGCAGCGCGCGAAATCCTGTAACCAATTCCATTTCCTGATAAATGAACGGTCCACAGGGGAAAGTCAGCCAGAGGCTTTGGGAACTGCCGAGCGCTCAGACATGACCGAGAGGCTCCTGGAAGGAGCCAGACTGTCTCTTTGCTTATCGCCGCCCAGCCGAGCGGCACCAGCGCAACGCCGGTGCTGCCAGACTGCGCTGCGAGCCCAGGCCACGGCACAGCCGCTCCAGCCGCATGTGAGACCCCCAGAAAATCAGAAAATACACCAGCCCCAGCACATGCCTGACATCAGGCTCTAGGAACTCTGAGAACACATGGCCGTGTAATACGGGCGTTGAGATGGGACTCGTAACAGTCCGCATTGTTTATGTGTTTCAGAGCCAAGTGCTAGGAGTGACTCGGTATTCTGGAGCTGAGGATCTCGCCCCCACCCTTCCAACAGGAAAAAGCCAAATACAGAATGATAAATCATTCATTATTGGTTAGATTTTGGCATCAGTGAGGCTGTGAAGGAGGGGTTTTCAATTGGAGCTATAGGGTGCGTCTCCTCAAGAGCTGAACGTCACTCTCAAGTATTAAATCGTTCTTCATTCTGAGCTACAAATTCTTTTTTAAAGTTATCTTCATAAATGTGACTAATAGTCTTACTGAATGTTAACAGTAAATATCAGCTCTAATAGCAAAATGACAAATGTGCCCCAACCCAAAATCAGACCTGAGTTTCTGATCTATTTAAATACTAACTTTTCAGACAGAGTTAACCTGGATGTTTGTTCTCTTTCATATTATTACAAATCAATTCACAACTCCAACATTTTTACAGGAAATTCAAGTAGCTTGACATACACAGAACTGAACTTTCAAAAGTCTAAAATTTGAGCTTGTAAAAAAGAATAAAAATACTGCCAGTCTGATGACCCCTGAAGGGAAGTTAAAAGGGAAAAAAAAAAAAAAGAAAAAGCTCAAATAATAACTTCAGGCCCTTCATTACCAAAATCCTGGGTAAGTTTTCAAGTGGCTTGCAGGCTTATAATAGTAACTATGTCTGCAATTGATTAGCTCCCCCAGCACAACCAGATGTCTCAGTGACAGGGAGAAAGTACTGTGGGTTTGGAGTTTACTGGGATGCACAATATCCCATCACTGAAAAACAAAATAATAAATGGGAAGGTGGGGAAACGAAAGATTTATTATTATATATCTTTATATAAATATTATGCTTGTTCTCAATGTGTCTGAATCCAGGTTTACAGCATGTTCTAGCTCTTTGGAAAGCCCAGGATAAATTCTTTCCTGTTCCCAAAGAAAATGCCAGACATTTGGTTGAATCTGTCCTTTATCGCAGCATCACTACTCATTCCTTTGCTGGGATCTTGCTGGGTGCTTTCTGCTCATGGCTGTGACAAATACAAGCTAACAGCATAAAAGAATGATAGTTCTCTACATTCTTTATCTACACAGGTTTGCAAACAAGGTACATGGCCTTGGAGGAACACCAGAGCACTGTTTCAGACATAACACCCACACGTAGACCAAACAAACTCTCCTGACGCTCCTTCCCTGACTTTACCTCGCATTAATTAATGCATGCTTTAAACCTCAAATGAGAAAAGCGGTGGGAATACCTGAAGGAGATAAAAAAGAGATTTGCTACTCTTTGGAGCATTTTGATAGTCACAACTCTGCCGCCTTTAAAGTATCCTTGATCCTTTTTGGGCTGCTGCTGTGCTTCTACCAAAGACTGCGATGACTCTGTGCACAGCATTGCATAACGGGCAAGGAACACTGCAGCAAAACGTCCTCCAGCTCTCTTCAGGATGTGGCACTAAAGTGGAGGATAACACTGCAGGTATGGAGTGCCACAGGCTGGCTGACAGAAGCAAATCCCAGCACAGAAGGATTAGTATTTTTATAATAGAATTGCAGAACTGTTTGAGTTGCAAGAGATCTTAAAGGTCATTCTGTTCCAACCCTCTGCCATGGGTAGGGACACCTTTCACTGTCCCAGGCTGCTCCAAGCTCCATCCAGCCTGGGCTTGGACACTGCCAGGGATCCAGGGCCAGCCACAGCTTCTGGTGCAGGGCAACCTCTGCCAGGGCCTCACCAGCCTCACAGCCAAGAATTTCTTCCCAATATCTAACTTAAACTTACAAAAAACAGTCAAAGTACATTGAAGGGATTCAGACATCAGTGTCTTATTTGAATTGTAACGTGTGTAAGGGAAATTATTCACCAAGAAGGGTGACAAAAGGCAACCTATTCAAGACAAGAGTGAGCAAAAGCTGATGGATTTGATGTGGGTCACTCCCAGCTTCTTTGAGCTGACTGTGCACCTGCTAACAAAGCTCTATCTCCATCCCATTCCCTCCTTGAGCTGCTTCTCTCAATCTGATCCAGCTGAGATGGCTGAAGATCAGGAGCTCACAGACACAGTTTTGCTGCTCAGGTCACATACAGCTCTCATGGCATGAGATCCTCACCAGGCTGCTGACCATGGCACCACTTCCTGAGCTACCATGCAACCAATGCAAGCCCTGCAGAGCAGCAGCCAGGGGAAGCAGGGAGAGGGCGGGGGAACATGAAACACAGTCCCTCCTTCCTCCTAACTAATACCAGTCACTGTGAACCACACACTCCCTGCCATGGGATACACACAGCCTTGGGGCCTGCCTGGTGTCCTGCTTGCATCATGCCTGGTACCATCTCCTAAGCATGAAGATACAGCCTGAACAACCTTGAGAATGTTGGAGTCATCAGCAAAACTTTCCAGTAGAAGCAGGATTTTCCCCATGAAATTGAATGCTTCAGTGTCTAGGAAGAAAACAAGACTGAAGTTCTCAGTTTATTCTTCATCTCTGAAGAAAAGCTGTTATACAAATGGTCTAAGTTGAAAGCATGATTACTGTTTTCTGTTCAAAGGGATTTTTGGGTGCTTTACCATAAGAAACTGATATTACATGAGAAACAGTTTAAAGATCAGAGATTCAAAAGTTTGCTAATGCTTTTTTTCCTATGTTGATGCTGCAGTGATGTTTATATTACTCTTCAATAGGGAGGTGTCAGAAAAGCATTAATATGTTTTTAACTGTGTGCCAGGCAGACAAGCAAAATAAAATAGCTGGGTTTTTTTCTTGTTCTAGTCAACAATGCCAAAAATTACTGTTTATTTTTCTCCGCCCCCATGAAAGAATTTATAACCACTGAAGTAAACTCAAGTTAAAAAGCTGGTTTTAATCCCAAAATTGACTGACAGCTGCTGTGTAAAAGCAAACCCAACTTGTTTGGGTTCTCAGGAGCATTCACATTTGAAAAATTTAGTTTCCTGGAATCATTTGAAGGGTGGTTTTTGGTGTTTTGGTTTATTTTTTTCGTCCCTTTCCCCATAATGCTACAAAAATAACTTAAAGAATGTGATATTGTATAATTTTCACACTCGTAGGACAACTGGGGAAAGGTGGAAAGCACATCTCCTTTTCAAACAGCCTTAAGAGTAACATGTAAATGTGGTGTCAGTTACAGCGTGAGTGAACTCTCTCTGGGAGTGCCAGGGAGAGGTTGTGAGTGCCACGGTGCTCGGCCTGGCAACACTCAAGCAGATAAAATACTCAGCTGTAACTCAGACCTTGTATGCAAAGGGACTCGTCTCACACCACACCAAAGAAATCCAAATCTTGACATGTATGACAGTTAAAATCCATGCAAACACTTGCAGGAATGGGTAACTGTATGAAGAGTTCATGTTAGGGTTTCTTTTTCATATAAAAATATTAAACCAAACTTTGAAAAATAAATAAATATGCCTGATAAATGCTTGATAACTGCCAGCCTATGCCAACATTTGAAACACCTTGAATTCAGCAATATGAAAATAAGCTCTGTGGATAGCAAGTTTCAAGCCAAACTACATTGCTAAGGACTGCAGTATTTATTTCTCTTTCATTAAAGTCTCTAAGTTAACTGATTCCTTCCATTATACCTGAAGGATGCTTCTGAAAATGAAGTGTTGTTGGTATTCAATCCAACTCATCAGTTGCATTTGCATTACACGTGGCTACAAACAAGGCTCTCTAAAGACTGCTAAAATCCACTTTTAACCATGGAACAACAGGAGTCATCGTGTTTCAAAGACTTTTGATCACTTACATGCTCAAAAGCCATGTAGATGTGAACTAGTGGTGGCCTTGGCCACCCTGGGGGAATTTATTTTAGAGGGCTTTTTGGACCTATACGATTCTGTGATTCTATGACTTTGAATCCACAGATGGCAAAGTGAATTTACTTTGGCCACTGGCTTTTTCAGTGTTAAAGCAACCAGGCACATGAGTATATTTTTTGTTAACATGCTATGTATTCTAACTAGCTACTGAACCCTACTTCCTACTAAAGTCACATTTCTGTGGATTATCATATTAATGCTTCAAAGTGAGGGTGGTATTTATTTCTGAACTAAACCCCCAAAGCTTTCATTCCCTTCTGGGATGACGCCGTTATTTTTCTTCCTGTAAGGTTTCAAACTACAAAGCCAAGAGTTCCCATACAATGCATTATGTCAGCAAGTATCAAACTTCAAGCACTATAATAATCACAGTTTTTCCATAGTATTTTTCACATACTTTAGATCTTGCCTACACACAAGTTTGCGCCATTTAATTAAACAGATTTAAATGATAGAAACTCCTGCGTGGACATACTTATTATAAAGTGGTGTCATCCAGTTTAGTTTCAACTCATTCTCGCCAATTTAAGTAGCAAGGCTTACATTAATAGAAAAGCACCTGCAATAAGGGTTTGCCCTGGCTCAGACAGACAGACAGGTTTATAGTCCCACTATAAGATTAGCCAGAGTCAGCTGAGTGCAGACATGTCTTTGACTGCTTACAGTTTCACAATGATAAGTTATTTTCTGACCACAAAGCCCATCAAAACTTTCAAGATCATTTTTTCCCCCTGGAATTTTGATTACCCAAAATAATATTTCTCAAGGGACGCAGAGTATATTCTTCTCTACTCAAGGTCTCTGAGAAGCTGACCTCTAAAACAAATGCCTTCAAAAGAAATGTGAGTTACTGTCCATCACTTACAGGTCAGCTCACGGAAGCAGGGAAGTCTGACATCTTAATTGAGGGTATAAATTGTCAAAAGGAAATATACAATCCATAAATACTCTTATTCTTAGCATATGGTCAGTGTTCTGGAAAGGCCCAAAAAGCACTTTGTTTAAAACTTTCTTACACTTCTGTCACTAATCTGATCTTCTTCAGGGTAAGGGTTAACAGCAGCTGGGGGTCAGCAAAAGGAAGTCTGTGTTGTAGACGCCTGCCTAGCGTCAGACCTAAGGATGTATTAGACACAATCAGCTTCCACTGTAATAAGAACTTTGACCTTTGAGCCAGAAAAAAAAAAAAAAAGAAAAGAAAAAGATAAATATCAGGAAGAACTGGATGAATTTATTTTTTAAGGAAGTTTTCTGTCTCTCTTGCTTAGTGCTGTGCTGTAGAACCCTGTAATGGAGCTGTTGGTCTCTGTCACTCCTCTGTCCCTACACCTTTATGGTGTCACACAGAAATAATTTGTGAACTATTCCACCAAAAACTCCACAGCAGCAAAAGTGTTACGGCAGTAAAACAAACACAAGAAAGTGGTACATAGCTTTTAAAGCAATTACAGATCTGCCCCAAAGTTTAATTTGGATTATTAAAGACCACTGATCTGGATCCTGAATCCAGCATCTTGATGTGGCCAAATACCAAACGCTCAGGACTAAAGACAGCAGGACTGTGGAGGAAAAAAAACCTGTAATCAGGAGCAAGTCTAATAGAAGATGGGGCAATGGATGGTTTCTTTGGATCAACGAGGTACATATATATGGAACACTTCCAATATCCTTTGCCACCTGGGGTGCTATGCCCATGTCCTGTCCCTCTGCAGGTGTGATGGCACCATGACTGATCAACAGATGATGTCTCCTCCCTGGGAGGAGCATCTGCAGAAGCAGGAAAATTCTCCCAAAGAGGGCTCAGTACCCAAGCCAAGAAATTGTTTAGGTTCCTTTGGTTTTGGGGACTTCACATGCTCTTTCTTTTATGGCCATTCCTGATTTGCCATGAGCACAAGTCTGATGGGAGCAGCTGAGGGAGCTGGGCAGGGGCTGAGCCTGGAGCAAAGGAGGCTCAGGGGGGCCCTTGTGGCTCTGCACAGCTCCTGACAGGAGGGGACAGCCGGGGGGGTCGGGCTGTGCTCCAGGGAACAGGGACAGGAGCAGAGGGAACGGCCTCAGGCTGGGCCAGGGCAGGGGCAGGGTGGACAGCAGGGAAAATTTCTTTACATAAAGCTCTGTCAATCCCTTGTTGCCAAGGGCAGTGTTGCAGTCCCCATCCCTGCAGGGATTTAAAAGCCATGTGGATGTGGCTCTAGGGGACACAGGTTAGTGGTGATCTGGGCAGTGCTGGGGAAATGGTGGGACTTGGTGGTCTTGGAAGGCTTTTCCAACCTAAATGAATCTGCAATTCTACCAAAGCACCTGTGCTTGACATCCCTTGTTGAATTCACTGCCACCTCATTCAACAACCATCTCTTTTTTATGATATTTTCTTGTAGCTAAGCTTCTGGTGCTGCTTCCCCAGGGGTGATGTGCCAGAGATATAAAGATGCTCTGGTCCACCTCCCAGGCAGTATCTGCCATCACCATGATGACTATTTACTCTTCCCCTGTGCTCTGGTGCCTCAGTGATTAGCAGCTTTTTTCCGTGAAACAAATGGAAGCTGATGGAGTTGGAAGTACATTGTTAATAGAAGGGGAAACCTATGAGAAGTGCTTTTAACACCTAAAGTGAAACTTGTTCTGTCAAGAGACTGAAGGCTTTTACCTCTGCTCCTTTTACATATTCTGTGAAATTTTAATGCCCATCGAACTCAAATGCACTTCAATAAATATTAAATTTTGTACCATATCAAAATTGTGAGAGTTGATGGCATAATGGCATGTCTGCATAGCACACAAAGAACATCTGACAAAGTGCACACTGATGACAAAATACTCATTGACACGGGGAAAAAAGGAGTGGGGGAAAAACACAAGCAGATCAGAAAATGCTCAAGAAAAACAAATCTCCATCTTAAGTGGCTTAGGTAATGGGAACTTTTCTTTTATAAAGCATTAAACATGGCCTCCCAAGTGTGATCATTCCATAAAACCAAATGTCAGCTTCCAGTCACTAGCTGGCATTTGAAACAAGTTTTCCCACTTATTGCAGAAGAGCTGTTGTTGTTATCTGCTGGCTAACTCCCCTTGAAATCCTGAGATAAGTCACAGGGCTCCAGACACGGTCCCGCTTCTCTCACTCTCCTAATCCTGAAAGTACAGATAGGTCACCAAAGGGAAGGAAGGCAGCCTGAGAACTTTCAAAAAAATAAAGAGAAAGAAAGAATGAGGCTAATTTTCACCTATCACTATGATCTCTAAATTGCCTTTAATAAGCTTCTGCAATATAGCAGGGAGCCTGGATTGTGGGCTGCTCGTCTGCGAAGGAGACAGCTCTATCTCCACACCATGGCTTCTGCCTCCATCCCGGGCATATTAACTCCATTTATCTCCTCCCACAGACTGAGGGAGAAATAACCAGCTCTTGATTTCAGCACCTGCCCTTTATCTCTCTGTTTGTGCAGAAGTCTTCTAAAAGGCTAATTGTTCAGCTTGGACTTTCTTGGCCTTCCACAGTACACAGCTAAAAGCATATGCTTAAAATAATGTTAATTATATTGTTTGTCTCCAGTCAGACTGCTCCAGGATTGGAAGGAAAATCTGAGTTAGATCTCCTATTTCCCAATAATTATTTGCTAAGAAAATGCAGGATATCTTTCCTAACACAGACACACACACACACATATATATATTTATCCATGACCTACTGCTACCACCCATGCTCACTTTGCATCCCGTGTTGCTTCCCACAGTGGAAGGGAGCAGGAGCACCAGGGTGTGCTCCCAAACTGATAAGCTCCATTATGCAGATGAGGATCGTGGCTCTAAGTGCTGTTATTTTTAGTTGATGTTGATTCATGTTTGAACTATGGGCTAAGCAACAGACTCAGAACCTGAATACATGTAGCACCTCTTGAATGCTCACTTCCTCAACAAAGGCCAAGATAAGCAACTTGGAAACATTCACTTGAAAACATCCGTGCATACATTAGGTACACACGAGAAAAAAACATCATTGTCTGAGCTGCAGGGAAGTGACTGAGTAAAAGCTCTGCCTCAGCCCTCATTTTCCAAATCATATCCATGTTTCAACTGCCTCCCCCAGAGTGCTTCAGCTGAAGATGGTTATTTCTAGGAGGCAGGAATAATATCTCTGCAGGGTCTCTTGTACTTTACAGCACTTCAGTATGCTGTGGCAAAAGGCAAGGATGGCTTAAAAATTAGTTAGCAATTAACTGCAAAGCTGACACACACATATAGATATTTTCTTGGGATTGAACTCCACAGCTTTGCACATTGGAATTACATGTAGGTTGTGTCGACATAGAAACAACAGATTCCTAATTTCTCCAGATGTTGTCCAAACTGGCTGAGCACAAGCTGCCCCAAGTGCTGGGGACAGCTCTGGGCCCTCAGGACAAGAGAGACCCTGAGGGGCTGGAGCGTGTCCAGGGCAGGGAACGGAGCTGGGAAGGGGCTGGAGCCCCAGGAGAGGCTGAGGGAGCTGGGAAGGGGCTGAGCCTGGAGCAAAGGAGGCTCAGGGGGGCCCTTGTGGCTCTGCACAACTCCCTGAAAGGTGCCATCAAAGCCAGAGTGGGTAGGGCTGCTCCCACCCATCCAGACTTGCCCAGAGAGTGTCATTAAAGACCTAAGGATTAAAGCTTTCTCCTTTACTTAGCTGCTGAAGTGCCTCAGAGTTGCCAGAGCTATTGTGTAACTATATCTTCAGTCTGATCTTAATATGAGTTTGTTGAGCTTTAGAATAGCTTCCCCTGAAAACCTCAGACTTAAGTGGGGAGACCTGAGGAAAAGGGAGGCTCCCAGGAGAGAGGCACATGGACAGAGGGCACAAAGACTCACAAGGCCACTTCTATAGGAGGGAAACGTGCTGCTCCCCATCACTACCTCTGCAAAGAAAGGATGTTATTTGCATGTACAAATTGATGCATGACAATACATACATACATACTTATATATATACAAACACCCCATCCCAAGATCAATGTCACCTTTTCTACATGGAAAAGTAACCTGCTCTGGCAAAACTGCTGCTCAGCAAACGTATTAAAAAAGAAAGAAAAGAAAAAAAAAAACAAAAAAGGAAAAAAAGAAATTGGGAAAAAAAAAAAAGAATAATAAAGGAAACCAAAAGAAAACAAAAAGACAAAACCCAGTAGGTGTAAGTGGTCAGTATAGAAGACTGATGTGCCAGGCTGGCTTCCCTTTGTAAGTCTGTCCCAGAACTCAAGTGCTCCAGAGGAAAGGGAAATCCTCCAAGCAACACTAAGCATCCTTAAAAATGGAAGTACTTGACTGCTTGGTGAGGACTTACAGAGCTTGGCACACACCAAAAACTGCTGGTTTGAGCTTTAAGAGGCAATATAAACATAGAATTTTGAATACTGTATATCATTAGTGCAGAAAATTGAAACTTGATGGGATTTCACTCCAGAAACAGCATTTCTGTAAATTGTGGCCTGACATATCAGTCAATGTGGCACACTCAGCAACTGAGAAAACCTTCATTTTTTCCTAAGCAGCAAGTCGATTTGGTGATGGCTCTGTGTCAAGAAGGGTGTAGCCTCAACATAAGAGCTTTTAATTATCTGCACATCAGAACAAGTTGTCATAGAAACCGCCGAAATTCCAGTGTTCCTCTGCATTCACAGCATCACCACACAGAAAGGACAACCTGAAGGGCTGGATTTGGACCCAACACCTGCTCTGGTGTTACTCAGGCTATTCCTGTACTGTGGCTCAGGACTTGGACTCTAGACCACCCTCTCCTGAAGGAATTCAGCCTGAGTGACTGAAGATGTGCCATCTCAGGGACACAGGGAACTGCAGGAAAGACATTAGTATATGCAGCCAGCCAGAAAATTCCCATTGGGTGTTTTAAAATTACCAGTATATAAATAAATTACCAGCCGTTGCCACTGGCTGTACAGACTCAGTGTGCCTTATCAGAGGATATTTTACTAAAGTTACCACAAAAGAAATAGTGCTCTCACTCTCTTATCAGAGAGAGTAGCAACAAAAATAGTTCTGCAGAAAACAGACAGTATTTAAAGTACACTTGGCATAACAGACAAACAAGATTCATCGTGTTTAAAAACACACACACAGCTCCCATTTGCTTACTTACCCACTTACACAGATTTCTTTATTGCAGTATTTAAACATCACACAGCCATTAATGGATTTTAGCCTCACAAAACCTGTCAAGTTGGTAAATCCCTCAAGAGATTTGAGAGGTTCTCAGAAAGGAATGGAGGAGACTGCTCAGGATTATACAGAAAGCTCATCATCATGTTGATCAGACTTACAGGTCCTGAACTGATTTTCCCTAGCTTGGGTAATTCTTAACTAAAGCCCTCCAAATTTATCTTTATAGCACTTAACATAGTACAAGACAGAGGTGCACGAGAACACTAGAAACAGAAAAAGAACACTAGAGACAGAAAAGGAAATTAATCAAAAGAGAGAATTACCAGTGTTTCGTTACAGTATAACTAAACAACAGATGGAGAGAGAAGTCTGCATCTTCAGGATACATTGAAGAAAACCTTAGCTTCAGCAAATTTTAATTCCTCCACACACTTCAATTTAATAACTAATCACAAAAACTCACCCGAACACTTAGCAGAAATTGGGAATTTAAATGAAAACATACACATATGGCAATTGACAGTGTAATCACTTATCAGTCACTACTGAGAGGAGAGATGATTTTTTGAAGTTACAGATATAAAGGGCATATATGTGTAATTGATAGGAACAGTATACTTTAGGTGATGAGGTCTTGAGGACTTACTCTTAGCCTGTCTTTGGGCAAAGCAACAGCTCCTTGCTTGATGATTTCCAGAACTCGCTCCACTGACAGCTCAGCTCCAGCTTGCTCTAATCGGGAGCTGAAAAAGCTGATCACCTGGAATGAAACATCACAGCACATAAATAAATAGAAGAGATCTTTGGATCAATTTATACACAAAGCTGTCATCTTCTTTTTTGGCAGCCCTGCACTTCTTAAAGAATAATCACATTATTGCCTGTGTCACAGCCAGGGAGACTTTGTTAATGTCAAATTAGCACAACTCTCAGCATCCTTTTGCAGTCATTTTTAACAGACAGATGATTTTACAATATAACACACACAGCTGAATTAATAAATTTACATTTTCAAGTACTGTGCACTGACATATGCCTATATTTATTTCTGTCCATTCTGCCCATCAGGCTTTTGAGTTTTTCCAGTCTTTCTATGATTTGAGCTACATTGTAAGGTATTAAAGTAAAACCATTATTGTTTCACTGACTTCTGGACAAAAGGCTTTAACACAACTGTTAAGTATCTCAATATGAGAGACTGCATTTCCTAGGAGCTGTGTGGCACTCAAAGCCACAGCAAGTGGATAATGAGAAGGAAGTCCACCAAGCTCCTCTTCCACCCAGTATCCACCCCAAGTGCCACACATACCTTCCACATCCTGGATTCTAGGCCTAAGGAATCCTGCAAATTCCCTGTCATTTTCCAGACATCCCCCTGGTAAAGCCAAGCTCATTTCCCCCATATTTCCCTTCCCACCTCCTTTTCTGTGACCCAGCTGGTCCTTGTTAGCTAGAACTTAGTTAGGTCAGGCTTTAACTTTTATCCCTCTCCAAGCTCAGTGGGTCACAGCAGAAGCAGACATCCCACTGGCAGTTATCCATGTGGGACATCAGAAAACTTCCATTTCTATAGCTCCTTTCATCCAAAAAGAATATACTTTGCAAACCCCATACCTTATCCCAGGGAAACTCCTTAGTCACACAAGGGATCCAGGACTCGAAATACAAAAAGGGTCTGGGGAAAAATTTCAACACCTACTTAAAATCCTCTGGAAGAATTATAAAAATACCAAGAGGCACTTGGTAAAGCCTGTCTACACCAGAGCACCTGGCTACCCCTGGGCTGGAGGCAAGCACAATGCTGATGGCAGGTTCTGCAAAATCCTGTGAGCTTTCAACACCCTCTGTGGAAAAATACTGATGTTCACTTGTATCTGAGTCACAGTCCCAGTCCATCGAGTAATCTTCGATAATTCTCCCAAGCAGAAGTGGGGAAAAGTGTATTATACTACGAAATCTCTGCTGAGCTCTCTTTGTTCTGTAGTGAGACACAGCTGGAGCCAGAAACCATTACCCTAATTATGCCTCCCAGCTCAGCTGCTGTTCATAAAACAAAGACAGCTGATGGCTTGATTACTGTGAGATTCAAATTTGTTGTTCCTGTTTGTGACTTCCCCCACAAAAAGCCCAGCCCTTGTTTTGAGCTGGAAGATTTGCTGGGATCTCCAGAAACTCTTGCACCAAGTGAATGAGACAGAGGCGGACTACAGTTGCTGGAAGTTGCTTTTTGGGGTTGTCATGGGATTGTGGTGTTTGGTTTGGTTTTTCTCTCTGTTTTATTTTGTTTCTAACAACAGAAGTATACAAACCAGTCAAGAGAAAATTCAGGTTTAATCTTCTGTGCTGTCCCTACGATTATCTCCATACTTGAGCAGAAAGGGAGAATTTCACTGCCTCTGGCAGATGCTGCAGGTAGGCTTTTACATTCTTAGAGATAAGGACCTGGTGGAGCACTGTGATCTCTGATCCTTAGAAAAAAAGGAGTAAGAAGATGTGCTGAGCTCATAAGGAAAGGAGCTGGAGGGAGGGACCAGAAATAACAGAGTAAAACAGCAAGAAACAGCTTGTGCGAAGAGCGTGAGCACCTCAGAGTGAGGCTGACACAGTTTTGGCACAGAGTTTGGGACAAATTGCTGGTGGAGGATACACAGCTCACAGAGGAACAAGCAAGTTGCCCACAGACTTTGAAAGAAAAAAACATCTTCCTGCATTCAACACTCCTCTGTTGTCAGTAATCACTGGTGAAACCCATCCTCGCCAAGGGCAGGCTCCTGCAGAGAATCCATCCCAGGGGCACTGCCTTTTTAGCTCAAGTTCTGCTAAACCACAACAAAAGCAAAACTTAATATTTAGCTTTTAACCAAAAGGATAAAATACTATCATAATGCAAACAAGCAAAAAAACTGAATGAAGCTCACAGATACTCCCTGAATTCTGACGTTTCCCATTTTGGGAAGTCAAACCCTTCAATCTTAACATGTTTTTGAAAGACTTATGTTTTTGTGGTAAAGGTACTAATCTTCTTCGGGTTATATTTCAAAAGAACAAAAGCAAGACAGGCTTCCAGTATTTTCAGGCTATGTCAGCATTTTAGAGAACTCAGAATGGCTATTTTTGATGTGTAGTTGATGACTAAAATTAAAAATACCTACTTTAATAATGGTACTTATCTCTAGGAGTTATTTGCCTTACTACTTCAAACAAAATAGAAATGAAGTACCTCCCTTTTGGACCCTGAGAGCACAATACCCCAATGAGACAGTGAGGTACCCATGAGTATCCCAATGAAATAGCAAAACAGAAAAGTAAAAAGAAAAAATTAAAGATTAATTGTACAGCAGAGATTCTAAAGAAGGCATTTTCTTATTAGCTCCAGATCAGGAATAAAACCAAAAAACACCCAGTATTATGTCTCTCAAGCCCAAGCTCCCACCTCTATAGCAGACAGTCTAACACTTTTACTACTAATCTAGTCAGATATAAAAATATAAAAGCTCAACATGATATTAAGGAAGAGTAGCCTTTTCCTTTGAAAGAGCTTTAATTATCTTCTACACTTAAGTAACAGAGGTGAATTTAAAATAAAAATTAAAGTTAACAGATTTCCACTCCTTGTCCCATTGAAAGTAAAATGAACCAGAAAAAATAAGCTGGGTGAATAGTATTAAATGAGTTTCAGGTTTTAGTACATGTTTTAAAACCAGCTGAGCATATGACTGCATGAATAGAAAAACCCCAAATCTTGGGACAAATAAACAAGGCTGAGAGATGATGTTTTCCTGGTACCCTGAAAATTAATTTTCTTCCTAATTATTTGGGCAATTGGCCCACGAAAACAACTGCAAAGACTGCTTAAAAAGAAGAGTAAGAAGAAACTCCACAAGTTGTTGTGAATTACTCTCTTCCTAGTCATGCTGAGCACTGAAAGGCCTCTGCTTGAAGTAACATAACCCATTCTAAGAGCTCTCTCTCCAGTCTGGCTTCCATATTAGCAGAGATTAAAAGGCACATCTAATCCAGGATTAGACAACCTCTCATCAGGAATATCTGATCCCTGTCCAGATAAAAAGCATGGAGAGCCTTGCCCTGTGCAGAGTCTAATCCTGGCTGTCCATCCTAAGGTACCCAGACCTGTGGTACAATGGGCACAGGGGACCTGGTTTGGCCACTTCCAGCTCAGGCCTTGCCAGGGTTTCTATTAAAATACCATTAATATTTCTATACAAAAACTATGTTGTTTTCTACAGTGATTTCCAAAACTGGTTTTAATCATAGACTCATGGAATGCCTTGGCCGGGAAGGGACCTTAAAGATCATCCGGTGGATATCCCTGCCATGGGCAGGGACACCTTCCACTATCCCAGGCTGCTCCCAGCCCCATCCAACCTGGTCTTGGACACTTTCAGGGACCCAGGCACAGCCACAGCTGCTCTGGGAAACCTGTGCCAGGGCCTCACCACCCCCGCAGTGAGAACGTCTTCCTAGAGATCAATTTTCCATGAGAAAATCGTACTTTCTCCTTTTGTTTTCCTAACCGTACACTTACAAGGTATTGCCAGAGATTAAAAGTACTACAAGATTAGAACGATTCAGAAACATTTTTCATTTAAAGGCAATATTTTAGGCTTTGGAGATTATTTTTGAGATTGTGAGAGAACAACCACAGTGTCTGTTATTTCACCCAACTATTGTTTTCAATTGGGCTGCAAGGTTGAAGTAACAAAATACTTCCCTTTACAGCATGCCAACAGCAGAGCTATCAAGGGCAAAATGTTTTCTCCACTTGGATTCTATCAGCAGATGCTGAAGTGCTGTGAGGCCTGCAGCAGCCCAGGCAGGGCTGCTGCCTAATCAACATGACAACTCCTCTCCTTCTCCTCTAGCTAAAAATAACAGTACAACACGTTGCTGCCTCCTCTGCCTGCAACTGCAAAGGTCAGTTCTGAAAGACAGAAGAAAAAAATCACTTGGCAAAAAATGAGTAAGTTTTGAACCTGTTTTTGTCAATTTTGTTTCCCTTTGAAAGTGATTGAAAGAAACACTTTGAGAATTTTATTTCCAGCCACGTTCATCACTGGGAGAGTAATATGGTGTATTAATGACACACCAAATGGAGAAGAAAAGAAGAAAACAAACCTCTCACTGTAAAGTACCACAGGATTAGCACTTCAGCTAAGTAGCTTCCATAGGGAAACATAAATCACAGCTACATTTGGTATCCAGTAGTCATAGCTGGAGCCAATGAGAGGTAAAGCCAACCCTTGCTGATTTAAGAAGGGGTGAAACAGCTTCATGTGATTCAATAGCAGGAGAAACACAGGAGATTAATCAGCAAACCTGAAGTACTGTATTTTTCAGAACCACCTTGAAATGAGGAGCATGCTCAAGGACACATGAGCTTTTCCAGGTATTCTGCTCTCCATTCCTAGGGTGTAGGAGTGAGGAAAAAAAAACCAGGCTAAAAGAGCCCCCCCAAAGCAAACAAACAACAACCAACAAAACCCTAACCCAAACCCACCAAAACCTTAGAGTATGTAGCCAGGCTCTGGTAATCAGCAGGATCAAGGTTTTACTAATTTTAAGGAAAGCCATAAAAACTTAGTTTTTAAGTCCTGAAGGTCTTACAACAGAGGCTGCTATGCCAGAGTGAGGGCAACTTGATTGATTTTAAAATCTGGTAGGGAAATGTCTTTGAAGAATTAAATTCCTTGTAGGAAATTGCATCAATTGAATCCTTTGCATCACTAAGCCATTGCTCCCAAGCTCTTGATGTCTATCAGAGTATTTTGCAAACAAAATTCTAGCAGCTCCTAGTTAGGCCTGTTCCACCACCTGGTATCAGTTGCTCGCTTGTAGGAAATATGAGAGCAGTGAAAGCCAAGGAGCTCTCGCCGTGGCCTTGAACCGAACACATCTTTAGGAATGATAAGTGAAGAGTCTCCACCAAATTCCTGACATATCTGAAGCGGCTGACCAAATTACAGACCACCTCTGAAGTGGAGGCATATAGACAGCTCCCAGATGAAATATTTCTGCACAAGGCCAGAAGAGGAACCATAGCATTCCTCTTTGTTCACTATTCAGAAGAGGAATATCCCATTTTAGATAAGCAAGATGCACTATCTCCTACTAAAATGACTTTCTAAAATAAAAGGTAAAGTAATAGGAAGCAGAAGGTATTTTGATTTCAGTTTCTTCTGTACAGCATTAATGGTTCCCATATGTTTCCAATCAACTGGCAATGGTGATTTTTAGATTATTTATAAAAACACAGAAGCAAATAAGTAGTTTTCAATAAAAAGTGGTCCCTATACTTATGACCCTTATACATTCACCTATTTTTGCCTCATTAATGAAGCACACAGACATTATGTGTATCTCCAGAGTAAACGGAATGGTCCAAATCCTTAGAAAAGCCCAGAGCTAATGTGGCCAGGTCTGTACTGAAGGTAACCCGGGCAATTCCTGCTCTGCTCTGGCTGCAGAGGCATCCCCACATCTACCTGTGCCTGTATCTGTGCCTTGTGCTGGTCTGTCCCCTGTCCCAGTGCCATGCTGCCAAATCCCAGAGCTCTCCAATGCTGAAGTCCCTGAAAACCTACCACAGTGCTCCATTATTCCTAACCTTGGAAAAGTCTTTCCTTATGACCTGTGAACCCACAAGTATTTCAAGGAGATTATTCCATTTCCCTTCAAAGCAGCATTTTATTTGAAAAATACCACATCACTTTAGCAAATCAGCACCTTCAGACGTTCTGTTTTCTACAGCTCTTATTTCTACCTGGAATTTCTTTAATGGTGCCAGCTGAGTATGAGCACCCGTGTGCCCAGGTGGGCAGTGGCCCCTGGGCTGTGCCAGCCAGGCTGTGACACAGCCCCAGGGCAGGGCCTGTCCCTGTGCCGGCACTGCTGAGGCACCTCCAGTGCTGGGGACAGCTCTGGGCCCTCAGGACAAGAGAGACCCTGAGGGGCTGGAGCGTGTCCAGGGCAGGGAACGGAGCTGGGAAGGGGCTGGAGCCCCAGGAGAGGCTGAGGGAGCTGGGAAGGGGCTGAGCCTGGAGCAAAGGAGGCTCAAGTTAGATATTGAGGAAAATTCCTCCATGGAAAGGCTTGTCCAACTCTGAAACAGCTGCCTAGGGCAGTGGTGGAATCCCCAGTCTGTGGAAGAGTTTAAAAGCTGTATGGCTGTGGCACTTGGGGATATGGGACAGTGGCAGCCTGGGCAGTGCTGGGGAATGGTTGGACTCAATGGTCTTAAAAGTTTTTTTCAACCTAAATGGTTCTGAGATTCTAAACCCAGAGTAATCCAGCTAAGAAGTGACCAGCATGATTAGGCCTAGAGGACATCTCTGTGTTATTCTTTGCTTGTATACACACACAGAATTGCAGTAGATGCCTTTTTCTATTTGCACCATCAACTACTCATTATTACATCCCCAGTACACTCTCCAATTAATTCTTCTTCAAATTTTTAGCCTTTTCACCTCTTCCATGCTTCCTTTTGGTTGATGAGTACATTATGTCCAACTGAGTAAAAATAATAAGCATTTAAGTCTTTACATGTCATATCTATTTTATACATTCTTGACAAGGCAAACTGGCAACTGTTCTGGTGTCTAAAACTCATTACAGACTTTCCATGCTCTGTATTTTGGTCTGATTCCTGACGCATTAAACATTATCACACTGTCTGTTAGTATTTCTCTATGAAATGCAAATCTGGACTACAGTTTACAGTCAGAGAATCTTTCATCAGCTGGTGGGCAGAATTTGCTGGAGCAGAGGGTGTCACAGTGACACAGTGCATAACAGGCACCTACTGCTCACGTGAGCTATCTGGAGCTATCTGACGACTGGAAGCATAGAATTCCAGAATGGCATGGGCTGGAAGGAACCTTTGAAGGCCATCTAGTCCAATCCCAATGCACCTTCTCCTAGACCAGTTTACTGCAAGCCCCATCCAACCTGGCCTGGAACACTTCCAGAGATGGGCCAGCCACAACTTCTGTGGGCACCTTGTGCGAGGGCCTCACTACCCTCCCAGCCAAGAATTCCTTCCCAATATCCCATCTATCCCTGCCCTTTGGCAGTGGGAAGCCATTGCTCCTTGTCCTGTCATTACATGCCATTGTCAAAAATTACACTCCTGGTTCCACTGCAGCAGGGGTACAGATAATCCTTTGCTGTTTATGACCAGAGAAAGTACCAAGAGAGGGAGTCAGGATGAAGCAGAGCCCCTGCAGACATACTTGGGGAGCTTCAGAAAGGTAACTTTTCTTGACCACCCTTGTATTACCAAGAGTGGCAACATTTACCATTTCTATTGACAATTTACACAATTTAGGCCACAAAATTTCATCGATCACAACAGCCTGAAAGCCAACACAGCTCCCCAGTATGCAGGAAGTTGGTGGGTCCATCCTCTTCTGAATAACCAGCCTTGGTCACAGGAAAAGCCTGGCCAGCTCACTACTCTATCTGAAAAAAGGCTGGGATGGATGGTGAAATAAGAATATAAGAGCAGGTTAAGAATAGGGAGATCCTCCCCATGAGTATATCCTCCCAGCTTTCAGCAACATACACTTTAGAAATTTATTGAGCCAAATCTTTAAAGATTTTTTCTGACTCCTTTCAGAGCACAGCTACATTTTAGACATCTACAGAGTCCCATACAGCTGGGAGGATGGAGCTCCCAGCTCCACCACTGCAGAGAAAAGCCTGGTAAGCTCTTGGAGACAGAAACTCATTTTGGTTCTTCTCAGATCCTGCCCACGTGGCAAGCTCCCAGACAAGCTCCCTGCAATGTGTACAGTAAAACTGACATGATTTGCCAGTTTTACTGTACACATTGCTGTCCCTTGACTGTTTCAAGGGACAGCAAGACCAGTTAGAACATTCTGGCTGTAGCACACAGGAAAAAGACTGGTTCTGTATGGTGCTGCCAGTACTGTTTATGAAGTGCAGGACGTGACAGGGTAGACAAGGAGTCAGATGAATCTCATCTTTTATTCAGATCTACAAGCCTGACAGCTCTTACCACTTGCCAGATGGTGACAGGTACATTTAAAAAAAAAAAAAATTTAAAAAATTTCTTTTTTTGACGTCCTCGTTTCTCTAACAAAGGAGCTATTTAAAAATTCAACATGCTCCCTTGGAAAGCTTTAAATAGTTTCTGAATGTAACTGGCATTATGCTGTAACCCAATATTAAATAGTTTTGGGGAGGAATTGTTTAAATTGTTGAGGAAAACCTACATTTAACTGTTACAAAGGAAAGGACGTGCTGCTGTCTGTGGGAGGCACAGGGCTGCAAGCAGAAGGATCTGGCCACCATCAGTTATCCTGGATGTGGGCAAGTAACCAGAGAAGGTCCCTATCTCAGTCAGGAATGTAGACAACTGTTATCTTCAGTGCACCATATCCTCTTTTCACAACTTGAAGACATCTTGTTCTAATCATCCAGACAGTATCATGCTGCCTGTAGTCTGCAGCTGCTGAAAGTTTGGAGAGTTTTGAGCTTCAAGTTCTCCACTCCCCAAACTCTTGCATGACCAGAAAATGTGAAGAGAGAACAGAAGAGGAAGGAATAGGTACAGAGCAGGATTTCAGTTCAACATTTTAAATTATTTTCCTTTATGGGCAATCAGGTATCTGTCAATCTCCTGTAATTAAAAGCAAATCAAACCAAAAACTCTGTAGATTACTAGGCACAATAATATGTTATTCACTGCATTCAGAGACTTAGTACCCTGCTCAGCCCTCCCTTCCAGTATTTTGCACCCAGTGGTCATAGTGTGGCTTCAAACATTGCTCACCTCTGCAAACATTGACTAGAAGACAGAGAAAAATTTATAATGCTTTGAATTTTTCTAGCAGAAGTTCAGGCTCTGCATACGAACATTAAAACTACTATCAGATGCAGAAATAATGACCAACTGTTTCCCGAAGTCATGCTCCACAGAGAGTCACACTAGTAACAACTTCTTATCCACAGCTATTTTCTTCTGTTTTCTTCTAAAATGTTTCCCTATGCAAGAGGAAGGCTGCTGTGAAGAAAACACTTGGCAGGTGGAAACAACACACATTCAGATACAGACAGGGAATAAGACAGCTGAATGCCTGCTCTTCAGTTATTTAAAATTAATTCCCCATAATCATTAATAGGCTGGTGAGAGGAGAAAGAGAAAAGAAAAAAGATTATCTGACAATGAAAATCAGCTTTTGCTCTCCTGAAAGGTAGGTTTCTAACAAGGGGCAGTCAAGAGAAGCTGACATTGTTCTCCCTTTGGAGGGTGAAAGATGTGTCACAGCTTGGGAATTCCTTACCAGAGGCAGCTCAAAATCCTTCTGATTCTCCTGAGTTAAAGATGTGGGAAAGAGCTGTTAAAGAAATTAGAGGGCTGGAACTTAATGACCTTTAAGGTCCCTTCCAACCCAAACCACTCAGTGTTTCTACACTGCCCAGAAGGCGAGTGCAGGCCCAAAAAACAGACAAGAAAAATTCAACATTTTAAAACAAACTGGTAAGAAGTGATAAATATTTTCCACCTCTCAAGAGTAAGAAGAGCCCAGATAACCAACTGTAACCATCTCTGAAGTCAGCTATCACTCACCAGGTCTATATTTTGCATGATGTCCTGGAAGGAGGGGTGAGTCCGAAACTGCTCAAACAGATCGCGCTTGTAGAGCAGAGCGTACACCAGGTTGGGGTTGTGATGGAGGGAGTTGGTCAGGCAGGAGTTGATGATCTCCAGCATCATCCGGATCACTTCCTCAATCACATTCAGGTCTTGTGCCTTTAAGAAAGGAGTGAAAGGTCAGCGTGCCCTCTTCCATTGTAAAATATTGAGTAATAAAGGCAGTGCAAAGGTAATTATTACTAATAAAGCTATTAGCTGGTAATGTTTCTATGGTGAGCAAATCTGGCATCCATGTGTCTGGAAAGGAATCTGTTTTCTCCAATAATCACCAAAATTTTAATTGAAATGCATCATACTAGTACTCAGCCTCATAGCTTGATTCTCCCAACAGGAGCCATGACATAAAACATTACCATATTGTAATCAGTCAAATTCATAACGGTTAAGTGAACACAGTCTTTTCAACCCTTCCTATTCTAAGTAAAAGCACTTCAGCATATAATTAATTTATTACATTTTCTGTTGAGCCCCTATGCAGGAAGGAGGGATAGGGAAAAGAGAGAAAAAGTAACAGAAATAAAAAACAGTGGGTGAAAAAGCAAAGAAGAAGAAAAATTGACTGTATCAAACATCACTGGAACTTCAACATCTGTCACTGTTACCAGACTTTTCTTCTTTGACTCTTTTTTAAAATTATTTTCTTGGCATTGAAGAACACTTGTAACAAACAAAAATAAGGAATCTCCTTTTGTAGTGCACTAAGCCTTCACACTAAGATTAACTTGTAGAGCTTTTCATTTTGTCAGTGCATTTGACAACTCAGACCTCCTAAGCTGAACAAGCTGGCATGTGAACTCCTGCCACCTGCCTGGATTTCCCTTCTTGAGCTCCACATCAGGATATCTCCAATACAGTTATTCTGACTGCAGAGTTGTCTGTCCTACCTTGAAATAGGGTAAATAAAGGGCTCTTCTACCTTGTTTGTATCATTTAGGTTGTCTCCATCACATCAAAAACTGGACTGTGAGACTTTACATGTCTGGCAAGAATGAGAACCATACTAAACCAGCTTGAGCTTTTCTGCTGGGTATGAACAATTAAACCACTGACACTTCCTTTTGCCAACTGCCCACAAAGTTCGCTTTCTGAGTTATCACAAGGCACTTACATTCTTCACAAAAAGGCAGTACTTACAGCATTTTCTTGGGCTGTCATTCAATCTGCACATAGTTATTTTCTACTATTAAGCAGCACTGTAGGAATTGTCATGTGGCAGATGTACGCTCTCTCCAAGACAGAAGAGAACGCAGGCATTTTCATTATCCTGTTTAGACTCAAAAAGAGCAAAATTCTTTGCTACCACTTTGCTCTGGCTGCTTTCAATGGGAAGCAAGGTGCATTTCTTCCTAGAAGTGTAGCTTACAGAATCCCAGAACAGTTTGGGTTTGGTTTGGTAGAAGAAACTTTAAAGCTCAGCCAGTTCCACCCCTTCCATGTGCAGGGACACCTTCCACTATCCCAGACTGCTCCAACCTGGCCTTGGACACTTCCAGGGATCCAGGGGCAGCCACAGCTTCACTGGGAAACCTGTGCCAGGGGCCCTCACCCTCACACCAAGGATTCCTTCCTAATATCCTATCTGTACCTGCCCTCTGGCAGTGGGAAGCCATTCCCTCTTGTCCAATCTCTCCATCCCTTGTCCCAAATTCCTCTCCTAGATGGCCCTGTAGAAGGCAGCACCATGCCCCTAACCTGCTGCTCCATTTCTTTTGTGACACTGAGGACCATGGAGAAGTGAGATCCCATCATTATTCCCACACTACAGTCTGGTTATCCCCAACCCTTGTCTTCTACATGTAAAAGGGAGATTTAAGTGGAAGCTTTTTGAAGTTCTTGTTTATAAAGGAATATCTTGTGCACACATTCCAGTAAAATTTCTTCTTTAGCAATGATACCTGATAGTGAAGGTTGCAGATTTTTTTTTCTGAATGTAAGTATCTCCTATTTTTTAATGACTTTGCCACCTAAATTAGCATTGTAGTGTACCTAACGATGGCAGAAACCCTTACAAAGCTGATTGCTGTCAATGGGATCACATTAATCTATGACAGAAATAATCTTTACTTTCAAAATACAGGTGGTTCCTCTGCCTGTAGTTACCTAGCTATTGTGCTATGAAACAGCATCCCAGGTAGGTGTTGTCAAGGGTATGTAATGGAAAATATTAGACAAAAATAGAAATAACTGCTTCATCTGGTAACTGAAGAAAAATCCAGACCTAACTCACCTGGGGAATGGTGCTTGCCTATCAGATTTACTGCAGAATATGCTGTATTATGGTATATTTTAAAAAACTCTTTAAAAACTCTGAGCACTGGCATACTTCTGCCCCCAGTGCAGCAGGATGAGCTAGTGACCAAGACACTATCCTAAAATACAGAATAGATGACTTACACAGAAATATTATGATTCTGACTCAAGTGAGATCTGTCCAGTTACCAGAAAGGTAACAAACCACACAACTGCTTTTCAAAAACTAAATGGGTTTTAATAAAAGGTGTGTTCAGCTTAAACCCCAGGCATACAGCTAATTGAAAAAGAAAGCATTGCTAACCATTTAACATTTTTAAGAGCTAATGGACAGAATCAACCTTCTGGATTTCAGCTACTACATCGCAGGTGCAGAATCTGGGACCCCCCCCCATGAAGAAAAATAGGAGATATAGTGAAGATTTTTACTCACAACTGAATACACAAAAAAGAATTTTTAAGAAGAACTATGTCCATAAAAGACAGAGATGTGGCACTGAATCCCTGTATTGCACATACATTATCAGGAGGACTGTCTGCTCCTATAATTAGAGATTGACTCATTCCTAAGGGTTTAAAAGTTTTCAAAACAAAGGAAAAAACAAGCATAAATCCAAGGACAGCATTTGGATGAGAAAGTGGAGAAATGCTGATAAAATGCCATGTGGTTTTGTTGCTCTATATCATCAGTATCAAGCCACAGACCCACTGCATCCAGACATAGTATCAAGATAGGTATAAATAAAGTTATATTAACATTTTGTTGTTGCAGTTTATCACCTTGTGTATTACTTTCAGAGCAGCTGAACACAGCTGAAATGCTGAATGTGTGTGGCCAAGTAACGACTAACACATCATCCTCAGCAGAGAGGATGCTTACATCCTTGTAAGACCAATTTTTTTACTGGATTAGCTGTTATATAAAAATAAAAGTCAAATATTGATTTGTGAAATGTAGACATGCTTCAATCTATTGAACAGTACATTTAAAGAAGAGGAGTTAAAAGTTTCCTATTGCTTGCAAGTGACAAATTCAGTGTGGCACTCACATTTAAAATTACTACAATATTCCTTTACAAAGCAGGGCTTAGATAATGCCTCTGTCAACATCGATGTGTACCAGTCCTCCTCCACCTATTTTTTTGGTTTATTCCCATAGAAATAATTATAACCATCATTAAAAAGAAAAGTGGAAGCTAAAAGCTCAGTACCAACTCTGTGAGACTGAAATCATGCCTGCAAAGGGGACGGGAATGTAGGCACAGCCCTTGCATTACTGTGGGTAATTCTAGGTAGTCACTTCATGTTCCTTCTCAGGAGAGAAGTTAAATGTGATGCTTTTTTGCAAAGATTCTACCCTTTAAAGCAAAAAAGACAGATGTTTGGTCATGTTCTAGATGCACAAGGGATAAACCAACCAGTGACAGCTAAAAGACAGCCACGTCTTTTAGGCCCACGCCCAGGTACACGTCTGGGTAGTCTTTTGGTAAAAGGAAAAAACAAGTAATCATGCCAGAAAAAAGAGAATGGAAATAAGCTGAGAGGATGCAGGGGAAAACACGATGAATGAGAACATTATCTGGGGAAAAACAATTTGAGTTTGATAAACACTATCAAGGAACACACAAAAGTTCAAAGCCAAGGCAAATGATGGGCAGAGCTGGATGTTCCTGGATCTGACCATCCTGGAATATTGTTGCTTTCTTTACTGCAATACAGTTAATAATTAGCATGGTATCCTCCTGGGCAAACACTTCCACAGAATTAAATACTTCCATCCTGATGTGTAAAACCACTTGGAAAGTATATAGCTTTTAAATATCAAGAGAAGTCAAGTAGCCTAACCATGAAACCCCAGGCATTTGCTCACAGTTAGTTCCTTACAGACATATTTACCCATCAAAAAACAAATCACTGTCAGCAGAGGATGCAAAAACTCAGTGTCACCAAACACCTCTTTAATTTATGGTGCCCATCTCCTGGTTCCCACAACGGAACATTCTGAGCGCTCATCCTTTTAATTCAATTTGACATTGAATTCATTTTAATTATTGTGACTATAAAAAACTGATTTAAAAAGTTCTATCATGAATGAATGCAAATCTCCACTCTCAAAATGTTACCAGTTCTGAGGAGATAAAGGGAGGCATGTCTTGTGTAATTCAGCTTAGTGTTGCATAACCATCCCTTGTGGTTTGTACTGTTTAATATAAACAGAGGCAAAATTATTCAGCTTTCTGTTTTCTTTCCTCCAAAGTTAGTTTATATAGAAAATAATAGCTGGTTGAAAAATCAGAATTTTGGTGACTTGTGATGCAATGAAATGGCATCAATAAACAAAGGTGGACATGTGTTTCTCTTCCATGATGAAATTAGCTCCTTGATTAGCCCATTTTTGACTGGAAGTCAAGCACCGCCCTTTTTCAGAGTGGTCCCCGGGGTATTGCACAGCATGGATGGTGACAGATTTCTTAATGATATTTTGCATTTTTGATCATTAACCCAGGAAGATATGCAGCACACTCAGTCACAGCTGGCACAGGTTTTCAGAGCAGCTGTGGTTGCTCCATCCATGGAAGTGTCCAAGGCCAGGTTGGATGGGACCCTGGGATAGTGGAAGGTGTTCCTGCCCATGGCAGGGGAGGAACAAGATCAGTTCTAAGGTCCCTTCCAACCCAAACCATTCAGGGACTCTAGTCCATGATTCTAAGAAGCATTAGTGAACAAACTTAAGTCTCGTATAATGTCCACATGACAATTACAAGCTTCAGACTATATATTATAGATATGATTATATATTTCTTTATAGCAAGCTGAAATTCACTTAAATGCAATGATCTGGTTTTCCTCCCTTTTATCTGGATATACAGTAAACCCCAATCCAAAGCAATGAATAATTGCAAGCCTAAAGAGGTCTACTTTCTAACTTTTATAAAAATTGGAGATCTAACAGAGCAACTTCTCCTTTGTGGCAAGATCCATGTTAATGGTGTTATGCACCATATGACAATGGGTACAGACACCCAGGTCACTTGTTTGTACTAAAAAAAGCCACATTTCTCACTGTGCATTCACATCACAGCAATTTTCCAGCCAAATTATACTTCCAGCTAAATAACTGCTAATTATATAGCTAGCACAATAAGCAGGAAGAAGCTTATCTGCCTAAAAAAAGCAAAACCTGAGCAGGGATTGGTAACGGAGTATGCTACAACTGCATAATGTAAACAGGGTAAAAGAAAACAACAAGAAAACATATTGTGCTGAAGTCTTAATTCAAAGAAACCTGATGAAATAAAGTGGAAATGTCACATGTAATTGCAAAAGAGATACTTGATGGAAATGCAGGCTGACAAAAAAAACATGTCCTAACACAATTCTGAACTTAACTGCTTATGACAATGAATGGCTTTTAGTGAGTGGAAATTGCTGCCAGTAATAAAATGCTTTGACATTTGAATTTTCAAAAGTGCAAGTTGCTTTGTGTCAAAGCTTGGTGGCTTTAGCTCATTCTGACCAACACTGCTGGTCCCTCTCCAGCGGAGCCGGGAGTGCACACAGTGTGCAAAAGCTGTGAAGTAGCTACTTAAAACAGCTGGACATGATGCAATAGTTTCCTTCCCAGGAACTCCACAATTCACAGAAGGAAAACCATCTCAGACTCACCACTCTCCCTGCTAGGTCTGAGTGACCCCTGAAGGACATCAGCTCCCTTTGCCTCTCTTTGCAGCTCAGAAAATCCCAGGATGGTTTGGGTTGGGAGGGACTTTAAAGCCATCTTGTTCCAATCCCTGACATGGGCAGGGACACCTCCCACTGTCCCAGGCTGCTCCAAGCCCCATCCAGCCTGGCCTGGGACACTGCCAGGGATCCAGGGGCAGCCACAGCTGCTCTGGGCACCCTGGGCCAGGGCCTGCCCACCCTCCCAGCCAGCAATTCCTAATTGCCAAGAGCCCAAAAGCTGTGCCTGCCCTCTGGCAGTGGGAGCCATTGCCTGGGTGCTGTCCCTGCAGGCCTTGTCCCCAGTCCCTGGGCAGCTCTGCTGGAGCCCCTGGAGGCCCTGGAATGTCAGGAAGGACTGCACCATGTCCGTGTTGCTGCATCCACACTGTGGGACTGCCCATCATCTTCACAGCTGAGGCTGAAGGCCTCATATAGATGTAGGAATAGAGAAAAGGTGAGGGTGGAGGCTGCGCAGCCAACTCTAATTATGGCTGTTCTCCATGCTGAGCCCCTGTCCATGATGACTCACTATAGCTCTTCATCTGTAATATTTTCAGTGAGATTCAACAATTTGTGAACATAAATTATAAAAAATTATAGTCATAAACAACTACTTCCTTCATGACGCAGATATGACTATAAAGGCAATTTTGTCAGCAATGAAAAAAAAGAAAACCATACATACACTGCACAATTAACAGATATCAAAAGGACTAAGAATGCCAAATTAACCCCAAAGAGACAAGTTCTGTGATTTTTTTTTACCAGGGAGAAACCAACAGGAAAAATTTGGTAAACTGTTCCAGATCCATAAGCTGCATGAACACAAAGTATAGCTGAACAGATAGTTTCAGTTCATTTTACATTACATTTTTCTTTCATCTTGCTTTGTACATGCTAAAGAATACTTCAATGAATTATGCTTTTGGACATACAGTAGTTACTACTTGTGTCTGTAATGCAGATATTCCAGATTTCAGGGTGGTACCCCTCAATCTTTTGTGAGGAATAGACAATAGATGCTACAGGGAATTTCACCTTGATAACATAATTTATCAGCATCCGCAATTGTAATGATACAAATTTCCCTTTCTCTTTATTGAGGAATATCTATAGTTAAATATTTTCAAATAATTTACTTTATTTTTAGTTAGTTTAAGAGAAGCATATGTATCTTGTTTGTATTAGCTTTGGGGAGCTTCCAAGAGAGCTGTCTGAATTTCCTGCACTTTCAGCAGAAAATAAAACCTTCAACAAAATAAACTTGCTCTGCCAAAGGAGTGGAAGAACAGAGAGGAATGAAGGAAGCTCACAAGAAAGCTGTTCTTATCCTCAGTGAGCAAAGCAACTTCAAAGCCAAGCCTTTGGTGACCAGAATCTTATCTTTATCTCTTTTACTGGCAATACTCTTTGGCTGTTCTATGTCAAGCTTAGACAACTTTTGGTAAAGTAGGTACTAGGTGAAAAAATGCAGGGCCTATGGTGATTATAACCTCAAGTATTAACCCTGCCATCTCTGATCACTGCTTAGAAATGAAAGCACTGCTGTCACACAGCAGAGCTGTTTGTTGCCAGACACTTTGATAAATAAACTGTCCATCCTGACATTCCTCCTCTCCTTCCCGAGCAACTGGCAAGCTGAGAGTGCAGGTTTTCAGCCACGCTGAGCCAGCCTGTGTGGGAGCACACTTCCCACAAGGAACACGGCGTTTCCAGCCCATATCCCAATGCCAACACCCACCACAGCCCATGACAAGGAGGAAATGCCATAGTGTGTGTCCTGTCCCAGAGAAACAGGCCCAGGAGCAGTCTGCTCCAAAGGAAAATACACCACAGGACACCTGCCAAGGCAGCAAGCCCAACTGCTTTTCCTGCTCCAAAACCCTGCTTTCCCAACTTGCACTGGCCCAGGAAATACTGAGCCATTTCTGAGGACACAAATATAACCCAGGGAAGGTGCAGCTGCTTCACTGGTACTTCTTACATGACTTCACCATACTGTGTTTATTATCCAGCTGACCTACAGCTAACCCACTGCTCATCTCCTGCTCACCCCATCACTTTCATCTCTTTTTCCATCCATGCCCTTCCTGTGTTTGAAATTCCAATCCTACACCACTTTACTTCGAAATATTTTAACTTATCCTCCACTTCCTTCAAAGTCAGTCTCCAGAATCAATCAAAAATTACTATAAAACTGCCCATATTCCTTAAGTGCTTTACTGATTCTTGGTGGTGCTTAATTCTCATAGCCCTGTGTCCTTTTTACCTGTTTACTGAGGATTTTGCAATTCCCAGAATCACAGAAACCCAAAATGGTTTGGTTTGGAAGGTTTATTGGCAGGGAAACCTTTCACTAGACCAGATTGGTCCAAGCCTCCTATGAATCAAATCAAATAACCTGATTTTCACCCAAACTAGCTTAGAAAAGGCAAATTACTCTGGAAGACATCTCTACCCAGGGTCAAGCTTCAAAGGTTGGTCTAAGCCCACCAAGAAGCTTCAGCATAAGGTGATCCACCACAATGCCCAAAATACCTGGAAGTCACCAGCTGGGAACTCTAACACTCAAAGACAGTATTTCCAAACCACATCAACAATGACAACAGAATACAAACAGTATTTAGTAAAACTGAACCCAATCATTGTCTAAGATCCCACAAAACCTGTGAAGCAGCTGCTACTAGAAGATGACAACATTACTACTAAGAAAACTAAAACTGTGAATTTTCATTTAGTCATACAATGCTTGAAATACTAATGAGGTTTTCTTGCTGTTGAAAGGAAATGAAGATTTCTCCATTTCTCCATGAAACTTAGCAGTATTCCCTAAAGGTATGGGAAGATTTTGTTTAGTTTGACTGGTAGAACAAGAAAGAACAAGTCCCATACACAACCCCAACTCCACCATACAAAGGTAAAATAGATCATCATGATACAGGCTTTAATTAAGAGAACCAATCTACCTTGAGGAGAATTCGAGAACTTTAAAGACATTCCTCAAGTGAAAAAGTTTCTGATTTCAGCCCTATACATTCAGCTTAGCTGCAAAATGTCACCAGTAAAACTGATTGGAGAAATTACACAGCAGTAAGTGCTGCAAGAACTGAAACCTTGACAATTATCACTGAATGATAACCATCAAAGGATGGTTTGGGTTGGGAGGGAGAGAGACCACCACCTTGTTCCATCCCCTCTGCCATGGGCAGGAACACCTTCCACTGTCCCAGGCTGCTCCAAGCCCTGTTCAGCCTGGCTGTGGACACTCCCAGGGATACAGGGGCAGCCACAGCTGCTCTGGGCACCCTGGGCCAGGGCCTGCCCACCCTCCCAGCCAGCAATTCCTTCCCAATATCCCATCTGTCCCTGCCCTCTGGCAGTGGAAGACATTTACTCTTGTCCTGTCATTCCATTCTCTTGTAAAAAGTACTTTTCCACTTTGTAGGATCCCATCAGGAGCAATGCAGGTCTCATATAAGACAAAGTTTCCAATTTATGCATTAAACCTAACAGTAGTATTAATAACAATGTAAACAGTACCTAATGAAATCTGTAGACCTTAACGTGTATCTTAGGGATGATTTCTGATGATCCTTTTTGAAGCAAGTGAGTGGTTCTCCAAAAAGGAGCAAATTTAACAATTTACTATGAAGATACAGTTGCTAATACAGGCATTTGGTTTTGTGTTTGACTTCATAGTTAACTCCAGATTTAAGCACCCTTACCATATTTTAATGCTTCTTTGGAATGGGCTTTAATTCTTTTTATCCTATGTGATGTTAATTGAAGTACAGAAACCCATGTTTTTATCATGAAGAAGAAGGCAAAACATCACATCTTGCAAATGGCCAGAAAAACCCCACCAATAAGCTGTTAAAACCCAACAGTTTTCTTAATGTTTTTCCTTCACACCTCCCAAACTTTACTACATACAATACACTACAGTTGCAGTTATCCACCAGTACCCTCACCCCAGCATAATCCCTGACTATATTATCAAATATTTTCTTCATCCTTGATATTATGCTTAGCAGTAACAATGGTAACACTGTCTGCAAAAGTACATATAAAACTATTAGCATGTTTCCTGTGAACCACCTGCTGTCACTCGAGAAAATCACTCAGTAATTACAGGTTACACCAATCCTGGAGTGAGTCTGGGCTCCTCAGGACAACAGGGACATGGAGGGGCTGGAGCATGTCCAGGGCAGGGAACGGAGCTGGGAAGGGGCTGGAGCCCCAGGAGAGGCTGAGGGAGCTGGGAAGGGGCTGAACCTGGAGCAAAGGAGGCTCAGGGGGGCCCTTGTGGCTCTGCACAGCTCCTGACAGGAGGGGACAGCCAGGGGGGCCGGGCTGTGCTCCAGGGAACAGGGACAGGAGGAGAGGGAACGGCCTCAGGCTGGGCCAGGGCTGGAAGTTCAAGTTTGACAGTAGGGAAAATTTCTTTCATAAAAGGGCTGTCCAGCCCTGGCACAGCTGCCCAGATTGGAGTCCCCACCCCTGGAGGGATTTAAAAGCCATGTGGATGTGGCACTTGGGGACATGGGTCAGAGGTAGCCTTGGCAGGCTGGGGGAATGGTTGGACTCAATGACTTTTCCAACCCAGACTTGAAAGGGTTTTTCCAAAGCAAATGGATCCTACAATTCTATGGTCTTGTAGACCAACCTTCAGTGTCTAAGCAATTTTAATTGAGAAGGTACCAAAACAGACTGAATATATACTGATCCCTATCTAAAGCTGTCAACTTCACAGAATCTGAATTCCTAAGTTCTCATATGGTTCCTCACTGATCAGATGCCATGGTTCAGCATCTCTGCTATGACACAGCAGCAAAACCATCAATGTCTCGGAACAGTTCTCTCCCACTGAAAGTACCAATCTGAACAATTCTGACCCTATCTAAGAGAAAAAACTTCACACACAAGACTGTGTAATCCAAGTACTCAATACAAACAGAGACTGAATGGAGTTTCCATAATTTCCATATTATCCAAGCAGAAGATTTTCCGGTCTTGATGATGCACAGGATGTCAGTGGGAAAAGTCAGTGCTTCTCTCTACTCAGCAGCCAAAAGATTCTGTATTCCTGCCCTTGGGATGAAAATTGCTATTGAAATTTCTGTGGGAGGCATAAGAAAGTCAGAAGGGGTTTGCAGAGCAGACATATCCATCATTACAATTTGAGAAATGCCAAGGAGGCAAGGGAATGGTGTTACTGCTAAAGCCACACCCTGCCCCTGCTGCCACAGAGCAAGACTCCTGCTCTGCTCAAACACCAAAAATCACTGCAAAGGGACACTAAAATGGGTAAGACAACAATAGAAAAGCACCACAGAACAGAAAAAAAAACCCTGTTGACAGTGTTAGGCATGTCTAAAAACAGTAATTATAAAAAAGGTTGATTTAACCTGTTGCTGTTCATGCAGAAGGTTACAGTGTGCACACAGGAAAGTTTATATGATGGTTCAGCAGTAAAGAGCAGCAGTGCTTGATAGAAAATGTCAGGTCCTAGGTAGCAGACAGCTGACAAGGGATTATGGCACAAGATGCCCAAACTCCTGTGAGCAGGAATAAGCTGCTTTACAGCCATCATCTTATACCAGAGCTGAAGATTAATCATGGAAAATGCTTTTATTTCTTATGATACATTAGAAGATAGCAGCATGGTTAAAGAAGTAATTCTTTATGACACCACTCAGCACATGTGCTATATTCATTCTTTCAGTGGTGTTAAATATTTTGAAAATTAAAGGGAATAGCTTAACAAAGATATGTGAAACCTTTCAGAAAAATCACATTATTGAGCTTTGAAGTGGTTTTCAGTATAAAGGAGATAAGTTCTTCTAAGATTAGAAAATGTAAGAAAGTGGTTTTGTTTTCCTCTTACCTTTCCAATTCTTCAAAACTAGTCACTGCCAGTAAAAGTATCATTTATTATATTAACCTGGGCCCAAAAAAACCTTAATGAACAAATTTCAAGAACTGCTCTCTTGAGCTGAATAAAATGGAAATTGTAAGGAGATGAGAAACAGCCTTCTGAGGGCGGACAGCAAACAAACCAAATAAATGGGGTATCTTTTAGATTAAATCTCTTTTTACTACATTCCATCTTATTTTTGAAATACATTTGGTCACAAAGACACTGCATCAGTTCTGATAAACACAGAAGTTGCTGACCACTGTGCTGCTAAATGTTCTGGAAGCACAGAGCAGCTGCAGCCTGAATGCCAAAAAAACAAACCTTTAACTGAAATGTGGAAAACCCAAAACTCACAGAAAATAATTGCAGAAGTCTATGTACAGAGGAACTTGTTCCAAAATGAACTATGAGCAACAGATGGTATTTTCTCAAATTTTGAGGCAAAATGCTCTTGATGGAAATATGTAAACACTGCATTATCCAACTAAATAAAATTTCCTGAAATATTTATGAAGCCTTGTCTATTTTGGGACCAAAGTTAATTTTGTGTAACCTGGTTCATAAAGCTCAGCAGTGACAGACAGGGAGAAGATGAGAGATTACTGCTGAAAGACAGTGAAGTACCTGGGTATGTTGTACATCCATCCCAGAGTCCCTCAACTCTTCCTCACCAAAATCCTGTTTGTGATTATAACTGGTTACCTATAATTTACACTAAGTTTTCTGACAAACTTTAATTAACTTACCACACATTAAGATGACTAATATATTGCAGAAAAATAATTTTACATATCAGAAAAATTCCACAAAGCTTTTTCCCATGGGAATGTAACATGACTCTTCCTATTGACTCAATTTATCAAAATCTAGTAGATTAGTACTGGAATGGGAAAACTTGTCATTATTTGTTCAGATAACTTTTTTTGGCTGCATTGAGTAAGCATCTTATTTCTCTGTGAGTGCCACAAATTATCTGCTGGTGAGTAGATAAAAGACCTGCCTTTGGGAACTGCAACATCCATTTTCTCCACAGTTTATCTGGAGAGAACAGATATACTTCAGATAATGAGTCCTATTGCAGTGAATAAAGCAAATTGAACCTGCAATGTAACAATACATCTTATTTTCTCTAGAACAGGACGGCTGTTTTTTGTTATTAGCCAACATTATCTTTGAGGTCAAGGGTTTGGGTTAACAAACACATAAATGCTGGAGTGGAACAGGCTCTGTACACACTGTGCCAGCTTGATAGCAACACAAAAATGCATTGGAACACAATGTTTTTAGAGAATATGTCGTTCAGTAGTGGGCCACAGCTCACCCAGCTTGGGCTCCAGCCTGAATATGAACAAGAGCAGCTCTGGAAGAGCTCCACCACATTCCAGTAACATATCTGAAGGGCAAATGGAGAAAAAAAAAAAGGTATCTTACGTGTATCAACTTTGTTTCAGAGAAGTGAAGGCAATCAGACATCTCCCAAAAGTGCTGGGGATAACAAATACAGGAGGATTAAACAACGGCAATGGATTAGAGGCTTGTCTCCCCAGAGCCTTCTCTTCCCCAGGCTGAACACCCCTAGTTCTGCGACTCTTACTCAGAGATTGTTAAGAATTGCTACTTTTTGTGCAAAGTCTGGGTTACTGTTTCCATAATTAACCAATTCTGTGGAAGAATTCCTATTTTAAAACCTGACTTAGCATATCACTTAGTTCCTAATCAACAAAGAAATGAGAAAAATAGGAGAAATAGCTGATTACATGAAAGGGAATGAAAAGTTTATCTTTTCAATTACACCTGTGAAAAACATTAGAGTGTCCATACAATTCAATAAAAATGAGCAACAGACTCTTATAAATTTCTGTTTCTTGTAAATATATTCTCTAAATTTTGAGAGGTTTTTCAGGAAGGTATTTCACAGAGAACAAGAATCCACTCTTGCCAATGGGGATAAACAAAATGTAAATTCTCCCTTCTACATTTCTTTAATGCTGTTTTCAGGCCAGGTGATGAGGAAATCGGTTTTCAGTAAGTGGCTTATTTTGCTCCAATAAACCTCCTTTGTGATACTTCATATGAGCAGCAGAGAGGAGCCTATCCTTTTTCAAAATCCAATTTTGGTTTTGGATTTCTGTCTATATTAATAATTTTTCGTATCCAAGACTTTTTCTTATTCACTTCTTACCAAGACTGTCTTTTAATATGGTTGACTCATTCCCTTTAAAATACTCTCCTTGCCTTCATCCCATCATTCAGTCTCCTGGCCACCCACACTGCCAATCAGCAGCAGTTGTGTAACATTACAGGTAATATTAACAACAGCCACCAGTGGGAGAATTGCCCTCAGCATGACACTGCGAAATGCTGCTCAGGGGGCACAAGACCTCTCCGAGAAGATAAATTGTAAACTGATGAGATTAACTTGCTTCAGTAACATGGACACAACGTGTCATAAATGTGGCTCTGCAGAAGTAGAAAATGGTCCTGTTTCAAGATTTTATAGAATTACAGAACCGTTTAGGTTGGAAAAGCCCACCAAGATGGAGTCCAACCATTCCCCCAGCACTGCCAAGGCCACCACTGACCCAAGTCCCCAGGTGCCACATTCACATGGCTTTTAAATCCCGCCAGGGGTGGAGACTCCACCACTGCACTGAGCAGCTCTGCCGGGGCTGGTCAAGCCTTTCCATGAAGAATTTTCCCAATATCCACCCTGAGCCTCCCCATGCCCAGCCTGAGGCCGTTCCCTCTCCTCCTGTCCCTGTTCCCTGGAGCACAGCCCGACCCCCCGGCTGTGCCCTCCTGTCAGGAGCTGTGCAGAGCCACAGGGGCCCCCCTGAGCCTCCTTTGCTCCAGGCTCAGCCCCTGCCCAGCTCCCTCAGCCTCTCCTGGGGCTCCAGCCCCTTCCCAGCTCTGTTCCCTGCCCTGGACACGCTCCAGCCCCTCAGGGTCTCTCTTGTCCTGAGGGCCCAGAGCTGTCCCCAGCATTTGAGGTGTGGATGCTTTAGTTCAGACACATTTGAGCAGCATCTCCACAGGTGAATAACTTCTTCCATTATTTTATCCAATGTGAAGCACACTATCTTCCTCTTATAGTATGTTTCTCAAAATCATTGGGTCTTGGTTCACCCTAATTTCTATTATTTTCTTTGTCTTTCCAGTGCCAAATCACAGATATCTGCAATGAAGGAGTCTAAAGATCTATGTTTGGTTACTTTTTAAATAACTTCTTAGTACCCTTTGGTAGTAGTGGATGGCTTTTTTTAAAACAACTAAAAACATACAAAAATGCCACTGGTTAGTCTGTAAATGTCCCTGTAAAATATGAAGAGGAGAAATTGGAAATGGAAGGTACAACATGTTCCGCCAATATCTCACAGAGAAAAAGCAGCACACAGAAATTCCAATTCCAGTTAGATATTTAGTACCAAACAGCCTAAAAGGTTTGGTACATACTTTCTTCCTCGTCCATTTCCTCTACTTTATACGGCTGCATGTTTAAAAAAACAATTACTGGGATGTTTATAACATATGGTCACATACTTATGGTTTTTAAGCACTACATTTTTCAATCAAAACCTTGCGTTAGGAACACCAGAAAATTGTTTTAATGCATTGTTGAAATAGATTGCTGTTATAAAAATAAATCCTACTCTTTGGAGAGCTACTGCATTAGATTGTTCTGTTTGTCTGTGGACGTCTGACCAAGATGAACCATCCAGGTGAATAATTGGTTTCTGAGAAACCCTGAACAAACCACTCATGTGAAAGAGACAGCAGGAAAAGCATCTAATGACCAAATCATCAAAGAAGGGTGCTTTGGGGATCAGTACTGCTCTTTTTTTCATCCAAACACTCCAATATTTGCCATTAGTGTAAATAAAACAAATGTTGGTTAACATGGCAGTAATAAACAGTTTTATAGAGAGGCCTATGAGGGCTTTATCTTAATAATGTATCAAATTTTCTATCTACAGCTATACCTAAGACCCTTCTAAAATACCAGCATTCCCAGGCTTCCAGTTCTCTCAAATGCAACCCAATTAGCTGTGCAGGAGAAAAATCAGCATACAAAGTTCTCCTGTTTAACTTACGGAGGTGCAAAGGAACCCCAAGATCTCATCCTTTTATAAGACAAGCTCTTACAATTTCTTCAGTTTAATAATCTTTTCTTTTAAGAACACTCATTTAAGCAGTCTTCTCAAAAAACATGGGGTTTGATGCAGATTTTGAACAAATGCCATAATTTATACCCATTACTGCAAAACAATGACAATGTCCTAAAGCTCTACAACTATTAAAGATGAAAAAGTAAAAAATTATTATCATGTTTGGTTTATTTCAAATGTTTCTAACAAGCAGAACAAGGGGTTTTGAAATTTAGCAGGTGTTCTTCCACTTATTTGTTTTCCTTTCTCATAAACCTGAAGAATGAAAGATCTTCAATCAGATGATTATAAGATGCTACTGCCACAGTAAATGTTCTTTCACACCAAATGAATTTTCATCCCTATTTGCCAAAATAATGAGAATTTCTAAGTGAAATAAAGCTTAAAACCATCTGTCTAACACAAATACCAGACACCAATGGCACTTTTGTGGAAGTCCTGGGTGATGAAAGACCAACATCCTATTGAGGAACATCATCTTGATGTTCTTCAATATATGTAATGTAAAAATCTTTCAATCACAAGCAATGTATTTGTAAAGACATAATAATGCAAAAGCCAGCTGTAAATAACTATTAGTACTTCATAGTAATACACAGAAGTTTAAAGAGACTGAACTTCACCAACATCTTTTTTCACAGGATTTTTGGATAGTTCTTCTGTTTAAGGATAATTTATGCAGCATTTTCTTATGAAAGTTTCAATTCATTTAAAGGAAAGAACTGATTAAGAATTCAGACAGAACTGCAGAATTCAGCTATTACTCAATAGAAAAGCTTGCTTTAGATTTGGGTTAGGTTGGTTATTTCAGTCTATTCTGAAATAGCTATTTTTTGGTGATATAAAAATAGGGGGATTAGGTAGGAGTAATATTCTATAAAATATAATTCATCTGAAGGAGGGTATGACTAATATTTAGAAAAAGTATTTTTAGGCCCTCTGCTCAATACTGGAGACAGGCAAACCCAAGAATAACCTGATATTGAAAACGTTACTTCATCAGCCATCAAGTCAGAGTAATCAAAAGGAAGGTGTTATACTGCAAAACAAGGTGACTCTCCTATTAAGTGCAACTTGAACAGCTAGAAGCCACATACTATTCAAAACCCACCCAGTACTATATTGCTTTACCATATGCTTTCATTAAACAACACCCTAATAAAAATTATCTTGTATAATCATATTTTAAGTTTATTCCTCTAGACAACATGAGAAACTAAAAATTCACACACAAAAATGAAGTTTTTTAGACTACTAATGATGCATGACTAAGCTATTAAAAAAAAATCTTACTGGGTTTCCTGATGCCATTTTGAAATGGAAGAAAATAGAGACAATAAAAACACTGAAGAGACCTAGGCAGTGCTTTGGGTGGTAAATAGGTGGTTTCTGAATTTTAAAGAAAGATTATGACAAAAAAAAAAACAAAACATAAAAACCAAAAACCAAGAACTACCTTAGTTTTTTTTCCTCACTCCAGTATTTGACAAATATGGACATATCTCAGTTAGCAATCTTGATTTAATTTGGCAAAAGTTTCCCATTCTGCCAGCAGTGTATCCAGTTCTACATATTTTGTGAGTTCTTAGCAGTTACCACCGAGCAGTACTTAACAGACTACCAGCTGAACAATGTTAATTGCATCACACTAACTCTTACAGCTGACCAGTTTATTTGGAAGTAGGTTTAATTTCATTTCTGCATCATTTCTGGAGTCATCAGATAATTGTGGGGAAGACTTCCCATTTCTTCGTGATAGCACACGTTTATAGGAGAACACTTCTACGTGATGGCAGAGCTCTGCCTTAAACTGCTCTTTAGATAATTAAAAAAATCAGACAGAGCTGCAGGATAACTCATATTAGATATGCAAGCACAGAAAATATTATAGGACCTGATGAACCTAGAGGTCTTTTACACTCCAAATGGCTCTATGATTCATAGAATCATATAATCCTAGAATGATTTGGGCTGGAAAGGCTTACAGATCATCTCCTTCTAATCCCCTAAACATCACAACATTTATTTAAAGGCCAAATTGTTCACATCATTAGTGAATAAAATACTTGTTTTTTTCATACTGGATTAAAAATTAACTTCTCTGCATGTAACTGAATCTAGAACATTAATAGATTCTAGATCTGTTCCATTATGTTTAAAAGACAGCAAATACTGCCATTCATGCACCTGATTTTACCTACTCTTTAGCAATTTCAAGTTTCTAAGATAAATATGGAGCTCTTAATTATAACAGGCATTTTTTTCCTAGGAAGTAAATGATGCAAGGGAACCTTTTTACATCTCTTGATGTACAGGGGGGAGACTGGGCTGGTTCTCCCTTGGGGAAACTCAAACGAAGGACTATTTATGAAGTACTTGGAGGTTTGAATATAATCAAATGTAATAACAAGATATAAGCTCCCACCCCCCCCCAAATTTCTTTTTCGTTGAAACCACTTTTGTAATACTGCTTTTTAATAACCCCCATAATGGCCGAATTAGAGGGACCCCAACTGAAGTCATTCATCCCACATAAAACAAACATTGCTTTTTCTTCTTAGCTTTGTTTTACAAGCTACATTACTTCCAGATGACGCTCGAGGGGCCTAGGAGTTTCAAGAGTTAGATGGTTAAACAGACAGCTGCTTTCTATTTACCATATAAATCAGGGAAAAATCAAAGAAGAATCTAAATATTGGAATTCATTTAGCCCATTATGGAGCACAAACTGAGGGGGAAAAGAAAATAATACAGAAATCTCATCATCCAGATGCGAAGTTTAATTCTGGTTATCAAGATGAGAGAAAAACTCATCAACATTTGCAGAATTCCAGCCCTCCATGAAAGCCAGCTTTGCAGACTGGGTAAATTTACTGGATTGGGAAGGAGTCATGAAAAGTCAGCTCTGATTGGGAAGTCTCCAGCACTACCAGGCTTTGCTACTGCAGACTTTATATATATAACTACACATCAAAACATATATTTTTATACATATACATGCACACACAAAGCTCACTACATTTGTGTTTTTTACATTTTTCCCTTTGAGTTGCCAACATGCTTTCATTCTATGCTAAATAACCCAAAATCCAACAGATTTTGGACAGAGGATTAAAGAATGGCTCTCCATATATTGGTTAATGTATCTATTAATATGAAAAGTTTGATATTATTCTACAAGGTTTTTATCCCAAATTTCATCCACCACTGATGTGCTGTTTAAATTATAATGCTGTGTACTAAATAATTGAATATATTGCCACTAAGTGGGGTTATTTTTAGAATTTTTCCTAACACATTTAAGCTTCATCTGGCTAGAACAAATTTTTTTAAACCCAAAATTCAGGAGGTAAAACTCAAGTGATGTCGTCTGCCAAACTACTTGAATCTAATACTATATCTACATTTAATTTTTTATTTCCTCAATTTTTGCATTAAGGAAACTATTTTTTTCTCACATCAGCAAGAAAATGACATGAACTTGCCAAAAATCAAAATTTACTCTCTTCTCCATAGAAAGAGTTAAGGAGAACTCTTGTTACCAGCTGTAGTTTAAAAAGCAGTGAAAGCACTCAAAAATCATAAAGAATACTATGAAATCCTTGAAAAGAAATTTTTGGTGTAGATGGTAGCTCCAACAACACATCTGACGTGTTACTTCCCAAGAGAAGTTAGCATGTCTCTAGTTATGCTGTTAAGTACCTCTGATTTGATAAATTACATTAGGCTGTAATCAAATTACTAAGAAAATCATTGATATGTTTACTTAAGTAATGTGTCTTGATTTGAACTGAAAGAAGCAAAATTCTCAATTATTGTATTACCAGTTTTCTTGTTTGCTAAAAACATTGGAAAACATGCTTTCATTGAATGCAAGAAAGTAAGAAAGATAAACTTAAGTGGACTCTTCCCATTTCCAATTGGATTATATGTAGTATTTCAAAACAGGTCAATGCTGCTACAAAAACAATGAATAATAGTCTAACAAAGGATTGTATCCAACAATGAATAATAGTCTTAACAAAGAATTGTTTCTTTGAGGCAATAACGACAGGGGTTGGTTGTCTCTGTCCTGCTGCCTTCTCCATCCTGCTCCTGAATCCACCACACTGACAAGAGTTTATCAGGAAAGGACCAGGATACTGGTCCAGCCTCAATAAATGAAACAAGTTGCTCTTTTCTTTTTTAAAAACCAGAAAAACCCCAGCAAGAACAATATCAAGGCCAATGGGGTCAGTTCCTTACTCCAGTTCCCAGCTCTACTGTTACACCACAGCCTGATGGCAGACTGCAGCAGATAACTCACAAAAAGAACATTAATAAACATGTAAAGGTAGAACTCAGTATATTCCTACAGCCATCAGTGAGTATAAGCTTAGGGACTGTGTATTGGGCAAAAAACTTACTAGAATATACGGAGTACTATGGTTCAAACACACAGAATTTAAGGCAACATCTTAAACAGCACCTAGAATACTTTTATGTGATTTAACCCTTGGATTCGGATTCCATGCAAATTCCCATTTGGATTACAGAGCACAGTAAGAAAATGAATAATTTCTAAATTAAAGTGAATGAAAAAACGGTGAAAAAGGCATTTTTAAAATACATATTTGGTCCGAACAGAACCTGGCAAGAGAACTGCTTATTAGGCAAACCTCCACCTCTCAACAAACAAACCTGCGCAGAGCACACAATATTGGAATCACCCTTTTCCTTAGCTCCACACTGGGATACAGAGGTAAAACGTGCTCCAGGACTTCTGACATTTTAGTCCCCTCCACTCCTGCACCCCTCCTTGTTCTTACACATAATATAAACACAGGTTTTCAGAAGCAGAATATGCTGAAGTGATGAAATCTGGCCTCAACTTTTTTAGTCAACTGCCTAAGTTTCAGGCTGAGCTGTAACATGAGCAATTTGGAGAGGAAAAAGAAAGGACCAGAAAGCCATGCCTTAACAGTTTACCTTATTGTTTCAAAATACAGGCCACGAACTTAATTTACTCTCCCCTACACCAATCTTTCCAAGGGCTCTCTTTTCCCCTTCCATCCCTACATCATACTAACAGTAAAAAGAAAAAAAAAATCAGTGGATTTTGGCTGTACTCCAGGGAGCTTTCCCAGCTCTATCAGCTGCATTGTTCAGCTGTTTCTGAACGTAAGGGGACAACTTCATACAGAAAGCTTTTCCCCCTGGGCCTTTCCTTAACTGCAGTATTGTTTACATCCAGCAAGTTAAAAAGTTGAAAACCTCTAAAATACTTTTCAAGCATTATTTTTTTTTTCAAGCAAGTATTCTTACACATCTTAAAATATACATCTTCATATGTATGTTACCACATGCCTGTGTGTGCCTATGTGTTTTGCAGAAATGTGTATCATGCTGTTTCCTTATTTAAGTCATTAAACTATTATATCAAATTATCTTTTTAGGTATTTTTATATTTAATGCTAGAGTAATAGAATATGCAAAGTCACAGGCAGGCATATTCTGGACCATGCATTAGTCCTGAAAATAAAACAGTTGATACATTTTCATCCTCAAAAATCCCAAGCAAATGATGATTTTCTTTCCGGCACACAGTACTGCAGTGAGGGTTCAAATGAGTACAGACCAAAGATACTTCAGCAGCACAAAGATATTATTCAAGTCCTCTTAAGACGTCTCCTTCTTCCACCCAAAGCAGAAATTTCCCAACAAGCCGTGCAATTAAATACAAAATTGTTGCCTACTTGTGGGCATTGGCTCAGCAAACTGAAGGGAACTCAAAGTATCCATGTATTCAGAACATACTAATTTACCCCATGACTCCAGTACTCCCTCAGAGGCTCACTGGGAATTGTTTTCAATAATTTTTAGGCATTTTAAGATTCTGTGGATGCTAAAGCCCACTTCTTAATAAGGCCGTTTTCAATGGTGTGATTTAAATATTCTGAATTACAAATGGCTTGAAAAGCATGAGTTGACAGTAAGTCTCTTCCCTCTGCATAGCTGTGGTTTTGTTCTGCCATTTCTAAGTGTAATTCTTGTTTTTTAGAGACGTTTCAGACATGACATCATTCATACAGGTTCCTGTATTTTGATGTCGGTGGTTGCTCAGCTGCCACACTCTGAGGATTCTTTGCAGATTTAGGGATGTATGACTCGAATTCCAAAGCACCCATTACAACATTCATTTTGATACTCACATAATCAGGAAGTGGAGAGTCGTTTGAACCCAAGGAGCCTCTCAAGGACTGCGTGGCTTGCTCCAGCACTTTGTTGTGTTTTTTAGACAACAGAGAAAATAGACTGGGGGAAAAAGAAATTAAAATAACTTCATGAGAGTGTTCTGAAATAGTTAAGACTGTTCAGAAAGGAAAGGTGTCTTATTATATACACAAAATTTTTAGAATGTAATGCACAGTTGTATTATTTATTTATTTATTCAGCATCTGGGTAAGTAACAGCAGAGTTTGAATCAGAAACATTCTTTACAATATATGCTCTCAAGAACATTTTCCGTTCATTATTAAATTCTTAAAAGTCAAACTGTCACAGAAGGAATGGCATACATACAATTTTAGTTCATAAATAGTTTGTGTTCACTAGAATGCAATTTTTAAGTGCAGCACCTCATGCAATACATTGTAATATATACTTAAATATCTCATATATTATCCATTTTAATAACCTATTGCTTAGACAGGAGAAATCTGAGTATATGATAAAAGCTTTGTGTATTTTGAGGCTGAGTTATTGCATTTTACTAGTACATATTATTTTTCAAATTTATTTTAGCCTAAGTCAATTGAAAAAGGATTACCTTAGCTTTATAATCTGTTAAATCAGAGGTCCATACACATACAGAGAAATAAACATATTTTTCTTGCATTCTGGAAAAAAGCAGGGCAATGACACTCACAGAGGATGGTGTAACCAGATTTACAAGGAGAACTGTGGAAGTAGCAGCAGTGGGCAAAGACCATCAGGTAATGCTCAGCAGCAGCAAGGAGTCAGATACTCCTCTAAAGCCCTGGACAGCTCAAACATGGCTATCAATTAATAGATGAACACATCCCCATACTGGAAGAGCTTCTAAGACCATCGAGTCCAACATCCCCCATGCACTGCCAAGGCCACCACTGACCCATGTCCCCAAGTGCCACATCCACTTTTAAATAGTGGCTTTTAAATCCCTCCAGAGACGGGGACTCCACCGGTGCTCTGGGCAGCCTGTGAAACAACAACCCCTTCCGTGGAGAATTTTTCCCTAATATCCATTCTAAACCTACTCTGGTGCAACCTGAGGCCATTTGCTCTTGTTAGGTGTCAGATGTTTTTAGGCTTTCTGCATTTAAAAACATCATTTGGACTTCTTTACTTCTTTTTGGAGTATTACAGGACTCCTATCAGGTTTTCCAAGGATGACTGTGTGTGTTTTAGGGGGTGGAATGGCTAGCTTGTCATGAGCTCTTGTCATCCCACTGCTAGTCAAGAGCCTCAGGAAAAGGCTTTTCCAACACTTCTCACAGCCACCAGGAATTAGTTACACTAACTCACAGCTATTAGTCAATACCATTAGAACATTCCATGCTAAAAGGGGAAGAAGCAACACGGAAATTAAGATATATTGGTAGCTTTCCACCTTTTTCCCTCTCCCATATTCTATTATTGCACTCACAGACTGAAATTTTTTTTCAGATCAATAACTGGATCTGCAAACTGGTCCTTGGTAGCAAACAGTAACAAACTACTTCTGCAACCATGGGTATCTTTGAAGACTCAGATTTCAGAGATACTGTCATCAGCACCATCTAGTGCTGTGGAGACAAAATAATCAGTTAAAACCAAGCTGGAGATGCTTATGGCGGGATGCAGCAAAATCAGGTAAAATCTGGTGTCTGCTCCAGAAGATAATTTCACAAAGAGGAAGAATTTGGAATAAAGCAGATTTCCAGCTGGTAGATTCTTCTCCAAAACACATAAAGCATTTTGGCTTTAAAGGAATTTTAAACATAAACAAGGAAAAGGGATCAAGATTTTGAAAGTGCATGTGTCCACTGCATATGAAGAGGAAAATGAACATACAGTGGTACTCTGCATGGAACCAGAATATCAAAAAGTAAATTTATTTATTCCAAAAGAAATGTAGAGTGCTGGGAAAAAGGAGAAAGGAAAATAATGGGCAAATTATTTCCTTATATATTCCTTAAAGGCGTTTTTTTTTAATAATTATGTGTATTATAAGTAGAGTTTATGGCATAAGAAAGATCTTGGTGGCTGATTTCTAGTTAAAGAGCAGCAGTGAAGAGGCTTTTGTTGTCTTTCCCCTTGCAAAGTTCTGCTTCCCAGCCACAAGCTCAAGTCCTTCACACCATGCTGGAACAATTGTTTGTAGGACCAGTGCCCGTAACACAGATATCCAGGTTAGAAAAACTCAATAAAATTCTCTCCTCCATCCATTGGTAATCCTTCCTTAAGGACCATCTCTCAGGTAAGCACAAGGGCAGGGATATATGGCAGGATTTTTCATACTAAATTTTTCATAATAAAAATGCATAGAACTGCAAACTCAAACACCCCCACAAAAACACTACAGCAAAACACAGGAAAAAAAAAAACTAAATCAAGGCCAGATATTGTGATTAGGAATGGATTTGGAGCTTCCTAGGAAATACTGTTGCCCCCTAAATTGGTGTAAAACTTCAATTCCAAGTCATTCACTTATTATCGTGCCTCTGTCTCTAGCTCTGAAAACCACCTTGATAAATATCAGACTAATTTTTAAAGTCTCAGCACAGGGTTAGTTACAACCTCAAAAGGCATTTCTATGAAGTTTAGCTCATAAATACTTTTCATCACCAACAAATGCTGCATTCTAGAAGAGTTGCTTTATTTTGCAGCAGCCATGTCTCCAGTGTTTGTAAGGTTTTAAGCTTGATTTTGATTTTCAAGGCATGAATAATGCAATTTTTAAAAAGCAAAAATCCTTTACAACAAGGTTGTTCCCCTCCTCACAACAAGGTACAAGGTCCAGAAGTGGAAGCTGTGACTGTCTCCCAAATTTCCCTCATGTGTCTTCATCACACATCTATTTTTGCCCAACTAAAAGCCAAGCTGAGATCAAAAAGAAAAATATATGTACTGTGTGGTCACTAAGGGCAGCATGCACAGGCTGACAAGAATATGGATTTTTCTACCAGAATATTTGTCCTCTTTCATCCACTCTTCTCCATCAACCATCAGGCAGGCTATAGAGCCTGACAGCCCTTCAATCTCACCCATTATGGACTTTTCATAACAATAAAGAGCTATGTCCAGAACAATTAAATCATCTTGGTACCCCTCATCTCAACTCCTCTCTCCCTCACAGAAGCACATCCAGGCCAATGCATAGTGAGCAAAACAGCAAGTTGGAATAAGAGCAAGATGAGGTAACAGCTGGCATCTGTTAGGAAGATTAGGACACATCAGCTGGCATTATCAGGAGAAATTCCTGGCTGTGAGGGTGGTGAGTCCCTGACACGGGGTGCCCAGAGAAGCTGTGTGCAGCTGGGAGTCTCCAGGTCCCTGGCAGTGTCCAAGGCCTGGCTGGACAGGGCTTGGGGCAGCCTGGTCTAGTGGAAGGTGCCCCTGACCACACACAGTGTGATCTCTAAGGTCTTCGCAACCCACACCACTCTAGGATAATGTGATCTGTTACAGACCATCAAATCGCAGCAGCGATGAGCTCAGCCAACAAGGAAGACTAAAGGCTGAACAACAGTCTCAAGGTCCCGTGGTTGTTTGTTTTTAAGGAATTAAAAACAACATTGATTTCTTACCTCCCTTTGCACAGCAGGTTTTAATTTAACTCAGGGCTGAACTTCAATAAATAAAAGAAATTAATACAGACTAAATAGTAATGGTTGCTAATACCAGTGAATTGATTAAGTGCTATTTGCACACACAATAAAATGCAAACCGGTAATATATGAACTTAACACTTTCAAAAAGTCAACTCCACAAAGCGTATAGATCCCAAAAGGGAAAAAAAAAAAAGCCAATATGGAAACTCATTTAACAACTGCCTCAAAAAGTCTGATTTACATCAGTTTGAAAAAGCTCATCAAGTACACTTTTCACATCAAAAAGCCCCAATGTATAAAATGCAGCTTTTATAACTAAATTTGGAAAAAAAATATGTGAGAACTAAAATTAAAAGTTGAAAGGAAGTCTGAAGTTAGAATTTGCCAAAATGTTTTCTGAAAGCTTTGAACAATGAGAAGGAAAGGTAGCAATGTACTTTATTTTAAGGAAGTGAATAGGATGCTCCAGAACAACAACATGCCAGTTTGTCCTGAGCATAATACTGGAACAGTGATTGTCAAACTCATTCTAAGGAGCATATCACCAACACTAAAAAATACACCTTGTCAATGGTCTTTCAATGAGACTGTAAGAAAAATAAAGCACAGTACCTGTGTTGTAACAGGCTTCTACAAATCATTTATATGACTTTGCTCCATGTAAGATTTTTTTTAATTAATACAGTTGAATAATAAAAATTAACATGGGATGCATTATATGAACTGAGACAGTCATCTATCCCAACAGTCTGAAAAATATTCTTAATAGGTCCAAACAGGAATACATTCTTAGGCCATCTAAATAACAAAAGCTAATAAACACTTGATCAAGCCATCAAAATACTTTCAATATACAGAGAGAATATATAAAGTGACGTATATCGATATACATCAAGGGTAAAGAAATGTCAATGGCCTGAAGTTGTGCCAGGGAGGGTTTAGGTTGGGTATCAGGGAAAGGCTCTTCCCCAGAGGGTGCTGGCACTGCCCAGGCTCCCCAGGGAATGGGCACGGCCCCGAGGCTGCCAGAGCTCCAGGAGCCTTTGGGCAGCACTGCCAGGGATGCCCAGGGTGGGATTGCTGGGGGTCTGTGCAGGGCAGGAGCTGGACTGGGGGATCCTTGGGGGTCCCTTCCAGCTTAGGGTATTCTGTGATTCTATTAAATACTACAATTAAACTTTGCAAATGGCACAGTCATTACAGGAGTGATAAGTAAAGAGAAAAGGCATTTTAATTAATTTTTTTTTACCTTTTGAGAAGTTGGACACAAAATAAACTTGCTGAGACTTAATGCAGCAGCAAGCAATCCCAGCTGCTCCCTAAGTATGAAGGTTTTCACCCTGGGAGCAGCAGCTAAGGATGACCAAAGAAAAAACAGCTGCCTATAATGCAACAAGGAGTTGAATGCTGAAAGAGTACCTGTCTTTGGTTTTAACAAAAATATGGCCCTTCATGACAAGAAAGACATTGAGGCACTGGAGCATGTCCAGAGAAGGGAACAGAACTGGGAAAGGGGCTGAAGCCAGGTGGGTGTCTGTCTCTTATTCCAGATAACAGTGATAGGACAAGCAGAAATGGCTCAGGTTGTGCCAGGGCATTTAGTTTGGATATTAGAAGAAGTTTCTTCATGGAAAGGGCTGTCTAGCCCTAGCACCGCTGCCAGAGCAGTGGTGGAGTCTTTATCCCTGGTGGTGTTTAAAAGCCCTGTGGATGTGGCACCTGGGGACATGGGGCAGTGGTGGGCTGGGCAGTGCTGGGGAGCAGGGTTGGGCTCAAACTTAGATGTCCTTTCCAACCAAAACAATTCTGTGATTTTATATCCAGTAAAGTTGTGCTGTGCAGCAAGTGCCCCTGGCATCCTGCGTGAAAGATTTTGAAACAGTTGTATGAAAATGCACAGGATCTAAACCAGAAAACATATTTCTCCATTAAATTCTTGAAAACTCATTTATTCAATGGATTTGAGAAGAGTGATTTGATCAAAAAACCAAAAATATGCAAATGGCAAAAGGAAGTTTGCTTACATAGTATTCTACAAGATACCAGAATTAAAAAAAAAAAAAAGTTATTAGAAACTTAACTATCATTACATGGGCACCCTTACAAAGGATGTTGGAGCCCGGCTCAAGGTGCAATAAATTCCTATTTGCACTGTCAAAGCAATGGCAAAGAGGGAAGAAAAACCTGGGAGGAAAGAAGACAATCTCAATACCCAGGGTATGAGATGAGCTTAGATTGATGGTGTGATACAAAGAAAGAGACGGAAGCCTGAAAAAAGTGGCATGGATAGAAACAAACTGATGACATTAGCAGAGGAAAGTCAGATCATGTTATATGACAGCAAGAAGGGGTAAGGATTGGATTTCTCACAATTCAAATCACTACTGAGCTTCAAAAGGCGAATTTTCATTTATCTGAATATCTAGAAATATTCTATATATGCTGAGTAAAGAACTACTTGAGGACCAAAGCACCTCTCCACAGAATTTATCTGAAGTTTGGAAATTCAGATGTTCTGAATTTTTTCTGCTCACTCTCCTAGTTCAGAAGTGCTGCAAACAAACTGAACAGCACCCAAACACAAACCATTATCTGGTAATGGAAAAAAAAACCAGTTCCATGGATCAAAAAATTTGAGGATGAATGTTCTCAAAGAATTCAGCAATACTCTGTGCTGCTTTTTCTCACTCTTCCTATATACATGCAAAATGTACTATTGTTCTCTATTTTAAAGACTTAAGTATAAAGCCCTAAACATCAAAACCTTGCTACATTAAAAATACTCCTTTTAAAATGATTTTATTAAAATCGATTAAAAATGATTTTACAATGAGACAATCATATTAGAAAAAAGCTCTAAAAAGATTTTATTTTCAAAACGTGATATCTAAAAGTTAAAACCATACCTTGATTTCTGTATATGTAAGGAACATTTCTTGGGTTGACCTATTTTTAAAAAGGATTACAGCAAAACAAAGTGTGGCTGTGGCACAAGAACTCTAGACATGGATATGTCCCAGCACAGACGTCTCCAAGCAAACAACCTGAAATGCTCATCTGGTTGAATAAATGTCTGTGAAGTGTCATACAAGACATCAGAACAAAATAAATGCACTGTAGTGCTCCCCTTGAAATACAATAAATGCATTGTCCCATAGACCTGTATGTGGGACAGGTTGTAAGCAAGTGCCTGTCTGTGGGCAATGGAGAAGTGCTCTGTGAGCACTTAAGCAACCCAGCACTGGGAAAAATCCATTTAGTACAAATAAATGCAGAGAAAAATCCCTAAGTCCCCTGTGCTCATGTCTACTAAAGAGCCCTTGAGGCATTTGAATTATCCAAGCTACAATGGCACATAAATAGAAATAAAGAGAGACAATAGCCATGGAGAACTCCAAGCCCTTTGCAGGGCCATTTACTCCATAGAGGGGTACTGCTCTTACTTATTTGAGACCAACTCTAAAGCCTGGGAGACATTTAGGATCCCAGGAAACAGAATCTAACCAATTAAAATATTAAATAACAGAATAAACAGAAAGTAAGAATGCACTTTATATCTTTCTTTCTAATCTTGTAAAGTGAAATATGACTAAATTCTGCTGAATAAAGATTCGCTATATTTACTATTAGGTCCATCTGGCTTGTGATGGATATAAAGTGCGTTCTTACTTTCTGAGATTATGTGAAATCGAGAGACTCACAGTGTGCAGACTCCACAAATATGGATGTAAATAACATGGTTAGCATGGGCCACTCTGATGGACAAAGAGGGTTCAAGCGATCAGGGAATGAAAAGAACCCCAAAACAGTACAACATTCACACGAGGAGGGCATTGCCATGTTCCGATTTTGCTGGACAATGATCAGACCTTTTTCTGCTTTTCTTATCTTGTGCCTTCTTAAAAATATAAGTTTGTGTCCCCTTGGAAACAGCTGTGTGCCACAGCTGGCAGCTATTTCAGGGTGAATCCCAAACTATAGAACCTCTGAGTGATTTGGGTTGAAAGAGATCTTAAAGCTCATCCAGGGCCACCCCCTGCCATGTGCTGGGACACCTTCCACTATCCCAGGCTGCTCCAAGCCCACTCCAGCCTTGGACACTGCCAGGGATCCAAGGGCAGCCACAGCTGCTCTGGGCACCCTGGGCCAGGGCCTCACCCCCCCGCTTTTAAATAAAGAATTTCTTCCTAATATCCAGTCTGAACCTGCCCTCTGTTTTAAGCTGTCTTGTTGATATCTGCCCATGTAAAAAGTCATTCACCTGAGCTCCTCTCTGGCATCACAAATGGTTTTAATGCAGCCTGGGTAAGAAAATTATTTCTATCCCATCTCCCTGTTAAACAGCAAACATAAAAGGCGATTCTTTTAATTCTACAATCCTAAACTTGATCCTGATAAATTATATACTTAAAGATAACTTCATGACAAAACATCTCATTAATTTTAGGGTACCCTTTTATCTGCCACTACTTACATATGAGCAGAGATCTGTAAGTCTTCTGCTATAAAGCCATGTCAAATTCTGCCTCACAGAGGATAACATTATTATTTAGAATATTGTTGTATTAAGTAGAAAAACAAGAAGTCACCACACACTTGCAGGTTTATAAGCAAAATCAGAAACAACTTAGAACAATTAAGGGAGGCTTTGCATTAACGAACAGGATTTCCTGCCAAAATGGAGTTAGAAAGACAATGACACTAGAAACAATATGGAAGAAAGGAATTTGATGTGGCAAGACAAAAGTAAATATTTACAAAATAAGCCAAGAGTTTAATTTCCAGAGACCAGGAAATGTATTTTTCAACTGAAGGCATAAATTGTTCGGCATCTCATGGCCACTTTCCAGCCAATGTTGGGAAATGGATGCTCCCATTGCTAGAGAAGTAAAAGGAACAGAAAGCAGTAAATTCCTTCCCCTGTATCTTGGTACAGATCGTTTTACTCCCCTTTTGTCTGGCATGTCAAATAACATCCTTGTAACTCCACAAACTGTATGTAACTCCACACTAACAGGGCAGAGGTGGGCTAGGACCTAACTCTAGCTTGTATTGAAATAGAAACTCAATAAGCAGACTGTGATATACCATGGACTGAATTCCTGCATGAAAATCCTACAGAATGTGATGATTTTGACTTGACAGGGTGGTGCTTCGCTGAGCACCACCTCTCTCCTGTACTTTTCAAGAGAGTGGCAAGCAGGAAACTAAATTCTGAAAGGCTGAAAGCTAAGGAGGAAAAATCAGTGCAGTCCAGTATAAACAGAATATATATTTGCAAAGCTCAGATTAAACATAAGGCTTATTCTGAGCTAAAAATCCTCAAATCTGTTTCAGGTGTCTCAAGGTATGCATGTAATTCCTTTTAATGATCACTGTGTTTGTCCTGTTACTATTTTATATGAATATCAAATGATATCAAATGGGCAGATCCCACAATATTTCATTTTTATCTACTTGCACTTCATTCAATAATCTTATAGCTGCTGAGAGATGATATTTGCCTTGAATGAGGGCAAAACTCTGTGGGTGAGAATCAGAGGAAATTGCTGGAGAAAGCATCCTGAGCAAAACTCTCACTCAAAACCCTAACAAAGAAATTACAACATGAAAATTAGAAAGACACGGCTGTTGTGCAACCTAAGGTCCAAATCCCTATGCTTTGAGCAGCTTGGATTTGGCACAGCTCTGCTCAAACACACTGGCTGTGCAAGCACATTTGTATGTATTTGTATCTATTTGTATCTATTTGTACGTATTTGGGTGCTTTCTACACTTGGAAAGAGAATTGCTGTGCCCTCTGAACTCATTCTGACAGGAAAGAATCTGGGTCCACTTTAGGAGACAACAGACTCATTCTGCTTGCAGAAGGTCACAGGGTATGGGTGTTGCTAACAGCCCTCTTTGTTCTAAGATTTAAGCAGAACATGAGTCTGGAGCCCTGGTTCAGTACCCAGAGCCCTCACGGCGCTCACCTCTGGCACCACCCTGTCCTTACACAGCCCCGTGGGCTCAGCAAGGGTTTGGCTGTTTAGTGTCCTGGCACAGTTACAATGAATTAATTGCAATCTCCTGTGAAACTTGGAAAAAATATCACAGAGTCATAGAATGTTTGGGTTGGAAGGGATCTTAAAGCTCATCCCACCCCCAGCCCCCTGCCATGAGCAGGGACACCTTCCACTGTCCCAGGCTGCTCCAAGCCCCATCCAGCCTGGCCTTGGGCACTCCCAGGGATCCAGGGGCAGCCACAGCTGCTCTGGGCACCCTGGGCCAGGGCCTGCCCACCCTCCCAGCCAGCAATTCCTAATTGCCAAGAGCCCAAAATCTGTGCCTGCCCTCTGGCAGTGGGAGCCATTGCCTGGGTGCTGTCCCTGCAGGCCTTGTCCCCAGTCCCTGGGCAGCTCTGCTGGAGCCCCTGGAGGCCCTGGCAGGGGCTCTGAGGTGTCCCTGGAGCCTTCTCTTGTGCAGGCTTTGATCTAACTTCATAAAACTTGAATTTTGGTGTCGAAGCAGAACAAGAAACAAGTCCCTAGGAGGACCCATCATATGCTGCAGACAGAGAATCCTATTTTTGTCTTATGCCTTTGTCTCCTTCCTCCCTCATTTCTCTGGGTCCCTGTCCTAAAGGTCTCTTTGACCTTTTTGCTCCACAGGAAGGAGTTTATTGCTTTCCTCATGGACTGACCTTGTCTTTGGCCAGGTGTCCTTCCTGATCACTTCTTTCTCCCTCCACAGTGATTCTGCTAGTGGGCATGGAAAGCCTCTAGCTGTCCCTCCCTCATCACTTCAGTCTGTTTGGTTATACTACTGACATGAAACCTCTACAATTTTAACATACTGGAAACTTTTTTTTTTTAAGAAATAAAGAAATCAGTTGGACCAATCAACTTCACAATAAAGTCATTGTTAAGGACACTACAAAAATGACCAAAAATTCAAACCTGACATAGGTGTCACAGCTAAGATGTTTTCCCAAACACAATTTTGGATGCAAGAACTCCCTTTTGCATAACAATAAGGCCATTTGTAAACTTTCAGTGCCCCATAAAGGAAAAAATGCAAGACAATACATTTATATCTGTGGATAACTTCCATAACTGTTTATAGTGGGTAGCAATCTTTTTTTTCCAAAATCCGTATTTATAAATAATTTCTATTTTCACTTGTGAACCACTGAGAACTTTTATGAGTATCACGGGCTGTAAAAAGAACAGTTATTAAGGAAATGAGCATTTTCTGTCTTCTGGATAAAGTTAGATGGCATGTGTTCAGTGTGCCTGAGGCCACACAAAGAATAAAGACAATGTAAAAAACCCCAAACCAGTGAATAACTCTACATTCAAAACAAAGCACAATGAACAATCACTTAATTAAAGATTGTGTTTCACTTTTGAAACCAAGATGGTGAATTAAACTTTTCATAAAACCTTTATCTATTCTTTCCCGAACTTTGAGTTAAATTCCAATATTGATGAAGTAAATTTTTATTGTAAAATATGCAGAAAGCATAATATATTTCGTGTATCACCACCTCCTTCAATGGAATACCTCCATCCATATCATGTTAGTGATTTTGGCTCAAATATCTCATTTTACTGAATTTCCAGACATAAAAAATTTACATAGTTTGAGCTGGACTACTATAAAGCTGAAGTTGGAGCTGAATCTTAATCATTCTCCCTACACCTTCACCAGGAATTTCACACAGGATGTTCAATCTTGGAACACAAACTGCAATTTCCAAGACATGTGTATTCAAACCAGTACATACAGAATTTCAATTTTCAAATTTTGCTCATGCATTCCTTCCTGAATAAATCATGCCAGGCATGAAATACCTTTGAAGGAATAAAGAAGAGGATTTTAGGTATGGTAGTTGATCATGAATTCAAAATTGACACTACAATATCTGGTATCACATTATCCAGACAGGCTCGAGCAGCGCCCCATGGAAACATCTGAGGTTTAACAAGGCCAAGTGCTGGAGCTGCACCTGGTTCAGGACAACTCCAGGATCAACCCAGGCTGGGGCTGAGCAGAGAGAGCAGCCCTGGGAGAAGGAGCTGGGGGTGCTGTGGGTGAGAGCTGGACCTGCCCCAGCCTGAACCCCCCTGCCCCGGGCTGAGCCCCAGCGTGGGCAGCAGGGCAGGGGGGATCCTGCCCCTGTGCCCCGGGGCTCAGGTGAGAGCCCACCTGCAGAGCTGCCCCAGCCCTGGCTCCAGCAGCACAAGGAGCTGGAGCTGCTGCAGCCAGTGCAGAGGAGGCCACGGAGCTGCTGCCAGGGCTGGAGCCCCTCTGCTCTGGAGCCAGCCTGGCACAGCTGGGGCTGTTGAGCTGCACAAGAGAAGCTCCAGGGACACCTCAGAGCCCCTGCCAGGGCCTCCAGGGGCTCCAGCAGAGCTGCCCAGGGACTGGGGACAAGGCCTGCAGGGACAGCACCCAGGCAATGGCTCCCACTGCCAGAGGGCAGGCACAGATTTTGGGCTCTTGGCAATTAGGAATTGCTGGCTGGGAGGGTGGGCAGGCCCTGGCCCAGGGTGCCCAGAGCAGCTGTGGCTGCCCCTGGATCCCTGGCAGTGTCCCAGGGCCAGGCTGGATGGGGCTTGGAGTAGCCTGGGATAGTGGAAGGTGTCCCTGCCCATGGCAGGGGATGAGATGAGATGAGCTTTAAAGTCCCTTCCAACCCAAACCACTCTGGGATCCTCTGACCTAGTGTATGCACCTACATAAAACACCCACACCTTCCTCCCATGGTATTTGTTGGAAATACTTCTCTCTGCAAACAGCACTGATGTGCAGATCAATATACTTTCCAAGAGATGAAATGCTTAAACATTTTCAGAAGTACATGAAGGCATACTAATATTTGAAAAAAGGAAAAATGCAATAAAAACACAGGATAATGACAAATAATGTAACATCAAATAATGTTACATTATATGTCAAGTGTTTTTCAATACAAGACCAAGATTAAGTTTATTATCTGTTCCTAAACACACGCTGTAACAACACAGTACTTGAAAAATATGTATCTCAAATAAAAATGTTTACATCCTTCACTCTAATGTCAACATCATCCCCTTTGAAGCATTTCTGTGAATTTCTGTTCTTAGAAACAAACATGCAAAAGGTAGCCTGTCATAAATAAACCACTTTTCAAAGGAGAATTGAGGTTAAAATAGATAGGAAATTAAAGATAGGTATTTTCATCCTGAAAAATACTGCATCACTGAAAGAAAACATTTATCAAGAATATTAAATTTTTTGTAAGGGATGTTAATATCCAGTCAGAACCCAACTGCAGTGAATGCTGAACAAAACAAGAGATAATGAAGCATTTCATAAGAGTGCAATTCACTATGGAAAAAGCTACAGTTAATGACCTACACGGAGGTTAACTTGGCTTTAGGAAGTCCCAGCCTGCCCTTGCCCAGTTCAGTGTAAATGCTGTGCCAACATCCTGGGAAATCAGCCCACAACATTTTTTTAACTCCTGTTATTTAACATTTCTCTATATTTTCTTTATTTCTCTCTTCTTGGTAGCTCCAGCCTCTCAACAACACCCATGTCCTTTCCTATGTATATCTGAGAGATAATGCCAGGGCCTTTAACTTGCTCCCTTTTCCATGTATCTTTATTATGAACAGTAAAGTTGACCTCCCTAACATCACATCCCAAATTCACAGTGTTTAGTGATTTTCTCTCCCTTGTTCTATAGCTCATAAGGAAAAAATATAAAAATAAACAGAACAAAAACCAACCAAACAAAACCCAAACAAACAAACAAACAAAAAAGGTGGGGGAAAACAACCTGTGAAACATCACTGGAGGGATTTAAAAGCTTTGTGAATGTGAAAACTTTGGTGACCTTGGCAGTGTTGGGGGAATGGGTGGACTTGATGCTTTTAGAGGGATTTTTCAGCCTAAATGATTCCATTAAATGTAGAGCAAGGACCTAGAAAGGTTAAAACACATCTCCAGAGAAAAGTATATAGGTATCAAGAATATACCATGGTCTCCAGCATGTACAGAAGCATTTAGAAATACACTACAGCTTGAAATGCTCTGAACTACTCATCATTGCAGGAAGATGACAATCTTGGAACGGATAATCTGGAAGCCTTTAAGGAAGGAAAAATGTTTGGAGTACTGCATTCTCCCAGCTTTTGTCTCCATCACCACCACTGTTCTCCCAAACAAACATGTGTGATCAAAATCACCGCAGCTCACAGCAGGAAAAGGTTTGTCAGCATCCTGAAGGATCCCCAGCTTGGACCATCTCCTCATCTTTTATTAAAATATTTTCCATATCTAGCAAAAGTCACATCTTACCCAAGTTTCACAATCAAACCTTGACAGAGCTGAAATGCAATCCTGTTTCTCCACTCTAGTCTGCCTGTCAATGTTTTCAATTTTATTCTTCAGTGAAAAAGGTGTTACAGACAATACCAATGAGATCTAGAAATGTCACATGGGCATGAATAGCCCCTATTAAGAAAAAGCAGATTTTATTTAGATAAAGCTTTAAAGCTATTGTTCATTACTTCTCAGTAGGAAATATGTCGTTATTTCCCACATACACTGTCATCTGAAATTACCTTACCCACTGCCGAACCTGTCATTTTGCAGAGAGATTATTTTATTGCCTTCAGACATTCTCAAGTCTCAGGATTGGTGGGACAACTAACACAGATTTGATTTAATTATTTATTTCAGCACTCTTGCAGTTGTGCAATATTTTTCCATCTTAAAAACTAACATGATAGCTTTTAAGTCCCAGTCCTTTGAGCTGCACAGTAATTAAATTTACATTGTCTTCAATTTATTTGGAAATTAACCTCCTTCCCACAGAGAAAGAGGTTGAGCTTTACCTCCCACTCAGTTGTATAAATCTTATTCTGCTGTGTAATTCTTCCTGCCTCTATCAATCTAAAAATCCTCCTAAATTCCAAAACATTGCCCTCCCCAAAACACACTTTTTCAAAAGGCACATTTCTGTGATGTTCCAGGTCATTCTCTGTTTTTCCCAAAGTTAAGACAACATTTCCAGGAACTGACTTCATCATGATAAAGCAAACACTAACAAATTTCATCTTCTATACTGTACAAAAACCAAGCACAACTACCATGGGTTGGGATGCTAATTCCACTCCTGCTTGGGAAACAAATGCTAGGCCATACGATCAAACATAAACTGCATCTCAATAGGATATTCAGAAGAGACACAGTAAGAGTCCTTCTAGGCATGTACAAACCTTGTTCTGAATTTCAATTTATCCAGGTGACAGAACCACAGAATCATTTAGGTTGGAAAAAACTTCAGAGATCACAGAGTCCAAGCTGTGCCCAACCTTGTCACCTAGCCCAGAGCATTGAGTGCCATGTCCAGGCCTTCCTTGGACACCTCCAGGAATGGGGACTACATGGGCAGCCCCTTCTAATCCCTGACCTCCTTTTCCATGGGGAAATTCCTGCTGGTGTCCAACCTGAGCCTGCCCTGGCCCAGCCTGAGGCCGCTCCCTCTGCTCCTGTCCCTGTTCCCTGGAGCACAGCCCGGCCCCCCCGGCTGTCCCCTCCTGTCAGGAGCTGTGCAGAGCCACAAGGGCCCCCTGAGCCTCCTTTGCTCCAGGCTCAGCCCCTGCCCAGCTCCCTCAGCCTCTCCTGGGGCTCCAGCCCCTTCCCAGCTCCGTTCCCTGCCTGGACACGCTCCAGCCCCTCAGGGTCTCTCTTGTCCTGAGGGCCCAGAGCTGTCCCCAGCATTTGAGGTGCCTCAGTAGTGCTGGCATAGATCACAGATGAGTTTTCCCAACCCTGGTGGTGTAATCTGAAATCTTAATTCAATGCCAAAACTATCCCGGATACTGAAGCAATTTGTAAATGTGAACAACTGCACAGACAGTATAAAGACTTTCAAAGATAAAATCAAGATAATCATGGTATTTTACAATTAAGCCAAGTTGTAACAGAGTGATGAAGTAGAGACTAGATAAATGGGCAGGGAGGTGGACAGAAACCTGGCTAAACTAAAAGGGTCAGAGAGATACAGTCAGCAGCACAAAGTCCAGCTGGAGCCTAGCCAGAAGTGGTGCACTCCATGTGGTGATTCCGGAGGAGGCCACGGAGCTGCTGCCAGGGCTGGAGCCCCTCTGCTCTGGAGCCAGCCTGGCACAGCTGGGGCTGTTGAGCTGCACAAGAGAAGCTCCAGGGACACCTCAGAGCCCCTGCCAGGGCCTCCAGGGGCTCCAGCAGAGCTGCCCAGGGACTGGGGACAAGGCCTGCAGGGACAGCACCCAGGCAATGGCTCCCACTGCCAGAGGGCAGGCACAGATTTTGGGCTCTTGGCAATTAGGAATTGCTGGCTGGGAGGGTGGGCAGGCCCTGGCCCAGGGTGCCCAGAGCAGCTGTGGCTGCCCCTGGATCGCTGGCAGTGTCCCAGGCCAGGCTGGATGGGGCTTGGAGCAGCCTGGGACAGTGGAAAATGTCCCTGCCCGTGGCAGGGGGTGGAACAAGATGGCCTTTAAAGATCACTTCCAACCACTCTGGGATTCTGAGACCAGTGTTTCCCGACATCTCCACTGATGCCCCAGCTGGTGGGGCAGGCTGCAGCCTTGGCAAGTTTGCAGGTGATACAGAACTGTGAGGAGAAGCTGAAGCACATGATGGTTGGGTTGCTAGGACAGGCTGGATAAACACTCCAAGAGAAATCTTGTGAAGCTATGATGGGATGTACCAGATCCTGGGTGTTGAGGGTCAACCACGTACAAAGCAGCTTTGCAGCAAAGGCCCCCATGTTCCTGGGGAACACAGAATTGAAGGTACACCTGCAACTGACCCTCATAGCAAAGAAAGCCCGGGGCACCTTGGGCTGGTGAGGCACAGCACCACCAGCCCAAAGAAGAGGTGATCCCCCCTCTCTGCTCAGCACTGAGAAGCCTCACCTGGAGCACTGGGCTCCCAAGCAGCAGGGACATGCACACACCTCAGCAAGTCCAGCAAAGCACCACAAAGATGATGAGGGGACTGGAGTATATCACATGCAAAGAGAAGCTGAGAAGCCTCTGATTAGCCTGGGAAGAAAAGGCTCACAGGGGTCTCAGAACATACAAATATCTGATAGGTGACAAGGTGGTGTTAGATCATAGGTAGGACTTGATGACCTAGAGGTCTTTTCCAATCTAGATGATTCTGTGATTCTGTGATTCTGATGGGAAAATCTAGAGATGATTAAGCCAGACACAATGATGCCCAGAGAAAGGACAAAAGGAAATGGGCCCAAATTGCAATACAGGAAATTGCATTTAACTGTAAGAGAAAAACCACAAGTTACACAGAGAGCTTGTGGAGTCACCATCTTTGAAGATATTAAACATCAACTGGATGTAGCCTTGGGCATACAGCTCTTGGTGACCCTGCCCTTGGACATGAAAATCTCCAAAGATGCTTCCTAACCAGGCACTTTAATGATTCCCTGAAATCACAGAGCACAAACATTGAGCACAACTCAATAAACAACAAAATGCAAGGAAAACTGTCTGCTGGGAATGAATACCAAGTCAATGTAGAAACCTGTAAAGCCACAACTGTACTACAAAGCACTCGGGGAAATACAGAAAACATACTTCAGGGTAAAATCCTGCAGTAGCAAGAGGATGGCTTGTTGGTTAATTACAAGAATGCAGTATTGGAAAGATCGGATTTTATTTATTAGGTTGGAAGCTTTTTATAAACACCAATTTTAATTTTTTGCCGAGTGAATGTCACGCTAAAAGCAAGGACTTGCATTTTTTTTCACTCTGGTGAAAAGGAAAATACCCATGTTGAATTCCCTTTAAAAGTCTTCTGCAAAACTGAGAAGCAATCACTGAACTTTGACCAACTGGAAGTCAAAAACTCTACCTCACTACTGCTAACAGGTCTGTTAGAGGCACCTTACCATATCTTATCTATAAAACTATATTTTCCTCATTTATAAAATATTCTGGTAACTACAGAATACAGGCAAAATGTAAAACTGCACATCATGCACCTAGAAGTATTTCAAGTAACCAAGTGCACAAGGCAGGAACATTAAATGGGAACTTTAAAATCTTTCATTAGTTATATGTATTGAACCAGTTTTCAGCTAGGCTGACGCCCCAGAAAACTTTTCCAGCAGAAGAAAAGCCAAACGCTAATCACTGTCCTGGAGGTTACACTGGGCCTGGAGGATTAGTCATCTTTGGAAACCAGTTGTGGTTGTTCTTATTTTCCTCTCCCACTGCTTTTTCTGATCTGTGGCTGCTGCAGTGGGAGCATTCTCATCAATGTTTTCTCATAAATTCAGCTTACAAACACGAAAGAACAAAACCACTTAAGAATAGCTCACAGCTCTCACCCCCTACATCCTGTTGCAGAGTGAGGATCCAAAAACTCCTTACACAACTTAAATCAATCCTTTGGAGGATTGGAATAAAGAGCTGACTAAATCTTCCCCCCAAGCCTCTCTCTGCATTTCTTGGTCAAATAGGCTGTGGTGAGGAAGGGAGATACCAAAATTTTAGAAGACATAACAGTTGTTGTTTTCAGATGTTCTCAACAGAAGCCAGAAATTAAAATAAGGAGTTGCTCTTACAGTGTTATTAATTCTGCAGATCTGGAATGGTTTGGGTCACTGAGGTCAGCATGAATGGATCTGGATGCCCGTTTCCAATTTTTCAGGTGTTACACCTTCAATAAGCAGGTCAGCAGTGTTCCCTACTCCTTTCCTCCCCATCCTGTTCCAGCCACTTGGGGACCCAGGCCAGGTCTGCAGGACCCAGCAGCCCAGGGGCTCTGCCTCTGTTGTAATGTGCTTATGACCCCTCACTGGTGGCACCTGCCCCTTTGATGGAGAATCACTGATTTAGATTCAACAGCTGGGCAGCTGGGAGACTACCCAAAACTACTTCAGAAGGAGAACCATGAGGATGATGCCTCTAATCACTTATACTGTTAATCAAATATTTTTAAAAAAAATTTTTTAATCAAAATAAGCCAAGCTTCCAAACTCATGCTATCTACAGCTGCAGTTAATTATACGAATATAAACTCTCAGGTATTTTCACTAAGCAGGTCTCCCCTATGGCTCCTGTGCAGAACATCTCTGCAGCACATATCACAACATCTGGTTTGGGACAATTTGGGCTTACTGGAAAACATCCTGGGTTTCACTATATAAGGGTTATCTCCTGGACTCATCACTTTTAAAATAACGTACCAGCCCCACATCAGCAGACCACTCAGATATCCTTCTTATGCACAACATCCCACTAACCAAATTACATTTCAAGTGAAATCCTCCTATGAAGCTACGAGTATGTTGTGAGGTTCTCTCATTTTTAACTGCACTGCTGATTGTTGGGGTTATTGACTAAAAATAACTGCTGAACTAGAATTTTATATATTTTATGAAGTGGGACACTTTGCATCCAACCTTAAAAGCATAAAACTTTAAACCTCTTGTCCTCTACATTAACAAGATTAATTTCTTGCTGCTTCTGCTCTTCAGAGTCCTTGATCAAAATTTAAAATTTCACTCATCACCACTATTCATATGCACAATTTGAATCCCTTAAGCTCATCCATCTCTGTCTCCAGGAGATACCTGCAAAGATGTTTGCTGCACCGTTCTTCTTGTGAATCATTTGTTGCTCAAAGCTTTGCAAAGTTCTTTGCATATTTTAGTACTGAGGGTACTGCCCAGCTCTGGGTAGACACCCAGATCTCTCTCAGGAAACCCACGAATGTGGTTTAAACATTTAGTTCTCAACTGATATCAAGATGTAGATACTCCTACTTAAAAGGGGGAAAAATATATACATTCTGATGCTTCAGGCATTCTGACTGGAACATCTTAATCAAAATTATCAATTGTGACAACTCTAGCTGCTGTCAATACTTTCTTTAATTTGAGAAATTGGAAGACGTTTTGAATCAGTAACATGTGTTTGTCATTTTCTAACTGAATAATTTTCTATATTTAGGCATTAATTAAATATTTTACTAAGCTGCTTTCACTAGTCAAAGTTCATGCAATGCTGTTTGGGACATCAAAACAGACATGAGTGCATCACCTAGAAGCAGAAAGCGAAGAATACCTGCAGGGCACTCCCTGCTGCCAGTGGCACTGACTTCGGGAAGCTGCTGGAGAGGTGCATCCAGGGAGGTTAGCAAAGACAGAGGGGCTGGATCTCAGCAAGGTTTTTTAGTCTAAGGATAAAACTGGCTGAGATGAGCATAAATTCTTTCTCCTTTCACCTATAAGCTGTTTCAGTACATTCAGACTGACACGCATTTTGTTAGCATTCTCCTGAACTCTTTGGACAAACTATGGCATTTTTCTCCTTTTACTCCCAAAACAATAGCTTATTTACATACTTACCAAAGAATAAGACACCCTCCCAATGCTGATTAAATGCCAGACGTTACGTAGGAACGCAAAACCCCCGGACTCTGAACATACTGCTACAATGGAAATGTGTGAAAGTAATTTTGTTCCAGTTTCATCTCATGGGAATGTGGGCTCATAAGCATCCAATTAAAAATAATTCTGACTGATCGAAATGTGTTTTAGCTTCACACGAGAATGCATCTAGAAAATGCCTGTGATAGATTTTTTACCAGGGTGGGAGGAATAAAGATTATTATAGAGAAAGAACCTCACTCTTGTAATTTTTCCCCATTCAATTTCATTCTTTGTACATGAGAATGTAGAGTTTTGGCAACCTGCTCTGTTTTGTACTATTTGGGTCAAATCACCTGGGGAACCTGAGAAGACATAATTTTTAGTGGGAAGATTCCAAATCAAAATGCATCCTTTTAAAGCAATCTATAAGGCAAACAAATGAACAAAACCCTGCATGGCAATCTGCCTATAACTTCCATTTTTTTTGCCAAAAGAAGCCACTTTGATCCACTCATCTGCACAAGCCATAGGAATTCCCTCAGTTACTTCCTCCTTCAAGCCCAATAGCTTTGGCTGGACTTGGACATATCTTTTAGGAGAGCATCCAATCTCATTTAAAAATTCCAATCCAGGGAAATCCAGAGCCCTTGTTATTCCAGTGACTCACATACCACGTAAAAAAAGATAGACCAGTCTCAGCTGGGTTTGCTTTCCAGCTACTGGAGTGCATTGTACTTTTGCACAGGATCATGGAATATCCTGAGCTGGAAGGGTCCCCCCAGGATCACCCAGCCCAGCTCCTGCCCTGCACAGACCCCCAGCAATCCCACCCTGAGCATCCCTGGCAGTGCTGCCCAAAGGCTCCTGGAGCTCTGGCAGCCTCGGGGCTGTGCCCATTCCCTGGGGAGCCTGGGCAGTGCCAGCACCCTCTGGGGAAGAGCCTTTCCCTGATATCCAACCTAAACCTCCCCTGACAAATCTTATTAAAGAGCTCTCTTATTGAAGGATTTATTCACCCTTGATCTTCCAAATAATTTAAGAAGCAAACTCATAAAAATGCCATAGAGTACTTCTGATTTCTTTCAAAGTCAACCGGTTCCTTTTATCTTGCAGCATGATCTATGTGCGTGGAATTCCACCAGCTTCATGAAAATACACCTTGCTTTCATCAAGCTTAGACAGTTACATTTTCATATCAGCAATCTCTCCCCTTCACTGATTGCTCCTTCCCTAAAAACTATTTTTGGTACTTAATTTTAAATAGGCCAGGACTTAACAAATCAATGCAGAGGGTTTCCACTAGACATGCACTCACTTGATAAACATCCAGTTAAACTGTATTTGAGTCCTGCAAGCCAGGCAGTTCTTCACCCAATGAATATCCATACCGTTGATTTTATATCTCACTGGCTTCTTGATCACTATGCTATGCAGTACAAAGATAAATAATCTGTAATAGAATTATTTATAAACAATTCTGCTCTGCCAAGTCACTCGATGTTGAGTGTAAAGTGATCCTTCCATAATAAACAACTCCAAGCCTCCAACAAAATTATGAGCAGCTGACTAAAAATCACAAAGCAATAAAATATTAAATTATATTCATTCAACAGACCTCTGACCTTTATTTTTTTTTTAATTTTATTTTTTCCCCCAAAGAAAAATTATCAAATGAGCTGGATTTTGGGGAAATGATCCACACCAACACAGCAGCAAAAAAAAAAAGCCTCATCTACTGAGCTGTGCCCCCCAGCTCAGAAACTGAGCCCCACAAACCATCTTGCATGGAAGATCAGAGAACAGAGTTTCCATAGAAATTTACAGGCCACTCTAGAGAAATATCAGCATATGGGTATTAACAAACCAGCCTGAATCCTTGAAGAAATATTAGTGCAGTGCGATTGTCTTTTTTTCTTTTGTCTTTTTTTCACTTGTTCTTGCTTCTATTTACTTCTTAAGTGACTTAATTAAATTCTGTTCAGCTGTTCCATGGTCTGCCTAAGACTGAAGTTTAAAATACACCATAACTACTGAACTCAATGACTATTGGTTGACAATTACAGTAACTCACAGCATTGGGCAGGCATTGAAAATAAAAAGTAAAACTGTGCATATTAAGCCCAGTAGAAAAAAGACCACCTTTGAGAGTTCAGGTTTAACACTGGTAATGGAAGCAGTTAGAATTTATCAGTGGCACAGCATTAAGACAAAAAAAATTGTTCATTGTCACAAAAATGTACCATTTCCAACTCTGACTCCAAAAACTGGAGATACTATGCCATGTTTCAATAACAAGGAAAATTTCCCAGCCCACCCATAATGATACTTTCTGATAATGTAATGACACTGCAGTCCCTGAATGGCACTGATCCAGTCCCCATAGCCTCTCAGCTCGGCAGGATGCTGAGCAGAGACCACTGAATGGTGTTTGGGGGAACAGAAAGGAAAAAGAAAAGGGAAAAGATCATTGGTAAAATGCCAACTTTGGAAGCAAAGTGCAGAATCTTATTTAAAAATCCTGCAGAAAAATAATGTTTTTATTCAGTATTGTAAAAAAAACCAAAACCCACAAGCTGGTTATTTCTGAAGAGTGCTTAAATCTAACAACTTTTTACATGTATTAGATAAATAAATTTTTCTTTAGGGAAAAATATTTTGAACTATGCTATCTAACATTCTAAAAATAGCCTGCTTTAGTGATAAATGAAGTGAAGCTGTTCTTGCCTGTGACAGATCCAGATTCTGCCATCTTCATTACTCTACTTTTAATTCTATGACAAATGTGGAGCCATTTATGAAAGCTCTGACAGGTTAAGCTCACAGTGAAGTAAGGATCAATGTTTGTCCTATCCCTGGAAGTGTTCCAGACCAGGCTGGACAGGGCTTGGAGCAACCTGGGATAGTGGGTGGTGTCCCTGGAAGAGGGTAGAATGGGATGAACTTTAGGGTCCCTACCAACCCAAAGCATTTAATGACTCTAAACAAGGCTGATGCATTGACTATTTTACTCGCACTAACTTAGGGTGTTTTTCACACTAACTGCCTAAAAACTCAATGGCAACAAATGCTCACGATTATTGGAGAAAAAGAATTCACATCTGCCAAGCCTCATTTGAAAGAATATGAATTGTTGCACATCTCCACAGAATAAATCCTATTAATCCAAGCAAAAGCCATTTAAGGTTCAATAATACACGTTTGACTTATGTTTTTCCCCACCTTCTTTTCACAGACTAAAGTCAAAGAAAATATGTCAGATTTGCAAATGCTTAAGTTGTTTTTGAGGATGATACCTAGACACCTTTCCTGCATTGTCAGGGTAGTAATCCATACCAGGACACAGGACTGGGATCCAGGCTCTGTGCCCCAGCACAGCTCGCACTCCAAGGAAAAAGGAACTGGAAACTGGATAAAAAAATTCAAGTTGGCTTTAAGCAGCACTTGAGCATCAGGTTGCAGCAACAGAACCATTTCTAGTAAATTAGCAGCATTTCTCAAAGCTAAGCTCCAAGGCCGCGATCCCAATAAGGCAGCACATTCTTAAATGAATGTAATTGCATAATTCCATTGACTCTGATGGCATGGGAGAAGGATGGCTGCAAAGCTCATTCTCCATATGCTTCAGACAATGCCAAAACGCTTCTGAAAGGCAGCATTATAATCTTATGAGATACATTTTGCTGTTTAAACAAACCTAGCATTAAGTAATAAAAGATAATCAAAATGGGTAAACTTAATGTCAATTTGATATCATATTTCTTGGTCTTTTTTACTTAGGAAAAAAACCCTTAATTAAAATTAATCCATAATAAATTTTATCTCTGCAACTTTAAGACATATTTACCCAATTTACAAAGTTCAGCAAAACTGTATTTCCTGCTTTCACACACAGTATCAAGCTTGCTATGAAACTAAAACTGTCCATAATTTGTTCAGCATCCCAGAACTAATCATTGCTTGTTAGCTGCCTCTTTGCCAGTACATGCACTAAGCCAGTCTGCCTTCAAAAGCAATTTTCCTGAGCTTGACTGCAACCCAGAGAGGTTTAAAAGAAAACAGGAACACACACGAGCATTAAAATATCACATGATGAATATGAAATGCAAAAGAAAACAGTAATAGTGGCAAACATATCTCACATCACAAAGCACAGTTGCTGCAATAAAAAATACATAGCACAGTCACAACAGAATTATTAGATATTAGGAATTTTGCATTACAAACCCAGGCTCAATATTTATGCTATGCTAATGCTGTGCATAATAAAATGGGTATTGTACCCACTATGTTTCTAGAATTTGCAATAGACCCAAAGCAACACAAGCACTAAATACCAATGAAAGCTGCCTGGAAATCTGGTGCTATGGGCTTGCTCCCTGTGGGACAGCAAAATATGTGCTATTTTGCATTCCCTCTTCCCTGCTTTAACCAATGTTGGCTGTCCAGTAAGTGTGGGGTGTGGTGTGCCTGTGCCACATCACCACCAGGTTCTCACACACATCTACAGAACACTGAAAACCTGACAAACACAGAATGGTTTGGGTTGGAAAAGACCTGAAGGACCATCTGTTACCAAACCCCTGCCATGGGCAGGGACCCCTTCCACTGTCCCAGGCTGCTCCAAGCCCCATCCAGCCTGGCCTGGGACACTGCCAGGGATCCAGGGGCAGCCACAGCTGCTCTGGGCACCCTGGGCCAGGGCCTGCCCACCCTCCCAGCCAGCAATTCCTAATTGCCAAGAGCCCAAAATCTGTGCCTGCCCTCTGGCAGTGGGAGCCATTGCCTGGGTGCTGTCCCTGCAGGCCTTGTCCCCAGTCCCTGGGCAGCTCTGCTGGAGCCCCTGGAGGCCCTGGCAGGGGCTCTGAGGTGTCCCTGGAGCTTCTCTTGTGCAGCTCAACAGCCCCAGCTGTGCCAGGCTGGCTCCAGAGCAGAGGGGCTCCAGCCCTGGCAGCAGCTCCGTGGCCTCCTCTGCACTGGCTGCAGCAGCTCCAGCTCCTTGTGCTGCTGGAGCCAGGGCTGGGGCAGCTCTGCAGGTGGGCTCTCACCTGAGCCCAGGGGCACAGGGGCAGGATCCCCCCTGCCCTGCTGCCCATGCTGCTTTTGAACATATTTAATGCAAACATTAATATATTTGCACATAAAATCTACCAAAATAGTAATGAAAACTGTAATTTTTTGATAAGTACAAAGACAGGCAACACCATCTGTGGGTATCAGAGCATCGTTGGAGACCTTCTGCTCTGGACTAAAATTTATATTTTTTGCCAGGAATACTGGATGGTGGGATGGTGATTTATGAATCACCATAATTAATTATCCTTTGCCTTCAGTAATTTGTAAATTCCACCTCTTCTCTAAATGGGCTGATCACACAATAAAACACTGTAGTACTTTAATAGAGGATGGATGCATGGATTCAAACAAAAAGCTTTTGACACCTCACTTATTTTGTTGTATTCCATGCTACTTACAGACTTAGACAGGCAAATTTCCTGACTGTACTTCTGTAATCATCCAATATCAAAACAACAATAGAGAATTAGCCATAAAAAACAGCTACGTCTATATTTTTCCAGCAGCAATTTCTATTTTAAATCCTCTGTTCTCCTCCTATCTCAGAAAAAGATAACCTGCAATGAAAATCTGAGATTTTACAATCTCCCAGATTGATGTACTCTAATATACCTCAACTGATGCATAAGCCCTATTTCAGAAAGTGATATCAGTAAAAAATATCTCCATCACTTGTGGTAAGTGGGGAGTAACTAGATGAATGTTTTTGCTCTAAAAACTTCACAGGCTTCTTACATGAAAACACATACAGTGTTATCAGTGCTTATTTTCATCCACAGAACACCTGAAAGATGCAATATCCATGGAGAAGAACTCAGTCTCCCAAGGGTGATTTTTTCAGCTCAATGTGTAGTGCTGTTGCTGTACAGAATTACAAAAATTTCATGGAAACAAGCTGGAAGAATTACACTACTTATTTTACATTTTCAGGATATCATTTCTACATGTCAAACATTACATCTGAAAGAAGATTGTAGTGTAGACTGCACTTATTATTAGTATTCATTTTTAAATAAGCCTTTGAAATCTCAGGCCTTTGACTACTTTAATACCATGTCCCTGTTCCAAATTAATCTGGAGAATGCCCCTGGGACAGCTAGATTTTCATGTCCTGTTGAGATCTTCAGAGTAATTCTCCATCATTATGTACTACTATAATTTTTTTCTTTTGTACAAAAAGAGCTATTTCAGCTTGCATGCCGTATTTTCTTCCCTTGACAATCAAGCTGGTTTTACTTATGTTTACTGTGTGGTCCCTTGCTATTGTATGCTGGCTTTGCTGGGAAGCTGCATTTCCACCCTGGATGCCTTCCATGTTCTGATCAATTTTGTCACGCAATTTTCCCCTTGTTTTCCCAAAGCTTCTAGGGACTAGGTTAATATATTTAATTATCCACAGCATCAACAATGTAATAGTAAAACTTTAAATTTTACTTGGAGTAAACAGCTAAGAGAAATCCTTTGGGTATGGCAAGTAGGACTTACTTTTATATTCACCCTTTTTACAGTTTCTGTAGAACATCTATAATTCCCTATCACAAAGAAGGATTTGGGGCTGGTGGATTCTCATAATTCTTATTCTGTATAATCAAAAGGAATCAGACATACAAAAAAAGGAGAGATCTTTAATTGTCCCAAGTAACAATCAACAGAAGAGGAAATGGACTCAATTTGTGTCAGGGGAGGTTTAGGTTGGATATTGGGAAGAATTTCTTAACCCCAAGGGTTGCCAGGTACTGGCACAGCTGCCCAGGGCAGAGGTGGATTCCCCATCTCTGGAGGGGCTTAGAAGCTGTGTGGATGTGGCACTTGGGGACATGGGTAAGTGGTGGCCTTGGCAGTGCTGGCTAGTGTTTGGACTCGATCTTAGAGGGCTTTTCCAGCACAAACAATCGTGTGATTAACTTCCACAAAAACTTCCTGAACTTGAGGCAAAAGCTCTATCATTTCTACTCTTGAAAAGCAAATTATATGGACAACGTTACAAAAAAAAAAATGGGTGTCAAGAAGTATTAGACACTTGCATGTAACCTCTGCACCAACTCCAAACAAACTCTGCAACTGCAATGGAAGTTTTGTGAATCACAGCTCAAGTTCTTATGTCAAGGCTTTGGAAATGGATTAAAATACTTTAACATAAAAAGCATTTAAAGCTTCCAAAGGCTGAAGAATTTGCATTCTAAACTTAGAAAGACAAACCAAACCATTAGTAGACTCCCATTTCTAACACACTTTTTAGAATATACATCAAGGATGTCATAAAGACACAAACTACCCCCTTAGAAATTAAAATTATTCATCAGTTAACTGAAAACATGCACAGATCAGTCACAGGGCATGCAGCATGCAGTAAATGGAGAGGAGAGGTTAATAACCTGGAAGCATAGGATCTGAGAATGTGAGAACAAGTTAAAGACAAGAGTTCCTCTCCATTGTCACTGAGGGTCGAGAAGCAATGCTGCAGCGTAGAGCAGTGGGAGTGGGGGAAATACAGTTTGTCCAAGACATACACATATCTCCGCAAGTGGCGGCAGGTATAACTGAAAGACAAGGGTAGAGGGAGACAAAACAGAAAAAAGAGGTGTTTTCCTTTAAGAAAGCTAAGTCATGGTTTAACATCCCTGGCTTTTGTGCCAAGAGTCAATGGAAGATGCCAAGAAAGCAATGGAGCGGTTTGACATAAAACAAACAGTTTCAAGAAACAGAGGGATCTGTTTGCCCCTGTGCCCACATGCTGGTTCTGTCACTGCTGCACGGGGAATTTGCCAAGTCTCACACATTAGACACAAGAATTTGGGCTTCTTTTGGGTGTGTGTGTCATTTCTCTCCCTCCTCCCCCCTGTTTTTTGCTCCCAGTATCATCTTAAGAGAAGTTTTATCTCTCTCAATAAATGCAGGAGACTGGTCCCTGATTTACAAAGGTTACCTTTAAAAAAGACCTAAGAATGTTCACAAAATTTAACTGCCTTCCATGAAAACTGACAGTTGACTTAAAGGGGAAAAAACCATCCTGAGTTATTGCTCTTGTAGTCTGGGATTTCAGTGGTAGAGCATTCCTGTATTTAATTCTAGTTGCTCAAATGCGATGCTTAATCATAACAGAGTTACTCAATTAAGACCTGGCCAGCTTTTCCATGAAGGGCTAGAGTCACTTCTGTGAAGTAACTACAGAGCAAGCAATAAAACATTTAAAATTGATATTAAGCAACAATGAATGCACCTGTGTAAGAGATATATTCCCTATGCCTATGCACAGGATATCCTCCCACTCATAATGGAAAGGAAAATAAATTCATTAGCGCCATTCACCTGCAACAAACTGCATCACTGGAAAGCTCTGAGGCACATAGAAAACATAACCTCAACTACCTTTTATTATAGGGTTTGTATAGAAAGTACTTCACTGCATAATAGTGCACAGCCCAGGGTGTGCCAAGTATGATGATGTGATGTGACGATGTGTCTCAGTGATCTTACAGCTGGACTTGGTAATCCCAGCGATCTTTTCCAACCTTAATGATTCTGTGATTCTAAGTTGTCCAGAAAGTGTTTTAACTGGCCCTAAATACTGAGAGACAAAAAGGTCAGCTCATGATGGTCCTACCAGGCTCTGCTGACCTCATCTGCAGCCAGGGGACACAGCCCTCTCCAGGACAAACATATCCATGGAGTGCTAAAATGGGAAAGTTTCCCATGGAGATTTATGAAACCAAGTCTCTTCTGCTAACTTTGGCAAGAACCAACAACACCTGAACTCTAGGCTCCATCCAAATCAAAAAAACCCATTGTTTCATGGCATCCTAGCTGGAAAATTGGCCCAGGGGTTATACATAACCCAACTACCTGCATTTCACAGGCTACCGTCTCTCTAAATCCCTATGTGACATAGTCACTCACATGCGCCTGAAACACTTTCCTGAGACATTTGTGTACCTTGGGGAAAAAACAGGACAAAAAAGAGTGCCACCAACAGCTAATCAGTGCAATCAGTGGGACTCTCAGACCAAGACTGCACCAAAACCAACCTCCCTCTGCTTTGCTTTAAACAACACTCACTACTGGATTACATCAGTCCTATGTTTGCTCAGGAAGTTTAAGAACACAAGATCCCTTTTGGCACTTCATTTGCAGACATGATAATTGTCAGGAGATGGAGAAGCTCAAGGATGCCATTTCCTAAGCTTTCCTGCCTTTTCTGCTTTCCTGACCACAGCACACTGTGAGCAAGGCAGGCTATTCTATTCACTCCACAGGCCAGGGATGGACAAGATAAAGGATTTACAGGGTCCCATACTAAAGAAAACCCTCAACCCACAAGCCTGCTCTTCCAGCTACCTGGAGAGGCAACATGCTTTTTTCCAAAACCAAAATAGAGAGCATAATTTAGAATGATGATGCTTTGAACATTTAAATGGTTCTAAGCCCACTGTTACCATTTACCATATTTAACCAGGCCTCTTACTAGAAAACTCCTTCCAGCTATTCAGTCTTGTTAGATTTATCAAGAAATTGAACGGGTCTTCCATTGTAGAATCCCAGAGTGGTTTGGGTTGGAAGGGACCTTAAAGCTCATCCAGCCCCACCCCTGCCGTGGGCAGGGACCCCTTCCACTGTCCCAGGAGGCACCAAAGCCCTGTGCAGCCTGGCCTGGGACACTGCCAGGGATCCAGGGGCAGGCACAGCTGCTCTGGGCACCCTGGGCCAGGGCCTGCCCACCCTCCCAGCCAGCAATTCCTAATTGCCAAGAGCCCAAAATCTGTGCCTGCCCTCTGGCAGTGGGAGCCATTGCCTGGGTGCTGTCCCTGCAGGCCTTGTCCCCAGTCCCTGGGCAGCTCTCCCGGAGCCCCTGGAGGCCCTGGCAGGGGCTCTGAGGTGTCCCTGGAGCTTCTCTTGTGCAGCTCAACAGCCCCAGCTGTGCCAGGCTGGCTCCACAGAGAAAGTGATAGCAACTATCTTTGACCCCTGCCAACATTGTCCATAAATGGGAAGAACAGGACTTGATCCCATAATCACCATCACCGTATTCAGGCTTAACTGACCAACAGGGTGAGGTGACAGCATGTGGTGGAGGAGGAGAAGTTTTCCCAAAACATCACCCAGAGGTTCTGGAGACACACCCAGTTTCAGCAGCACTGCCCTCCATAGGCATTCCTATTTTCAAAGCTGGACTTGAGCAGTTTGACATTAAACTCACATCAAGAGCAGTGCAATCTCATAACTCTGTGACTTTCATAGCCACTTTGACCAGCAGAACTTACATCAAATTGAAGACTAAGCATTTTTGTTATTAAACCCTCTGAAGTAAATCAGAATAAAATCAAGGCTTAAGAGCAGAGTTCCTTTAAGACCATGTACATTAAGAGACATTGACATCAATTTTCACTGACTGCTTGTGAGTTTGAAATAAGCTTACTTGATCCACCAGAAATGAGGTTTCCAGTTACATCTACTTTTACTGAAATTTTTGTTTTCTGCATGTTTTATGGGGAACATTTCTTTTACTTTATAGCAAATGGTGATCAATCTTCAACTACAATACAGTACTGAAATATTTGAAAAACACTACTGCAAAAAATAAAGACAATCATACTTGATTTCAGGTGTGTGTGTGTGCATGTGTGCTATTCAGGTATCCTGTTTACCTGGAAAACAAAACTGTAGCTCACACTGAACTAAAATCCCACTTCAAAAGACTGTAATCTCCTCATATAGAAATCCATCTGATCAACATTTTGAATTCTGATACAACAACATGACACTTCCATTTCTCAAAGCTTAAAGGCAGAGTGCCTTGTTATAAAACTCTGTCAGGTAATCTGGGGGGACTTGAGTTATCCCAATCAAAAAAAGGTAACTATTCATACATAACAATAAACTATTACTCTATTTATGGTAATGAAAATAATAAAACTCTTCTCTTGCCTTCTCACTACACAAAATACACAGTGACATTCAACAGAAGTTTAAATTATGAACAAAATTCCATATGCTCATCAAAACTTCAAGTTATTGAAGTTCTTTGTCTTTAACAGCCATGAAAGCCACAAAACCCAAAACTTTCATATCCAAAGCAACAGAGGTCAGCATCAGTATTTTGGAGACTAAAGTGCCAGGATCCTTTCTGTCTGGTAGTTCCCCATCTCTCATATTGGATCAGTTGGGACCCTCTGTGATTACAGAATATCATCTGGATGGAAACATAAACATGAAAACCCAACAATATCTTTAAGATAACAGAAGTTCAAAACTCACAGGCATCATGGCAAAGCACCAAATTCAGTCTTTATAAAGTCAGAAAGCAGCATTTAGAACGCTCCAAGGATTTAATCTCATAGGTATTTTTATAGGTTTCTTGTTTGTTTTTCATTTTCTCTACTACATATTGAGGATGCAGAATTAAAAGAGACAAAAATTGAAAAAACCACCAAAACCACCATAAAAATGCTCACTTGCTAACCATCAATAATGTGAATTTTGGAATAAAAACATACCTAAAGTAACTTGGTACTGTAAGAGACAGCACAGAGAACCTGACATCTGTGATGAAGCCTGTAAGCTACCTGAGAATTTTTTCCTCTCATGTTTCTGGCATCCCTCAGTGATTCCTTCTCTGATCATGGCACTGTCTAATCTTGCCCAGCAGCTGGTATAGAGAGGGCAGGGAGGAAGCTGCAGTATTGGCTGACAAAAGAAAAAAAGAGAAGAGAAAAGAAAAAAAAAAAGGAAAAAAACCCCTCAAATAAACCACATTAGTCAGCCATATCAACTTCCTAGAAAAAGAAAAAAAAAAAGTTAATTTGCCTCAAAGGGGTAATTGATCCTGCTTTTAAGTCTCCCCAACTTCTGAGCTGTCCTTTCCTCTGCCACCCTGCAAGGGCAGCCTGTTCTCATCAAGAGATGAATGCCTTCATCTGACTGCTGTGAGAATACTCTCACCCACTTACCCCAATCTTCTGTAATCCTGGAGCTCTGGTCCTCTGCCTGAGAGCTTTTTAAATTTGTCTGAACCAGAAGTAGTTAAAATGAACACTGAGACCCTCTACTGTACTCACTGCTCACTGCCTGAAACCCAGGCAAATGTAGGGGAAACATGCAATTTCTACACACATACAAAAATTAACCCAGCATATCTGCATTTATTTGCAATTAAGTGCAGATTTGATGAACGTAAAGAGAAGTTTTTTCTCTTTTTTCTTACCCCAGTCAGTAAAGGTATTCTGATGACAGGAGTCAAGCAAGAGCATCAAAGACACACTTTAAAACATATGGGAGTTTGATGTGGAGAGCCAGAGGGAAGGTGGAGGTTGCCACGTGAATAGAAGAGAATATTTTCAGTAGGAAGGGACCTACAACTTTCTGGTCAAACTGCCTGACCAGCTCAGGGATGACCAAGTTAAACCATGCTACAGCATAAGCACAGGGTGCCCAGAGCAGCTGTGGCTGCCCCTGTATCCCTGGCAGTGCCCAAGCCAGGCTGGAGAGGGCTTGGAGTACCCTGGGACAGTGGAAGGTGTCCTTGCCCACGGCAGGTGGTTGGAATGATACAAGACTAAAGGTCCATTCCAACCCAAACGATTTTGGGATTCCATGATGGACCATCTCTCTAAGAAGGCTGTTCCAGGGTTTGACCAACCTCTCCGTAAAAAAATGCTTCCTAATGTCCAGTCTGAACCTCCCCTGGGCAGTCTTGAACCATTCCCACCCTTCCTATCACTAGATCCCAGGGAGAAAAGGTGACTCCCTTCCTCAGGAAGCTGCTGCAGGGAGCAATGAGGTTGTGCCTCAGCCTCCTTCCCTCCAAAGGAGGCCAGCCCAGACTCTTCAGCTGCTCCTCACAGGACATTCCTTCCAGCCCTTTTGCCAGCTTTGTTGCCCTTCTCTGGAAGCATCCAAGGACCTTCACATCTTTCTCAGATGGTGTGTCCAGAACTGCATGCAGTGCCCAAAATGACACTGCAACAACACTGAGCAAAGTGGGACAATCCCCTCCCCTGACCAACTGTTTTTGCTGTGTGTGATGCACACCAGGATGCGGTTTTCCCTCTGGGAATGCCATGGCACAAAGGATGTCACAGCTTCCTGCAGCCTTAGTTATCCCCCTGATATATGGAAGCCCTCCAAGCAACTTGTGTGAAACCATCAGATAGTCAAAACCAACAAATAAGCAAGACTTTGCTGAAGATTCTTCCAAAGGTACTCTGAAAATTTAAACATCCTAATTGGCCACTGAAATTATTTTGGCTTAGGTGATCATATCACTTCCAATATTTAACTCAAACTCCACATTAACTCAAGAAGTGAACATAAGGCTACAGCCACAGACTAAATGCCTAGCAAAAATAAGAGTTTGAAAAAAAGAACTGTGGAAATTCATTATACATTTACATTCATTTTTTCATCCAAAATTTAAGATTTGAACAAGACAGCAGCACTAAGCAAAACACGCAAAGCCACTTATTTGTTTAAGCTAGAAAGATGATATTTTCTCTAGTGAAAACAACTGTTATTTTAAAACGGGCAAAGGCAAAAATGTAAACAGCACCAGGCCAACATCTTAATGACACAGAAAGGAAGCAAGCTGGACAGGGTATAGAAAAGTGGTATAAAACCAGTGTTCACTAACCCCTCTACACATACAACCTAGGCTGAAACAGCATATACAGGATTCAAAAGAAAAATTCCCAGTTTAAGTAATCGTAATTCATAATCTTCTTCTTGGCACATGCCAGATTTTATGAGAGCTATAAATCTTTAACGTTATTGAGAAAAAGAAAGGTCTTGAAGATATACATGCCATGTGTATTAGCTCAGAGAAACTAGATTAATCTGCAGCAATAAAAAAAGCCAATTCTACTAAGCCTGATTAAATATTTAGGTCATATTGTTTCTGCGGCAGAATTTAAAAAATGCACAGCAAATAACATCTTTCCCTAAGCTTGAAGACTTAATCACTGTATTTTCAAAAGGCAGTTATGTTACAACACGACTCTACAGGAAAGCCAATATGAAAGTCTTTAAAAGAAAAATAAATGAAAGTATAAGCTAATTAAACTAGCACATGTTAATCAACACACTGAACTACCTGGGTACACGTGGGCAGAACGTCACGACATACATTACTGCTCATGTTTGATAATTTGAGTTCTAGGAAGTCCTATTAGTCACTACTCCTCTGTTCCCAAAGACAAACCCAAGCAAAATACATTCTGTACTCAAACATCAAATATATGGTAACAACAACTTATTAGATCATCCACTCCATGAGAATTGATTTCTATTCTGCCTGATATGTCACAAATTAATGTTATTTCATAAGGCACAAAGAGCTGAAAGGCAAATAATCTCTCTGCCTATATAAAGGCCAGGCTGGACAGGGCTTGGAGCAATGAGGTCTAGTGGAAGGTGCCTCTGCCCATGGCAGGAGGGTTGGAATGAGATGATTTTTACAATCCCTTCCTACCATGGGCCAGTCTAGGATTCTGTGATTCTTGCAACAGCAAAATACATCATATAAATAATGCAAAAATAGAATTTTGGATTGAACTTTTCATTTGTGTTTAGTATACTGCCACTGATGACGTGATGAACTATGGTACTGATGAACCACAGCAGAAATCTAATTATCTGTTTGTATTTCAGTACCAAGAACATTTTGAAAGACCAACATGCCCAGGTTCACGGGAAGATGTTCTGGGCTTCTTTGGGGTGAGTTTCTGCCACTGTGGTGTTAGCACAGTTAAACTGCCTAAGAAATTCCTCATTTTTCATACAGTTTAAGTATTTTTTTGAATTAATATTCTTACATTAGAGTCACAATTAAAATGAAAAAGACCTTAGGGGATCTCTAGCCCAACCTTCTGCTCAGAGCAGGGTTAAAACTGTATCCACACCTGAACAGAGGTTTATTTGATTGTCTCAGATGCCTCTGGGGGAGAGACTCTACAACATCCCTGTGCTGCTGTGCCAATTCTGCCATGACCATGAAAAATTGCATTTTTCCCTCAGCCTGAAACCTCCTGACCATTCTCTCTCATCTTCCTGCCACACCCTTCTGTATAAAAAGCCTGGCTCCATCTTCTCAGTAGCCTTCTCCTACACATGGGAATGCTGCTCACCCTTTCTGTGAACCCCCTACTGTAGCCTTGCCGCAAAGCCTTCTCTCCTCCAGGCTAAACAGGCCCAGTGCCCTCAGCCCACCTTCCCACACCAGCTCCCAGCCATCATGCAGCCCTCCACAGGACTCCCTCCAGTCTGGCAGCCCCTCTGCTATGTCTAGGGGCCCAAAACCTGGATGCAGTTTTCCAGATGTGATCCCACACATCTTGTATGGGCACAAGTCAACACACATGGCACACTTGGATGTGTTTTACCAGGTCCTGTGGACATGGAAATGTCAGTTCTCAAGTAAGCCTGACTTGATCCTTTTCCACTGTTGACACTTCCCTTCTTCCCTGATCCCTAACTAATGTCCTCTGCTAAGTAACATTCTCATAGATTTTGAAAAATACTTCATTCCTGCAGGCCTTCTTTTAAGATGCAAGTATCCCTAAATTTATATCTTACATTATAAAGTGATGACAGGATTTTAAATTACATTACTGCAAAACAGCAGTTTGGCGACGAGGGGTCACCATGGGGTTAAAGGTGCCATAACAACATAGAAAAGGATGAAAATTATTTAAATGCTTAAGAAGTGATTATTTGTGATAATGTGTCACAGATGTAAGTTCCCATGCCCAGAAGCAGCACTCTGTCACAGTACTGGCCCAATGTACACGACAGGCTTACGAGAGGAGTATTTATGCATGAACGTATTTATAGTGAAGAGGGGCAAGGAAATGAAAGCCAAACAAGTTCTGGAGATGTCTGATAGACTGAAAACAAAATGAGAAATATATGAGATTCTTCTACAGAAAAGGCCAAATTACTTCTGTACAGATGAAGTTCTACCAGAAAGAACAAAAGGATTTATATATTAAAAGCAGACAGAAATAACTGATAACCCATGAGCAAAAAAGATCTAAAAGAGCTCAGAGGAAGTGTCTATTCAGTTCTGATGTTTCAGACGAAGGCGAAGGCTTTAATCACCCAGATGCACTGGTTGTTGCAAGGCACATATCGCCGGCAGCTTAAGAGATGCTACTATGGGAATGTTGTTTTGGAAACCTCCTGTCCTTTTATCCCTTGGCTAGACACTTGTGATAATTCACAGGCTCTGCATGGGATTACAGGGATGCTACAACACCCTCATTAACACAGGCATTTGCATCTCTGTCTGCCTGAACCTGGAAAATCCTGCATCGGGAGAAGCGGCAACAGAGGGCACAGCACACGAGGGCAGCGGTGTCTGAGCCCCTCTGCCCCACCCACCCTCCCACCCAACATCCATCCATCCCTCCATCCATCCATCCATCCATCCATCCCTCCATCCATCCATCCATCCATCCATCCATCCATCCATCCATCATCCATCCATCCATCCATCCATCCATCCATCCATCCATCATCCATCCATCCATCCATCCATCCATCCATCCATCCATCCATCATCCATCCATCCATCCATCCATCCATCCATCCATCATCCATCCATCCATCCATCCATCCATCCATCCATCCCTCCCTCATCCATCCATCCATCCATCCATCCATCATCCATCCATCCATCCATCCATCCATCCATCCATCCATCCATCCATCATCCATCCCTCCATCCATCCATACATCCATCCATCCATCCATCCATCCATCCATCCATCCCTCCCTCATCCATCCATCCATCCATCCATCCATCCATCCATCCCTCATCCATCCATCCATCCATCTATCCATCCATCCACCCATCAATCCCTCCCTCATCCATCCATCCCTCCATCCATCATCCATCCATCCATCCATCCATCCATCCATCCATCCATCCATCCATCCATCCATCCATCCATCCATCCGATCCCCTGCTAACTGGGGTACTTGCAGACAGACCTCAGCACACAACTGAGTCACAGGAGCATGCCTCTACAAAACTTCATAGTAAATTTGTTTATTCATTACAAAACTAAGTGCACTTACTTTACCTAAAAGCTTGTAATTTCCTAAACTCGCTGAAGGCCATTACCATTAAATAGGCTGAGTCATTCAATGGTTATAAAGACCTGCTGCACATTAAAGTTGTTAAATCCTGATTCTTTTGCTTATACCTATAGTTTCACCCTCCATTTACAAATGTCAGATGATTCAATGTGCAATATTGTCTTTGAGAGCCACAAAAATGCCAGGGAAAATACACGGTGGTAGGAAATACCTCAGTTTGAGTACTTAAGAGACTCAGAATTTTCATAGATTCTTATTTTCTATTCCCAAAATCCATTGGAAAGCCTATTTGAAAATCCTCACTGAAGTGTGGGGTCTGAAAGAACTGAAAATTTCCATGTGTGGTGGAAAGGAAGGAGGCATTTGGAGGGCACTGACACCGACCATTTGGGTATTACACAGCCCTGCTTCCCTCCCTGCAGCCACTCATACCTATCCTGACTTCACACAAGCGGAGAGGGACATTAGTTCACTGCAGTGCAGAGCTGGAAAAATACTAGACGTATATAATGACATCAGTTAAAACGTGAAATAAGCAGCAGCCTGACAAGGAAATAAAAATACAATTAATGCTGTATTTTTGGCTACATTTTTGTTCCATAATAATGTTTACTTAGAACCATTTTAGTTTGTCAGATAAATCCTTAAAAGTTCATTATTCATTTCTTCAGATCACAGTGCACGGCTTTTTCTAAAGGGAAAATTTCTAAGCAGGAAAGAGTACATGTTGTATCAGAATAAAGCACTAATGAGCCAAATACCCTGCAACTGAGGATAAATTGCAGGTTCAAGCAAGTCATTATCTTGAGTCACCTCTATTTCTGTTAAGGAACACTGTCCCATAAATATGTTCCATTCAAAACAAACTGAGAAGACAAGACAGCAGTTTCTAGGATTCTACTAGAATGGCAAATAATAGTTTCTAAAAGAATTCCCTCGGTTTTTTAAATCTCAGAAAAATCTTTTGTGGAACAACTTATTGGTTTAAAAGTCTTTTTGTAACACAAAATCTATAAAGATCACATCTTGATATCTCTAAGGTCCCTTCTGATTCACCATTCTATGACCCCCACATTAGAAATCGAAATCCCAAATAATACAATGGGACACAACCCAGCAAATACTTCAGTGGCCTTAAATTTTTTTTCCAGCTAAAAGAAATCAAAATTGCATTAGCAGGAGTGGAATAATCCTACTTGACTTCTCATTTTTGCGTCCTGTAGCATTAAACATGCAGAAAACTTAAGTGACACAACTCAGAACAACCTCAGTCTGCTCTGAAAATTCATCTGTAAAACAACACTGGAAGTCTATCACAAAAATAGTTATTTCTCTACAGGTTTACTCAGATATTTTTTCTCTATCAGAAGAGATTCACAAGATCAACAGTTTCAAGGTTACACCAAAACAGAAAAGTTTAATTCCCCAATTTGAACACTCTATCAAGTTATACTGTTTCCAAAGAGCTTATGTGGCACAGTAATGATGAAAGGGCCATTCATAATATTAAAGATGTCACAGTGGGGCCTTCTTCCTCCTAACTCCAGCTCTGTGTGACACATGTGACGCTCTGGATGCCCTGAAAGGCTTCAACACACCTCAATTCTATGCTGATTTGAATCATACATTCTGCCAGGCAGTGACTTGCAGTCTGTAAGACTCTGAAATACCACATGATTTTTTGGGATGGTGGAAGACAAATGAGTTGTAGTAGTGCCTTGCCCCCCAAAAATGACAGAATTATCCTGCTGGTTGTTGCCTATAAGTCAGCAGAGACACAAAAAGTGGTCCACGGAAGAACAAACTATCTTGTACAAAACTGAGCTTTCAGAGTGGTGCACATTTTGATACTAAATATCTTTTAAAGCCAAATAAGCAATCAAACTGTCATTTTAAAGGAGTCCTGTGGCCATTAACTGCAGAGCAGGAGGTAAGATAGTTTAACTGCTCTGGTCCATGTGAGAAAACCCTGACACAGAAAGAGGCAACTGCTCCCTCAGTACCCCTCCATGGCTCACACTGATCCAATCTGTCCATCTGGGGAGCCTCCATGACCCGTGAGCTGGGGTCCTGGGCTGCAAACACTTCCAACGGCATGTGGGGCACTCAACTGCTCATGCCAGATGGGGGACGAGGGTATTACTGTCCCATCAGATGCCCACTCAGAATCCCCAGCAGGTTCAACCAGGCTTAAACCAAGTTCAATGATATTTCCATGTTGGAAACAGCTGATATCAGCCTAAAACCTCACCTCCATATGTTACACACAGGCAAAAACAGACAAGCACACATGGGGTACTGCTCTTGCTGTTGACATAGCTAAAGCAGCATTTTAGTACATTTCACCACAAATACACTCAATTCTTAGTAACAAAGGATGCTTCTTTCCTCTTAAAAAATTAACTCATTCCATTTACATCCCTAAGTCATGCCAGCAAGAGCCCATTTGCTACTAATATTCTCTTTTCCCTTGTCAGAACAATTGCTGTCTTCCCTTTTGTCACAGCCTTTCCCACTAATTGCAATGACACCTCCCAATTTTGGAATGGCTGATCAGCTTATAAGCTTCCCCACAGCTAATCTAGGTCAACAAGCTACTAATAAGGCCAGCATATGTTTCTTTTATTTAACGCTATTGAGATCTTTATAAATCGCTTCTGTCTCCCAATAAAAGGCACCCCAGGGATTCAAGACCCTCTGTGGGTTTGGGGAGTAACAGTGACAGAGCAGAGAATGAGGGGTATAAAAAACACTGCACACAGAGTAGGGAGCCTGTGCCTGTGGTTAGTTCAAGGAAGAGAAGGCAAAGCTGCCCAAGGTTTCACCAGGTGACTCAAACAGCGTCTCCAGGTGTCCTACTGCACACACAACCTTGGCTACCGGCAGCCCACAGGTGAAAAGCAAAGCTCAGGCTCAGGGGCTTGAAGCTGCCTGATGTTCCATTTCCACAGTGCCCTCTTTCAAACACAGCCTGAGCATGAGAATATCATGAAGGCCCTTTTTCTGAGAAGACATTAGTTTTCACTCTCCTTGGAATGCTTAATAAAAATGGGATTACCACTTTTGCTGCACTACATAGGGGTCAAAAAAATTCTCATTATAAAGCAGTTTATCATAAATAGAGTGTAATTTTATCATAGAAACATAGAATGGTTTGTGTTGAGAGATTTTCAAGATCGTGTCATTCCATCCCCCTACCACGGGCAGGGACACTTTCCTCTATCCCAGGTTGCTTAAAGCCTTATTCAGCCTGGCCTTGGACACTTCCAGTGACCCAGGAGGAACCACAGCTTCCCTGGGCACCCTGTGCCAGGGCCTCCACACCCTCACAGCCAGGAATTTCTTCCTAATATACCATGTAACCCTGCCCTCTGGCAGAGAGAAGCCATTTTATATCCAGGCTAGATAAGAAGCACTAAATTGTCTTTGAGGATTTTAATTCTTATTTCTGAGGCAAAGTCAACCAGTCAATTCTGCAGCCTTCTATCCTGAAGAGAATTTCTTGCCAGAACCTGTATCTTACAGCGCATGGTAAATACCACCCAGGTGAAGGATGGAAAGAAAAATCGATACAGATTTTTCAAAGTAACAAATTCACCAGTCCAAGTATCAAATGGCAATATAAGTTTATTGGGATGAACAGGTCATCAGCTACTGCTTTAAAGCAAACACAGAAAATTAAACAAGCTGGTTAAGGTGCAGATAAACCTGAAGCCATATCCACAGAAATGCTCTTTGCCTGTTCACCTCAGTGACATGAGAACTGGATGGAAATAATCAGGGATAGGAATTACTAAAAGCCACCTTTTCTATCAGCAGGCTCCCCTAAAGCATGGAATTGGAGAGTAGGGCTGTGGAGCTTCCTGCACTGACAGTGAAATTAACATAAGCCTGAGGTTAAAAATCACATTTAGAAAATTTAGAAAATAGTCATACTGTTGTGATAACTATCATTAAAATAATTTCTTTCTAGCATAACCCATATGTGATTCGAAAGAGGACAAAAAATTATCTTTTACTTTTGAACAGCTCAGACTGGAGGTACTTGAGTTTCACTATCAGAAACCAGAGATTTTTGACTATTCCCCTCACGTTATTTGCAGAGGCAGATTTCACTGCTTTAGTGAAACTGTTCATTACCCTCAATTCCCTCCTTTCTTCTTTTCTTTTGGTTAAAAAAGGAATGGGAAAGCTGATGCTCAGAGGGTTCACTATTGAGCAGTACAAAGCTGATGCTTAGAGGGTTCAGTATTTAAAAGCTCTGGCCACAGAGCACTAATTCCAAGCAGCTTCATCGTTTATTATGTTATAATTTAACCAGTGAAATCTCTCAATGTCTGCTGCCGTGGGAGCAGGAGCAGTCTCTTTTCTCTAGGGCCTGCCATTGTGAACACTTCCCTGGTATGATTAAGAGATCAGTAAACTGAGATTTAATTTAATGGCCCAATTAAGAGATGAAGATTTGAACCCAGGTTGTAAAACCCTTGCCTACTGATCATTCCTACAGTACCATTACAGCCTACCCAAGCCCAGGCTCCTGGTGTCCATGGTGTGATACAAACCTGTGTGTTTCAAACCACCCCCAGAGCTGTGCAGCCCTAAGCAACACAAACCCCATGTTCCAACAGTACCAACAGAGAAGGAATCGAGGAGGGTGGAATCAGCTTTTGTGTTACGTGTTAATAAATGTGTAGGTTATAAATCAGTCACTGAACATCTTACTAGCATTATCTTGCTTTTTGATTACTGAAAGCTGACATTCCTGGAATTAAAGAGCCTTTCAAAATAAGGTTTCCTAGTGTCAAAAGACTTCAACTCCCAAATCTGGAACAATTCTAGGAAGTTTTTAATCTGAAAAACTGCTCTAATTTAACCCCATTCATTTCCCTGCTGTAAGAAAGATGCCAGAACTATGAGCTTAACAAAATTACTGCATACTCTATTCACCTAATTTTATTTGCTCAATTTAGACATCTCAGTTGAAGTCTAAAATGCCAATGTAGCTCAAATCTTATAATTTAAATATCACAACTCCTGTATGAGATGAAACACTTCTGTTCTATAGCCACATTTCCAAATGAGAATTAAATTAGAAAGCAAACAAGTTTGAAGCATTAATGCAGCAACCTGGATTGCTTCCAAGTTTTTCCCCTTAAGATGCACCTTTGATTTTATGAACTTCATCTCACTAGTTCTCTGCTCCAACTATCCCATTACTATTCTCCAATGGTAGAGGAAGCTCTCTGCTAAAGAGCTTCCCAAAAGCACTGTGGGCATCAAAGAAAAAATGGCAGAAAAACCAGAAAGTTCAGAGTCTAAAGTTGTGTGGGAGACAAATTTGTTTATCTTCCTATGTGAGCAGCCTAGAGAATTTTGAGCCAGCAATTACATCTCATTATTGGCACTACTAAATGATATTAAGCAATTGGCAAATTTTAATTTCATCACACTCACACACTAACAATTTCAGATATTTCAGTTCAATGTGGCCTCTAATTCAAAGGTCAGATCACACAGGTCTTGCTGCTCTATAAGTATTTTTCTTCTTTGTTGAAACAGTTATTCATACAAATTTTTCTCAGCAAAGAATGGATGAAGAGTAGCCCTGGGAGAAGGAGCTGGGGCTGCTGTGGGTGAGAGCTGGACCTGCCCCAGCCTGAACCCCCCTGCCCTGGGCTGAGCCCCAGCGTGGGCAGCAGGGCAGGGGGGATCCTGCCCCTGTGCCCCTGGGCTCAGGTGAGAGCCCACCTGCAGAGCTGCCCCAGCCCTGGCTCCAGCAGCACAAGGAGCTGGAGCTGCTGCAGCCAGTGCAGAGGAGGCCACGGAGCTGCTGCCAGGGCTGGAGCCCCTCTGCTCTGGAGCCAGCCTGGCACAGCTGGGGCTGTTGAGCTGCACAAGAGAAGCTCCAGGGACACCTCAGAGCCCCTGCCAGGGCCTCCAGGGGCTCCAGCAGAGCTGCCCAGGGACTGGGGACAAGGCCTGCAGGGACAGCACCCAGGCAATGGCTCCCACTGCCAGAGGGCAGGGTTGTATTAGGTATAAGGAAAAATTTTATTTACAGTTACTTTAAGGAAAACATTGGACAGGATTTCGAGCAACCTAGTCTAGTGGAAGGTGTCCCTGTCCATGGAATGGAAGGTGGAACAAGATGGGCTTTAGGGTCCATTCCTACTGAAACTATTCTGGGATTGTATGAAATATGTTGCAGTAGCAATTCATTGCTCCTCTAGAAACTCACACATTACAGCTTAAAGACAAGTTTCAGTTCAGCATAAACAGGGCTTTAAAAGCACTGTTTAAAGTAACATCCTGTACTCCTTTTCCTAAACAACAGTCATAAACATTTTTGTTCAGGAAAATCCCATCAGACTTCTGTAAGAGGAAACCATACCAAAGAAATTAAATTACTAACATAGAAAACCATAAAGCAAATAAATGGTTTGGTTGGGGAGCTGAAACTTCTCAAATACAGCAGTATGTATCATCAAGGGTAGCAATTTTCACAGTAGCTTAAGAAACATAATCAACCCTACAAAAAGATGAAGACTTTTTTTTTACTGAAGAGTAAAAAGGGAATTCAGGGCTTCATCCTCCTCTCAGATGTGAAGAACTACAGCAATGCAGTCAGACTTTACAAGCACTGATGTTTAAGGACACTCCTCACAACTTAAAAAAAAGAAATAAACAATGTTTACAGCTGGTACACAGGCCTCCAACTTTGCTCTCCAAGCAGGTACAGCAGGGCTGTGATGACACTCAAGTACAACCTACTGCATCCCACAGCATGCACAAGCTACACACATCTCTGATCTGTACCCCTTTAAAGCACACATACTTCTCTAATTCCACTTGACTCCCACCAGCATCAGGAGAATTTACACAAACCTCTTTACTCACGTCATTCCCTGAATCTCCCTGAAACCTCTGTGACTACCAAAGAAATCAACACAAGTGCAACAACAGAATTCTTAGTGTCTCACACAGCCCTGCACATGAGCAGCTGTGGTGGTTATGTACAAAAAAAGGAAAACTAGATGGTGTTTCTAGCCCCATGAAATCATTCGATGTTAAAAGTCCACGTCTAATTAGTGAGGTGCATGGCAACCTCTAGTGGCATATGCCTGCTTAGGAAACAGCAAACATTCCAGAGCGTGAAGCTACAGAAAAAGCATTTGCCTGAAGTGATCAGCCCTTTTCTTGTCACTAATTTTATTAGAATGACATGGAGAGGAGATGCCAGAACACAGCTGATCTGAAGAAGACCCTCCAAGTGTTACATATACTACAGCAGTCAGGCAAGCTGCAGAAAAGCCAGATATAATGAACAAAAGCTGTTGCCAAATAGGTTAAAGGAATTAATGCAAACTGACTTGCAGTGTTAAGTGACAAACTGAATACTCGCACTACTATGCAGGTACATTTAAATATAATTTTAAGATAATACAAACAGCAGCACTCCACAGTACAGTGCAGTACCACCCTCAGCAATCTGCTGATAAAAAAGCTCTGCGTAATTAAACACAAACCCATGGTAGCAGTGCATAGAGAATCTCAGAATATTCTGAGCTAGAAGGGACCCACAAGGATCACTGATTCCAACTCCTCAGTGAATGGCCCATACAGGGATCAGAGAAGGCAAGGATTTCAAAGTCAAGGCAATCTACAACAGAGGACATCCAACACTAAGTGAACCCTGGATCTTACTAGGGAAACATCTATTACTTCTATTTTTAACTTCCAGCAGCTGCTTGTGATAGATTTACACAAATCAGACAATTTTCATGCTTTGCTGGAATGAGATACAAATTACCCAACATTATGAAGTTGTATTTTACTGAGCTCTTAAGTGCACTACATGAATATTCCCAGCTCATTCTTTCACAGAAAATAGTCTTCAGAATTTAAAACAATTGGCTGTCTCTGCTCAGAATAGGATTAGGAAAAAGCCTGTGTGGAAATGGAATTAATTCTCACATTAAGGAAGGAGTCATTAGAGCATCTGGTGAGGTTTAAATTATGACTGTCTATTCAGTTGTATTGCTAAGCAGATTTTAAGTGTTTCAGAGCTACTTAATTTAGAAACCTACACCCTGAAATACTTCATGTAATATAAATACTGTTTTGTTTGTCCTTTGCAGAAAACGCTTTCTGATTAAGATGCTTGTACTCTGATGGTGAAGCAGAATAGGAGCATAAACATATATATATATTCTGCTTTGTCATCATGAAACAAAGCTGGGTCCATCACTGCTGGCAAAATTTAGTAATTGTGGATAACAGACTTCTTAAGGCAGAAAAAGGAAGAACCATATATGACTTAAATACCAGCCCCTTAAGAAATACATTTATTTGTACTGCTTTTCTTGGTAACTGAAACTTCATAGCAAATCTAGTGTATTTTGAGAGGAAATTAGCTTAAAATACTCCCTCCATCGTGATTAAACCTGCCAAGGAGCCCAAGGCTGTAAAGTTTCTGAGAAGAAAATGCAGTAAAGTCTAACAGGAGACAGGCTGCTCCTGGAACTGGCTCTTCCTTCCAGCCTGCTCATGTCCTACTCCCATAGGACACTTTACAACAGATTTTAATACATTTTTAAAGTCGTGTCTTTTGATTTACAAGCAATCATGACCACAGCGACAAATTAAATTCCAGTCTTGGTGGTCATTTTTCCCTACTGTCCAGATGTACAGTTTTCTAACTCCAGAATAAGATCCTCTTTCCCTAATACTCCTCTTGTTTTTGCTGGTTCTGTTTCAAATCTAAAGTCACCTCCCTCATTACAATTTCCACTTATAATAATATGGAGTGCCTGGCTACAATAAGACAGAAGCTTAAAAGCAACAGCATGGAATGCCTTTGGACTATTTAAGAATGTCATAGTATACATAATACAGATCTTATTGCCTTTGATTTGCTTCTTCAGTTGATGAGTATGACCATTTTCTCTATCAACCCTTACATTACTTCCAGGCAGAACAATACAGCTCCAACTCTGCCAGCACCAAATGGCTGAGATAGCCAGCATCCTTCTCTCTGCTGTCCTATCAGACTAACATAACTAACATACCATTCTCCAAATGCACTGAGATCTCAGACCAATTTACAGAATCATAGAATAGAACTATAGAACCATTTAGGTTGGAAAAGCTCTTGATGACCATTGAGTCCAACCATTCCCCAGCAGGGCCCAAGGCCCTGACCCAGGTCCCCAAGTGCCTCATGGCTTTTAAACACCTCCAAGGATAAGGACTACAACAGCTGGACTCAATGATCTTCCACTCTGACAGAATCTCCTTTCCCTGTTTTCTGCCATTCACCCCTTTGCCTTCTTTCTGCACTCATCAGTGTCAAGCAGCAGAACAAGTCTTGTCTGCTTCCAATAAGAATATCACAGCTAAAAATCAAGCAGCATTGTTAAAGTTATGTTGTAACTATTCAGGTTGAGAGACATTAGGAATAAGGCTCCCAAACATTAGAGGATCCTAATAAAAAGCTGCATGAAATGAGTGAAAGGGAAATTCTTGGGTCTTGAGACTAGCAAGTAACTGCTTCTTGCCCCTAACATACCCAGAAGGACACACCTCACTTTGGGCTCCAGAAACAGCCATAGAATAAAACAGAACAAAATCAGAACCCAGGACCAAGCTCTGAAGTGGCAAATGAAGTATAACAGTAAGAACCAGACCAAGTTTTTGAGAGGCAGAGAATTGTATCTCACACCACACCAGGATCTCTGATTTCAGAACATTTCAAAGGCTTGGAAAACTCAGACTTCAAGTCTATGCTTTGAGAAATGAGCACAGCAAATATCTAAGACAATGTCTGTGTCAAGAAAGGGGAAAATAGCTCCATTTCAAACTCTGAACCCTCTTTACTTCTGCCAAGGGTATGAAAAGAGGGCAAGTGTAAGGCAGGTGAAAGGCACCAACACAATGCATTGATTGGTAACCTGTCCTACTTATACCACCAACTATTTTCAAAGAAGTGTCTTGGAGAGAATTAAATCCTTAAGAACAAGCTGTATGTCATGTTAACCCAGTCCTTGACAAAGTGTACAGGTACACAATTATTATTTTTGGCACGTAGTCTGTACCTGACAAGCCCTGTAACAATTTATTCCAGATCACATTAAAAAGGACCTTCCTAGTTTCCCTTGGAGCGTGGAGCAGGGCTGGCTGCCAAGATGAGAGGGATGCCTGGCACAGGGTTACCTGCCTTTACAATGTGCTCTGCAGCACAGAAACACAATAGGAAGGACCAACTTCAATATCTGCTTCTTCAAAGTTCTGGCCTTGTATTACAACCACAGCAGATACTGACTATTGACTACTATACAGGATAATAAACTTAATTATTTGGAAAGCATAGATTTAGGCTTTATTGCCCATATTTGCAGGGTTTTGTCACAAAATGATCATTTAATTATATCTGATTTTAAGAATAGACCTTTTGCCAAATATGCAGGAAGAAATTTGTAGAGAATCCATGCTGTGTAGCACTTGAGAACCAGCACTCAGTGCATTTTTATAAAAACTGAATACATGAATGAATTTGTAATTCAAACAAACCCCTGAAAACCTTCTGTTTTGAAGGCAGGTATTGAGCTGTTCTGTTAAGAGGATCAAAAGGCAGAAGTTTCTCAGACAGAGAAACTAGTATTTTTACTGTCCATTCAGAGCAGGTTCAAATACAGAGCAAGTAAGATTTATTCCGGGATTATTTACTTACTCAGTTATCATTTCTTCTGTTTAGTTCATTGATATCTACTAAGGCATATAAAATTAATGTTTCTGTACTACTAAGGCATACAAAATTCAAGCTTCTCTACTTCAGAGTTTCAGCAGAGATGATTTTTCCAGCAGGGTCTTTATATTTACCTGATGATCCTCTGAGCAGCATACTGATGAAGCGAGCGGAACTGTGCCGACATATTTGCTAAGGCTGCCAGACAATTTGTGTGAAGGTATTTGTCCTGTCAGAAAGAAGAGGAAAGATAAAAAAAAACAACACATCAAAATGTTGGGTTGGATATGCATTGACAACTCTGGCAGGAGTAATTCAGAAGACTGAGTAATATACGTTGTTTTTAAAGCACAGGAAGAAATGCAAAGCGTATATACTCGGTGAGGTTTGAACATGTTTTCTTAAAATATAAGGCTTATAAAAGAGTGATTCCATACAAATTTCAGAGTGTATACACACATATATGTATAGGTATGTTTGTATTTGTCTTTCAATGTTCATTTACAGTTGCACCACAGCTGTAAGATATACACAAAGACATTTTCTTCCTCTCTACCTTTCTCTCTCTCCCTTTTGTAGTCTTATCCTAAAACTTCCTACTTCACAATTCTGAAGTAAGGTACAATCATAACTTACTTCAGAGCACTGGTCCCCATTTCAGCATCCCTGAAACCATTTGGCCAAATAAGCATTTATCTGATGGCCCTTTCAAAGTCAAGGGTTCTTGCAGAATGAAATTTGTCCACTTATCCAATCCAAAGGGGATTAATTTCCCTATTCAAGTCTAAAATATTCATTTACATAACATAACAGATTCTAAATACTCTGAATATATGCCAAATTTGTTCTTATTCCTTCCAATTCTTTTTATCATATAAGTAACACCCTTAATTTTTGCAGTTTAAAATGTATTTAAGGCTTAATGTAATAAATTCCATGCCTTGAATTGTTGAAAATATTCAGAAATGCATGATACTATGTTTGCATTTGCAAAAAAGATAAAAAACCTATTGTGCATTCAAAAATGCACAAATTAAGTCTAGGCTATAAGGCTCTGAAATTAAAGCAGTTTTGCTTTGCCAGAGCTCAAAGAGGTCCTCTGGCCTAGTCCCTGTCACACTTCCTAAAAAACTAACAGTAAATAGACCTGAAATTTCCTCTTTTAAGTCATTCAGAGAGGTAAATAGCCAATTAGGAATAACTTCTTCTCATGAAACTAAGGAACTCTTTCTTCTAAACTGAAGATGGGCTTGATGCCTGAATGAAGGTCTTTAGAGAACCATACTCAATGAACTGGAAGACAACACAGAAACTGTGTTACGGGTTCACAAATACTTAGTTAACACAGCTGATCTATTTTCTTTCTTCCTGCAAAACAAGATGACAACTGGATGCAATAGAATTAATAAAATCCCACCCCCTGTTTGAAATTTAATTCAAGCTGCTGAGGTTAGGAATTCACAAGTGCTCAACACAACTCTTACCCTTGTCCGTGTCATGTTGTACTGGATGGTTCTTATCACAACCAGTATCAGAAGACTCCCAAGTGAGATCTCTGTTAGGACACGCTCAGCATACCAAGTAATGTTTTTCAGTATCTGCAAAAAGAAAAAGTTAAAAGAAAAAGGCTCTTCAGCACCTAGGGTCTGAATAAGAACATAGGAAACTGTCTGGAGTCTCAAATTCCTTAAGACATGAAAATTAGTTTCCAGTCTCAAATGTTACTTAATTTTTGTACTCCAAAGCATAATTAGAACAAAATTAACAAAAAAAAAAAAAAAAAAAAAAAAAGTCAGACCTCTGCAGCATTATCACCTAGTAGATCTCATCAACTTTAAGTCATATGGAAACACAGCAAGTGTAGAAAGATGATTACATTTCGCACTTTGCTAATTTCTATGCCCTGTGCCACCACACTTATATACTCATCTTTACCCTTGACACTTTATGAAGTCTCCATTTACACCCAAGACACCTGAATAATTCTGCTGAGCCTTGCCATTTTCCCTCATCACTGGCTGGGCAAGAGGCAGCACACAAGAGCTCTGACTGATGGGCAACAGCACACACACTGACGGTCGGGGGCAGATCAACTGTGTGTTGGCTTCACACTGAAGGCTTTCCCTTGAAAAGTATGAAGTCTCTTCCCCTAATACTAAGAGAAAGTCATCAGCTAGATTAAGAGCTTTGTGCCTTTCACTGCCCTCCACTATCAGGGTGGATGAAGTTAATCACCATTTCCAAGTTTACTGCAGAAGGAGAATCAATCCACTCTTTCCTTGTAGCCAGCCAACCTACATGGAGGAAACACATGTACCCAACACCCTGCCTTGAAGGACTGGTAAAAATGACTCAACAGGAACTGTCCTAAAAACATGGAAAAGATCCTCTATAAATTCAGGGTTATTCTCGGTCAAAACATAAATATGTTTAACAAGGACTACTGCACACAAAGCTATTGCCCTGTGTGACTTCAGAGAGAGGAGAGAGACTGCAGGAGAGCTGCAGAGGGACTGGAGAGACAGGACACAGGGAATGGCTCCCACTGCCAGAGGGCAGGGACAGATTTTGGGCTCTTGGCAATTAGGAATTGCTGGCTGGGAGGGTGGGCAGGCCCTGGCCCAGGGTGCCCAGAGCAGCTGTGGCTGCCCCTGGATCCCTGGAAATGTCCAAGGCCAGGTTGGATGGGGCTTGGAGCACCTTGGGCTAGAGGAAGGTGTCCCTGCCCATGGCAGGGGTTGGAATCCTGAGATGAACTTTAAGGTCTCTTCCAACCCAAACCATTCTGTGAGTCTGCACCTCTGGAAGCTCTTTCAGAGTACAAGAGACATTTGCAATAGCATCCTTATTATGATTCATGTTTATTGGTAAGCTTAAAGTTTGAGATATAAAAATAATTTTTTATTATATATGAAGAGACAAAATAAAATTCAGATACTTGAAACAAATTTTAAAATAATTATTTAAAAGCATCTCCACTATCACATGCTGCCCAGTACCTGGCTCTTTGTCAGCACCTTCCAATTTCCCACAAGGAAGATAAAATGAAGCCTGTGACCATAACCTACAGATGGGGAAAACAGTATTTTATGGCAAGGGTGACAAAACATCCCCAGGTACAGGCTGAGGGGTAGTAAACACCTTTTGCAAAAAAGATCAAAAAATCAGAATAAGGGGAAGATGGAAAGACTTGAGAGGTATTTAAGGGGAGAATGGTCAAGGCTGAGAAGCAAATAGGAAACCCGAAATCACTACAAGAAAGGTTTCCACAAATAGCAGGTGATGAGTGGATGCGGAAACCAATATAATTTCGGGTTATAGAAAGTTACTAATACTATTTTAAGACAAAGTGGTGATGGTATAAATGAAAACAAGTCATCCAAGGAGTTTAAGTAAACAAGGACAAGTAGTTGGGATGAACAACATTGATGATTAACAGGAAATGCCTGAAAGACAAAGCAAAATCACACATATTTTCACAAAAAAAGGCAACTGAAAATTTTAAAAGCTGTTAGTGTAAGTAATTAATGAATCGCATGTACGAACTTCATTGCAAGAAGATATTCTGCTAGTGGAGAACTTGATCATCCCAAGGCTGCTAAGCATAAACATATGGTAAGATACAGCAAGTTCATGGGTTACTTCACAAATGCAAAATGCTAACGTAAGTGTAGACATCCATCCTGGTTGCCTTAATTATAATTTCTTAATAACAGCTTATTTATGACTATGTGAATATACCTGTTCTCAAGAGAAGATTTTATATAAAGAAATAAATTAACCACTTTGACAAGTATCTCAAGCAAATATCTCAAGCTCAAATATCTGAAGCTCAGCATTGAAACCTTCCAGAAGAAAAACATATTGTTATATGAAGAATACAGTATATGATCATTAAATAATGGTTACTCTCAGTAATACATAAATATAGCAGGGATAAGTTGTGGTTGCACATTTAATTTCCTGACTTTTAAATGCTTATTGAAAATGTAACAGACCTTTTAAAAAATACAGCAATGAAAATGGGTAGTATAAAATACTATTTGTTTTGACATGACACACAATGTAAATTGAAACCAATAGTACATAAAGGGATGTATTTCCTCATGATTATTGAAGAACTAATTTCACTCAATTTGCTCTGAAATGATACCCAAGAGTTTAGGTTTGGGTTTTTTTCCCCCTCTTAGACAAAATACACTTATTCTGGCCAAAAAACCATCAACTTAACTGATTAAATTTCTAATAAGTTAATTTTTCTAGTCTCTGATTTATGAGTGAAATAGCAAAGCAACCTCCTCCCACAAATAAATAATCCTTATGTTTCCTCCCACCCTCTTTGTTGCTATTTTGTGGGGCATATCCCTGCACTTCACCAACCAAAGTGGAAGTTCATGATTCACTCTATGCTGGAACTGAGAGCAGATTCCATCATGTGCTCTCTCCCACATTGTGTCCCAGTGGGATAAGAGGAATGTGACTGGGACAAGTTAAGTAGTCTCAAGCAGTACCTTGGGCCCTCCAACATCTCCAGACACATCTTTCTCATCCACCATGGGTCTCTGTTGTATATAGAAGCCATCATCCTTCCTGTTTTCCCTCCCTGTAGCTTATTCCTGCCTCCTTGCCCTCCGAGACCCCATTCCTTCTCAGCTCTTTCTTTTACCTGCTTCCACTCCCCCACCCACACCTTATCATCAAAGAACCATGGAATGCTTTGTGTTAGAAAGGACTTTACAGCTCAACCCACCTTCCACTATCCCAGGGTGCTCCAAGCCCTTTCCAACCTGGCCTTGGACACTTCCAGGCATTCAGGGGCAGCCACAGCTGCTCTGGGCAACTGAAGCCAGGGCCTCACCACCTTCACAGGGAAAAATTTCTTCCCAATATCCCATCTAATCCTGTCTTCTCCTTTGTCCTACCCTGCCCATCCCAGTCTGTCATCAAAAAGAAGCCTGACTTCACCTTCCTCAGCTTTTTGTCACTGTTCCTGTCCTGCCTCTTTATTCACCTCTCTTCTCAGCATCTCAAAATGTTTAACTCTTGTATAACTCTTGTCCCTCTCCCCTACTGCACCATCCCATGTTCCATGCACAGCCAGCCCCAGCCTATTTCAAATTTCTCCCAAGGGTTGTCACATCAGGGCTCCCATTCTTACACATTTTCCTCAACATGTGGAGATGGGATTTGGGGACTTGAGTTATTGGTGGCCTTGGCAGTGCTGGGGGAATATTTGGACTCGATGGCCTTGCAGGGCTTTTCCAAGCCAAAGGGTTCTGTGTGGTTTCAAACCCTGCCAAGCAGCAGCAGAAACGTCCCTGGGAGCACAGTCCTGTCCCACGGGAGCTGGGAGCTGCACTTGCACAAGCTGCAGCTCGTCCCTGCCTATCTCAGCTGATAACGTGATCCCTGGGCACGGGAGGATGCACACAGCCCAGATGGCTCTGGGAGCAGCAAAATGAGAATATTCAGTTTCCACAGACGTCAGGCCACCTCCGGCTGCATCCCTGCTGCACAGATGGAAACAGGCTGCTCCCTGTGCCCAGAGACTGATAATTTGGTCACATTTAGTCATATTATCAGCAGCAGAGCCCTGGCACAAAGGCCACCTGCCAAATTTCAGATTCCTAATGCAAAACATGAAGTTACCAGGGCTCATTAAGTAACGCGTTGAAAGCTGAAAGTATGGACAAAGACATGTTAATGCTCCAGTCTCATCCCAGAAACCTTCAGTGAAACCTTCCCTGAAACTCTGAAAACACCAACCTGGGAAAAAAGATAGTTACTAGTCCTTGAAATAGTACTCTTAAAAATATATATATAAATTCACAGTTATGAAGCTACATACCAGAACCTGTTAGCTCTCCTCTACACTGGGGAAAGCAACCTGAGCTGAAATGGCTATTTCAAAAACAACAGCAGCAACCACCACCATCCATTCTGGGTTTTAGAGGCATGAAGCATGAAAATATCTTAAATTTCAAAATCCTTTACCTGGAACCAGTGCCCCCACGCTGACCAATCTCATTGGTTTTCAAGTTAACAGTTAAAAAGGTAAAAAAAGAAAAAGCTTACTCCCTGGGGTTGTCTTGCAAGAATAATTTTAAAATAAATTAAAATGTTTTGATTGATTATTCTGTTGAATACCAGGCTCTTGGATAGTTCCAACTTAGGGAGCACGAACTGCAAAGATGCAAAGAGCAGGAGCTCAGTTCTACATATACCAAGCAGTGAGATTCTCAGTTTCCCACAACTTTACTCATGAGATATTTTTTAACACACTAAAAATAAACACAGTTAAATCGTGATTTACAGTGTATCACCATTTACTACAGCATAAAGTGCTACAGTAGCACAATAAGGTTACTGCTACATAAAATACCTTATGATGTTATTTTGATGTCTGATGTAATTATTGTTAGAATTTCATAAATCAGAGACAAAAGATCACCAATACTTGTCCCTCTGGGGAATTCTTACATTTACTTGTTTACTCTGCTATTATAATTATTGTTATTATTAGTGGAAGAAATTGAGTTCTGTGTGGTTACAGTGACCCCACTGCATTAAACCAATTGCAGGGACAGGACCTATGATTTGGATCATATTTTCCAGGCAGTTAAGACCACATTCATTTTAAACAAAAAATGCTTCAGCATCCTACAGCAGTCAAAAAGAGTTTCTGTGGTTTCCTGAACTCCTTACCAGTTCGTATAATCACCAGATTTATAAAACTAAAATTAATCCTAAAAATCAATAAATAAATGTGGGTTAAATGCCACAAAGGAAAATAGCCCATAAATGAACTGCACAGTCATGGTTCTTATAAGAACAGTACACAGGATACACAGCAGAGAGAAAAACAGGTTGATCTAAAATACAGCACATGTTTTTTTCTTCATCTTTTACCCAGGTAAAAAAAGATGGAGGGAATAAAAAAAATTCTGCTGTAACTGCTAAAATCTGGTATGTACTTGCATGAATGAGGTTTATGAAACTGATGCTAGATGCTTACATTTTACAGAAAAGCCTACACAGATTATCTGACTCCCATCATTTTGCAGACCTATAATATACCCTCTTAGGCTTTAGGATATGTGGAGTCAATATCTAAGCAAGTATGAGACTAATTTCATACTTAACATTAGAGTTTTTGAACAGTAACTTGCTCATTCATACCTGAAAACATCAACTTAATTAACTCAAAGACATGGGTGAGGGGAATGCATTTGTTAAGTATGACTTTGAAACTTTTTTTCTCTTACACTTATTTCCCTCCTTGGGATCTGTAGGAATGTGTAGGAGAAGCTCACACAGACAGGCCTGCAGCACCTCCCAGCCACCTCTCATTATCCACCTAAGAACCAAATCCAGCAAAACTCTGGACACACAGCACTATTAACAAATGGAACCAGGCACTGCGGAGCAGGAAAACACAGCCACAGAGGAAAAGAAGCAGTTATTGAACATCTGAAGTAAAATCAAAAAAACTGTGGAGAAAATGGCAGAAGCAAAGTCATGACTGAAAAAAGATCAGTGCAGGGTTAAAGGAACAAGGTGGGGTTTGTGTTTTTATTAAGATACAAGTAGTAAACCAATATCCACATTGCAAGCGAACACTACAACTCTGTTGGCACGGTTAGCTGAAAGGCAGGATAAACCGGACAAGAAAACTTGATTTATTCTTTCATTCCACAGCAGGATTCTCATTAAGGAATTTTAGGGAAATCTTCCACTTTTACTCATCCAGTAAGGAATTTATTGAAAGACTTATTGAATTTATTTATTGTGTAAAGCCTCTAAAATGAACAAAGAGTGATAGGAGAAGAGACTGAGGCAGGAATGACACCTTGACTGCTAAATTCCAACTCTACACAAGCCCAGTTTAAGAGAGAGGATAAATGGCTCTGTGACACAGATCCTAAAAATACACATCACACATACACCTCTGGTGCACATGTACAGGTTCAAGGCACACAAAGTTGAAGGCAGGAAAAAGCTTCAAGAAAATATTTCAGTCATCTGTATGGTTACTATAGGTGCTCCTAAAAGCTGCTTCCAAAAAAGTATTCCCAGGAAACTGCATTAAAATCATCTCTTCCTGCTTTCTACACACAAGCTGTACTAAATAATATGAAATTTCAGAGAAAAAATACTGTAAGTCTGGAAATTCACCTGGGAGAGAGTCCTGTTTAGGAACCTTGAAACTTGCTTTCAGCATTTTGCATTTCAACAACTTCTCAAAGATAATAATTCACAAAGATAATAATTTCCCCAAAAGAGAATTTCTGTTTCCCAGTCAAAAAAATAAATTAAATCAGTGCAAATATCTCATGTAGTATCATAGCTTTAGAAGCTGGGAAACTAGGACATAATTGTCCAAGGTATTCTCCTGCACAGATGGTCAAGGTCCATCAAAGCTAGTAAAAATTTGGCTCCTGCTATATTGACAACATAAAATAGAAATTAATCTAACAGAGAGACAGAAAAAGAAGTGCCAAGTAAGGAAGTAACATTTAGTATGGAAAATACAACTCCAGCTAAAGGCTGCATCACACTAGTTAAGCAAAGCTTTTCAAGAGAAATAAAAAATAAAAAAAAAGGTTTCCTGTTTTTTTTCCTCTTCTAGGCCCTACACTTCCATGGCAAACATTCAGCCCCTTTGAGGCAGCCTGCCCAGCTATTACTAGGCTAATTTGTAACAGGGAACACCAAAAAAAGACAGAGAAAGAGATATTTGCAGCAGTTTCTCTACAGGAGGGAGTGTGTTTGTTCATTTCACTTGGGAAAAGTTTTGAAAGCAGTCTTCAGGTTCCTTCTTCTTACAAAAGAAAGATGTGTATGCCATCAAATTTGGATGAACTCATACAGCCTCTGCTGAGGGAACAGATTTGCCAATGTATCTTCTTAGCAGTAAATATTTAGATTATTTTTAGAGCCGAAGGATTATTTACCAAAACAGCAACTCACCACTTCATGAATGGATCGGTTGAAGCCATCATCCTCTGTGAGGATCAGCAAAATGATAAGGGCCATGTAAACATGGTGTGAATTCCTTTCTTCAACGTGATACAGGATTTCAAGAATTGGCAGAACCTTTAGGGAAGGAAAAATGGGTATCAGTTTAGTCTTCAAATACCTCAGACACTAAACAGAGGAGGCTCTAAAGGTCCCACGTATTTCCCTGCCCTTGGCAATTCTTACCAACTCCTCCCTCTGGAAACAACCGCCCCTGACCAGCGATATACAGTGTCCAAACACCTTTCATCTGCTTCATTCTGTCACACAAGAGAGTCTAAACAAGTGTTTTCTTGTGGTCAGAAACGGAATTTCAATCCCTAGTAAATGAGATTCCCAGCCATAGCAGTTATCATAACCTCCAAATGCTTCAGTCCTCCTCTCTACACTACAGGGAGAAGAGAATTGTTAGACAAGATTTTCACCAGTCCAAGCAGGAAAACAGTTGTGTCTATCCATCTGTGCTACCACAAGCCTGCTCTGAAAAGCCTTTCCTCCTCAAACCTAGCCAAGTACATCAAAGCTGAGGTGAACAGAGGCATTTTGAGACATGGAAGATAAACTCCATTTTGGTGTGTGAAGATAATACCAGAAAAAGAAAAAACAGTTTGGGTTTGATTAAGACTAGAAGAGGCCTGTTTTTCCAATTTTAGATAATATGCAGCCAAAGAGAACTGTCTGATCATTATGATTAGAGTTCAGCCCAAGGTCTTGCAACATTTCCACCAGGATGAACAGCTTAAGCCAAAGCCTTGCAATAATAATGAAAATGAGATTTCATTGCAACAGCAAGCATACCTGAATGCTAGTCTAAAGTTAATCCAGATGCAAACATTGTCTCTCTACCAAATGAAAATTAGCTTTCTACTGGCTCAGTACAACGTAGTACAACTCAGTACAACGTACAGCCCAGCTTCCCTGGGCTGCAGAAATAGGCCGAAATCACAAAAAAGCCCTGGAAAAAGGAACTGGAGAAAGCCCTCAGTTCCAAGAAGCTTCTAGACATCTAAAAATTTGCTGTTTTTCAAAACAGGCCAAAGGCAGCTGGATGAATCATGTGAAACCTATTCTGGTGAGCAGCCAGGACACCAAGTGCTTCACAAACCTCTGAAGTTACCAAAATGTTCTCTTACAGTCAACCATCCTCGAAGCAGTTGGGACATACTAAATCAGTTTTTATTAGGATGAAATGAGAGTGCTCTGAATACTGCAGGCCACAAAACTTTTTGACACATGCTTTGGTCAGGGTCAAGAGAAGATGACAACAGAAGCTGAAGGAGAATATGCTTACAGTAACATCTTTATTAATATTAAATCAATATTAAAATAAAATATTTTTGTAAAATTACATGTTGCAAACATCCTTCCCTTGCTGTTTCAAAGGATCCTTCAGAAACCTCTCTCCCCAGTGGAAACTAGAGTACCATCTTTGTGTTTTCTGAATATCAGTCTTGAGTAAAGACCAGGTTTTCCCTAGAACTTCCAATTAGCACATAGACAAAAAATATTGTCCTTTTTGTTGGATGGGGAGAGAGAGAGACAAACATCACTGTATTGATCCACCATTCAAATTGTTTCCATCTCCAACACTTGCATGTAGCTTTGCACTGTAAAAGTTCTGTCATTTCTAAGTCCAAGAGTTATTGCAATAAGCTGGATAGAGCTGGAAGCAACATAAAACTAATGAAGAATTGCATTTACAACTTTGCAGGGAGAACAACAAAAGCCTTGCTGAAGGTAACCATTGGAACAACTTAGTTTTCCAGACAGATCCCAGATGGAAGCACAGGATGGTTTGAGTTGGAAGGGACCTTCAAAGATAATTGTGACTCAGTCTGGTTGTGTCAAACCATACAAACCACTCTGGCAAAACATACTCCTTCAGAACAGCTCAAAATATCTCTCTGTCTACACATATTAGTACTAATTGTAACTGAAAAAGTCCATTCATGTTCTCAAGTGCTCCAAGTCCTACAAGTGTGTGGCTACAAACTACATTTAAAAATACATGATACTGAGACATTGCAGCCATTCCCCTACAAGCCAATATGTGAAAGTGCTGTTACTAAAGCTCCATACTTGCTACTGAAGATTAGTCTGCCACTCCAGATCATGGCAATCAGTACTCCTGCCCAAAAAAAAACTCTGCTGCTTCCAAAACCTCCACTCCTTTGACCACGTTTCCCTTTCCACTCCTCTTTCAGGCTCCATGCCATCTACACACTGGACAAGACTCAGGGAGGCATATGGCAACTTAATTCTCTCCTATGTGCCATTTCTGGATGGAACCAGAATCAATTTGTACACTTTTCATAATTCTTCCTCCTTACAACATTTCCTCCTTTGTATATTGATTCCTGAGGTGCACACACATCTTTAGGACAAGTATTACCGTTCTCAAAACAAAAAATAGTTAACAAGCCACCACTTCTATAAAAAAGATACAATAAAGATTCAATTAAAGTTCTAATCATATGAAAATGTAAAATTTGAAATACTCTGGGGGAGAGGAGTCTTGTGAGGAGCCTTGGGTGGAACCTGGAGGAGACAGTTTTGTTCAAAAGAGGAAGACCTTTAGGTAGTTTCCTTGAAGAAGTTTGGGGCTGAAACCTGGGTCTCAAGTCTCTAGAAGAATTCAAAGAACCCTGAGAGATGCCTGGAAGGAGTCCAGGAGAATTCTGGAAGAGACAGATTCCTCCGAAAGAGAAGAATCCTCTCAGTTAATATTTTAATTATATTAAAATTTATATAGACTTTCAACCAAAATACATTTCTATACTTCTATGCTGCATACATAGATTAAAACTTTTATACCTATCTTCTTACACAATGGTTTTATCCAATCTTATACTGAGAAGAGAGCCACCACTTCTTTTGTATTGCTGACCCTTTTCTCACAACCATCACACCACCTCTACTGCACCACTACTAACACTCCTCCCTCGGGAGCAGCTTTTAACTGGCAAGAAACAGCCACCATTAAAAAGTTACTTTTAATCCCTAAAACAAGTGGCAGGTAAAAACAGAGACTGGAAACTGCAGGTGCTATATCCAGTCCAAGGTTGGTTTCCCCAGTAAAGTTTAAAAATAGATTGTCTTTAGTACTCAACAAAATACAAGCAGCAACCTGCTTAAGACAAATTTATACTACAGGGAAAAATATTGCTGTAGCATCAGCTGATATAAATACATATCATGGATGTTATTTCATTCCAATGATGTTGAACAGCAACAAAATCTCAACTCAGCAGCCAAAGAAAACACATCGAATAGCTCATTTCTTACATGCAGAAATCTAACTGGTACATTTACTTGCAACACTGGTGCTTATTGCTCTTTCAAACAGAAGAAGGCTTGACAGACTCCCATCCACAGACCAGAACACTATGCTTATCAAAAAATGTGCTAACTGCCCTCTACTTCAGCTGTCTCACCACTTTCTGGAGGATCCCTGCAAACACTTTGAAAAGGACAGCCCAATACTAGATGTAAACTTCTCTAACATCAGATATTTAATCAGTTATTTTAAAAAATGAAGTAAAGAAGGACACACAAAGATCCTAATCATTTTGCCAAGCAGAATTATGTTAAGAGCAAAAAAAGGTTCTTTATTAACAATAAAACACAAAGTCCAACAGAAGATGAAGGTATTTAGCTGTAACTAGCAGAGGGAGAATCATACAAATGAGGAAGTGAGCTGAGACAGTATCTGTTATACCAGCTAAGAAAAACTTTTAATTTAAAAGTTACACTAAAGTTGAAAAAGAGCAGAGACACATTTCAGAAAATCCTTATGAAATGTTATAGAGCACCTTCTGGTGATGTTTCCTGGGCACAGAAAGGGAGACAAAACAGGGGAAAACACAACATATGGGATGCTGAGTGCATCCTTCCTATTTCACTGAGTGCAGTGAAATAGGAAGAACCTACAAAACCCCCTAAAGTTTAGGATGAACTCTGAGCTGCCTGTGGACGTGATCTCTCACACAGCACCTATATAGCTTACACCCCATTCATCCAACTGCCTCTGCACGAAGAGGCCACTGATTTACATCACATGCCTCTAAAAAGTCCTCCACCCTCATTCAAAGATCATTTTGACTCTGGATTAATGACCTTACTGTTTTTCTCCTATATCTCCAGATAGTGGGAATCAAACCTCCAGGCTTCAATTCTTACCATCCCTCTCTGCAAGCAGAGATTCCTGTTTTTTGAAGGATTCCCCTTTATGAAGGCACATACACATCCTGAGGCTCCCCAAGCTCTTCTCTGACCAGCTAGAGTTAGCTTCCCAGGCCTCTCACAGTGTTACTGCTAACTTTAAAGCAAAACAAAAACTTCCATGTTTCTCAACACGGAATCCATTTTTCAATAGTCTGTAATTATTTTTAGTTACAGACTATTGGAAGTACAGTCTGGAAGTACACCACCAGAAATAGTGCACAGTGTATCAGCACCACACTTGCCACACAGGGAAGCCAGCTCCAGTACTCAAGTCCCTTTATCTCAATATCAAGTCTAAGACTGAATTACCCTTTTTCACCACAGGACTGCAGTTAGGAGGTCATGATTTCTTCATCCACCTAGCCCTCCCAGCCCTCCCAGTTCTTTTTGGGTCTGGCTCAGCCTGCCTTACTGAGCAATTAAAACTGCTCTTCTCAGTTGGTTGCTGCTTATCCTTATCTACTGGCCCAATAAAAACAAGAGGATTGGACAAAGATGTCAGTAACTTGTCAGTAGAGATCACAAAGAAGCAGCATGAAGAGCAAAATAAGAGAAGTTTCAAATGTTGGTATTGAAAAAAAAATCAAAATACCCACAAAAGCATACTGTTGACTTTTCAGTGATGCTTTTCTAATTTTTCCAGCTTTTCCCAAGAAGTGTTTAAAGTTGTTGATAATTTCTGGGATTTTCTGACTTTTTTTTTTTTTCAGGTGATAATATATGAAAATATCCTGCACTGCAGAGTACCTGAGTACCAGCATGTTGACTTGTTTTGACAGATGTACCACACTGTTTTTCTGGAAGCTTTACAGTGTATCAGAGACCATAATTATAAAACAATGCACACACTTGTCTAGAGCAACCTGGGATAGTGGAAGGCATCGCTCCACATGCAAGGGGCTGGAACAAGATAGGCTTTAAAGTCCCTTCCAACCCAAACCAATGTAGTATATGCTGTGTGTCTAAAGATACAGCAAATTGTTATGGTTAGCAGCTGTTAACTTGTTATATCACACACTAGCAGCCCCAAAAATTATACGTGGCCATTTGTTCACAGAATTCATGCGAAATGACTCAGCCCTTGCCTACATAATCTGCCGTGGACACAGGAGTTCAGTCTTGAATCAATTCAGCATCAACCATCTCATCCCAGTTTGCCAACAGTGGCGTCTATCAACTCCGATTTTAGCAATACATCTGCTAGGACTTGGACTGAAACCAAACTCACTCCATATCTGCCATCAAACAGGCAAGGGATCTAATTACCTGGCAAGATTTCAAATCTTAAAATGGAAAGGGTCCTCTATTCTGTTACCAATTCCCCTAGACAGCCATTATCTTATTAAAGGAATGCTTTTTAATAAGTAAGATTTGTTAAAGTGGTTTGTGACATTACTAAAGTGGGGAGCATAAGCTAATTTATAACCTACAAAACCATACCAGGTGTCTGTTATATTGGCCATTAACCACAATCCTATTTAAGCAGCTAAAAGGCACTACAGTTGTATTTCTATAAAATCTGTGAGCTGCTCCTTGAGGAGTTTCAGTCTTAGGTCAACCCTGTAAGACATTTGGCATGTTAGTCCAGTCACAGCTCATTTTGTTAACTATTACTCCTGAAAGCACAGAGACAGCTTGTGTAACTTTTTGGCCTGAATATCCAAAAGCGATAAATAAAACTATGAATGGAATGATATCTGCTACCAGTTTCTCTACACAATGATCAGAAGTGGGCAGGTTTGACCTAAGTCATGATAGTGGCACAGAGAAAGAGGGAATCCAAGATGGTCTTGTAGCGTTAGCAGTACCACCCTTGACTGCGGTGACACGCTCAGCAGCACACTCCTGAGATGATGCAACAAAAATGCATAAGTGAGCTAGAAGTGGCAAATGAGTGATCCAGAACCTATTGCTCCCACTGCAGAACAGAGGCCACTGGCAGCTGGTGACACCCAAGCTTGCAGGGCCAATCCCTCGTAAGGAGAATAAAGGAGGCAGAGCAAGACTCACCAGATTCTCTATGTCTGTCCGTGCCAACACGTAGGTGCGCACATTGCTGTTCTGATGCAGAAGCATGTATAGGAGAAGAGTGGCTTGATCAGATTTCTGCTGATCACATAAAGCTGTGTATAAACTGTTAAAGTTGATCTGGAAAGCGTGCGGATTTGATGACGAAAAAGCAGTGTTATCTGAAATAAAGAAATAAAATAAAGTCTTTAACAAATACATTTATCATTCAGTTATTTGTTAATTTTACAAAATCTCTGGGGGAAATATTTAATACACCACAGAAAGGAGGAAACAAAAATCACCCATAATTCTTATTACCAATGGTCATAAATCATAATAGAGTCTTGTAAAGCTTCAGTTTTGCCAAAAAGCTGAGGTTGTCCTCCCATATGTGCTTCAGTAAGACCCCAGTACCTGCACAAAATATTCACATTTTTTCATAAAACAATTTTGTCCCTCTATATGACTTCCAATGCTAAGAAGGAATGTGATCCCAGGAGCTGGTGGGATGGAGGCAGACACAACGTCTTCTCTGGAAACAGTATACCAATGATTAACTTCCAAACCCTGCACATCAAACTTACAGGTTTAGTTCTCTGGCATTAAGGCAGAGTCTCTCCCATCCATCCCTCTCTTGGTATAAAGGGTGGATGTGCATTGGTCAAGATTACTGTGATATCTCAGTGAAATGACTTAAGAGGTGTGTGGTGGAGAGTTTGGTGAGTTAAGTGATGTAAAACATCCCATCACATTGTCTGACATCCCTCAAAGTAACAGCAGTTTGTTCATAATCACAACACACTCTGTGCCAGTGCCGGAAGTGAAAATAAAACAGATTTCTGTTCACAGAACCTTTACCAGCCTCAACAAAAACGTCCATCTGCACAGATCCCTAAGGTCTAGAAATTCCCTGTGGAAACAGAGAAAGCTAGTACTTACAGGGGGGTTTTGAAGAAGATGGAGAGTGAGACAATTTTTATATGGGCAAATAGCCATAGGATGAGGGGGAAGGGTTTTAAACTGAAAGAGAAGACATTTAGATGAGAAATCAGGAAGAAATTCTTCCCTGTGAGGTTGATGAGACCCTGGCACAGGTTTCCCAGAGGACCTGTAGCTGTCCCTGGATCCCTGGAAGTGTCCAAGGCCAGGCTGGACAGGCTTGGAGCAAGCTGGGATAGTGGAAGGTGTCCATGCCCAAGGCAAGAGAGTTGAAACTGGGTGATCTTGAAGGTCCCTTCCAACTCAAACCACACTGTGGTTCTATGATTTTAAGACCATATTCCTATTGAAGTTTGCTAAGTAGCTTTCAACACAGAAGAGCATGGCAGTTGTCATGTATTTTGAACAACATTTCCACCCACTTTGGATGGAAAAAGTGCTTGGAATTGCTGCAGGAGCCCTGCAGGAGCCCTGGCTGCCATTGGTTTTGTGGGGCCCAGCAGACAGTGTGCTGGGGAGCCATCACTCCTCTTGGCCAGGGCAAGGGGGGACAGCTCCAGCCATTGAGCTGGAGGCAGCAGGAGGCCCTGGAGCAAACAGAACTCCTGCCTGCGGGAGCTGGGAACCACGCGGAGACACAGCCCCACGGCAATGGAAACCCTGCCTGTCCCAAAACCACGCACCCGCGGGCGCCAGAGGAAGGCCAACCTGAGCCTTCCTCAACTACTGACCATGACTATGGACCAGCTGGATTAAAACCTTCCTGCTTTGGGCAGGAATTTCCCTTCAGGAGGAAAAACATGGATGTAGACAGCAATACCAGAACAATTCAGTCCTTGGTGCCACAGGTCATTAGCTGAGACGCTGCCCTTGGCTTTGCAGCTTCACTTCTGTGAACGTTTAAGCTGTGCCACTGGGATTTATAGCATTTCACTATCAGTTTTATTAAAGGATACTAAAAAGTCCAGTAAAATAAAATTCTAAGCAGAATAAAATAAACTTACCAGCAACACTAGCATATCCTGTATTATTCTGCAGAACATTAAGCTGATCAACATAAAAATTAAACTATTCTAAACCATGAACAAAAAAAACCCATACTGAATTCTTCTAGTTTTGTCCCAATTAAATTATAGAAATTATTTTTTTTAAAATGCCAATTTTCCTTTTATAGTATATATTATTACTGCAACTAGCTTCTTTTTTTCCACATTACTTTCCTCTTACAAACTCCTTAGAATGTTCACAGAAATCAAATTTAAGCCCAATTATGAGTATTGCTAGTGGGAACAAGTTTCTGGGAAACAATAAGTCATTCCATCAACACACACATGTAGAGAAAATATAGCTTTTCATGCTACATTTGACACAAAATAAGTTAATTCAAAATTTTATAATGATGTATGTATAGCGTGCTTTAATGAAATACATTACTGGCTACTGGTGGCATGAAACAAAGTCAACCAAAATGCAACATTAAAGAAAGCTTGCAGTTTAAAGACAGAACAAAACAAAAGCTTTATCAACAATTTGATCTCAACCACCTGTAAATGGTATCCAATAAATCAAAGAAGCATGTTAGGACTCAGAATTCTTCTTATGAGAACAATCCTCCACCTTCACAACCCAATAAATTTTCATAGGTAATGGTGAATTAATTTAGAGCTCAACCTGGTTAAAACTTAATGGACAAAGGAATACAAAAACTCCCCAGAAGAAAGTGCATAACTCAGGATATTACTGTGGCTTCACAGGTTGTCACACAGCTACTGAGCCCTGTGCACAGTGCCAACCTGCACAAAGCCAATGAAAGGTAAAACCACATGGCTCAGGTTCAGAGATTTAAGTGTGGATAAAGTACACATGGAAAATGGTGGAGTCCCCATCCCTGCAGAGATTTAAAAGCCATGTGGATGTGGCACATGGGGACAAGGGGTAATGGTGGCCTTGGTGGGGAATGGTTGGACTTGGAGGGCATTTCCAACCTAAATGATCCTGTGCTTCTGTGAAAGGCACAGGCTGCATACTGAGCTATCTAGATAGCACAAGCTGTGTTAGGGTATTCCCATGTTCAAATACGACCCTCTGTGAGTCAGCGCACATGGCACCTGCAGTTACCTGACACACAGACTGGATGCTGCCTTCTCAAAATCCAGACAAGGACCAAAACAACTCTGATACCTCCCATACATACAAAACTCATGGAAGTGTTTATGTTAAACATTTTTTCTTACATTTGAAATAAAAGAATACAGTCAGCAAACCCAGGCAGCAACTTAATTATTTACCGTCTCTCCAAGGACCATGACTCCAGGACAAAAAGTGCTACAAATTTTTAGAGGACTCCTGCAGACTCTTGGATAATCAATCTACTTATAGGTTAGTTTTATGTATATTTCATGAAAGTATAGAGTCACAGAATCATCAAGGTCAGCAGAAATCTTCAAAAACTTCCAGTCCAGGAAGTAAACTGGACCAGGACTATGAAGCTTTCTCGTATTTCTCAAGTCAGAGGAATGAAGTAACCTCCTTCTGCCCCCACCACAAAGTCCCAGCAGCTGAGGAACTCCACCTCAAAACTCCCTGATAAAAACGCGTTATTACTGCTCTTCCATGGGTGTGCTGGAAGGACAACAAATCTTGGAAAGAGAAGCTCTTAAGCAATCACAGCATCTTAAAACTCCACTTCATCAGCTCAGGCTCAGAAGTAAGAACAGATACAAACCTTGTGTGTTCTTGAAGGACATGATGGCTTGTCTGTAGGGGTTTGGGGTGTCTGGAGTGTCAGTCAGGTTGGCCAGGACCAGCAGCAGCAGCAGGCTCTGGCTGGCCAGAGGGGAGCACTGCTCCAGCTGCGCTGATGCTTTGCTGCCCACTCCACCCAGTGTGAACACTGTCCACAGGCCAGCTGCAGAGAAAACAACAAATAACAGGTTTCGTCATATTTTAATAAACAAGGCTATTTTAGAGTGTAGGTTTAGATTAGATACTGGAACAAAATCCTTCCCTGTGAGGGTGGGGAGCCTCTGGCACATGTTTCCGAGAGTGGCTCTGGCTCCCCTATCCCTGGGAGCGTCCCAGGCCAGGTTGGATGGGGCTTGGAGCAACCTGGGACAGTGGGAGGTGTCCCTGCCCATGAGAGGAGGTGGCACTGGATGAGCTTTAAGGTCCCTCCAGTCAAACCATTCTCTGATTCCACAATTGTACATTGTGCATGTACAGCTCCAGTAGTAAGGCATAGTGTACAAAGCCAATGTAATGTCCCCAGAGGCTGCTTGAAAAAACTCTCATTATCACATTCCTTAAACTTTGATGATTGGGCCTGAAATGCAGAGTCATTTTCACACACAGCACCAAAAAGAATTAACTCCAATACTAAACTACAGGATTTGAAATTCCTGTTCCTAATTACAGCAGCGTTGGTGAAACCAAATCACCAGTTACATGCCCAAATGCTGACTAGAGGAGAAAGAGCATCAGAGGAGGACTAAAGGACTCCCCTCATCCCTCTCCAGCAAGCCCATTAGTCCTTATACCCTTGCCACTCCTCATGGCAGTGTATTACAGAACTGGAAAAAACTAAGAAAAGCACTAGAACTGAAACAGAGATGCTGCAGACTCAGCATTATTGGAGTACAAAGTCAGAGGAAAGGATAAAACCTCTATGTTTATCACATCTAGGCTCTTGATACATTCATTCCAAGGAAATAAGAAGCAGCCCCTCCCAATGACACAGTATTAGATTCACCCCAAATGCCTATCTAGCAGTTAATTTTTTTGAGTGTATCTTGAAATTTTATTACAGAGACTAAGCATTTAATCAAATTTAACAGGTCAAAGCTTTGAGTTATACAGGTTAAAAAATATTAAGTTTTACTTAAAAAAGGTAAATCCTTATTTCCTCTTTTAATTAATGCCTAAATCAAAAATTAAATACAACACAACTTCTTAAAGAAAACAGAAAAATTAAGAAAGTTTAATTTCCAGTCTCCTAGTCATCAAGATTCAAGGTGTAAATGATAAAAACTTCTAAGCTATTTGAATGCAAAATACTAAAGTATAACCAGTTAAAAGAATTTCAAGTACTCTTAGCCCTACAAGATTTCAAACCTTACAATAAGTATTTTTCTTCAAATGTAATTATACAGTCAGATTATGTAACAAACCAGTGCTCCCTCATTAGGACAATTGCAGGACAATTACTGCCATGTCATAGGCAAGGGGACTAATGCCACTCAGTGTTAAGCAGCTTGAGAGAGTTTTTATAATAAAAAGTACTGTAATTGCAGCCTTCTTAGCAAAAATTTCATGTTACATTAGTGACCCTTTATCACCATGTTTTTCACCCACAGTTCTTATCAGAATGAATGATGTTGACCATGAAGTTTTTCATGTGGGTTAACCAGAGAGGTAACATGCAAAGAAACTATTTTAAAAACCCTGAAACAACTGCAAATTTATCATCACATGTTAAAGAAACTAAAATTCATCAGATTTCCATTCTTAAATTTTAGTGGTTTTGATTTTTTACCACCCCATTCTTCTGTGGCTGCCATCTGCCATTACATCTTTCCTCAATAGTTAGGAAAAGAGGGATACGGCCAAAACACCAGTGATTAATTTGCATCTTCCACCAGGGAGAACAAGGTCAAGATGTCCAAGAGACATCTGCACATGAATATGTGGCCCAAGTAACCTCCTGAAGTTCTCTTGTGTGTTGGCAAGTCCTCCAGAAAACCAATCCCATGTTACAGGTTCATAACATTCCTTTCAGTTGCAAGGGCAGCATCACATTAGGTCCTAAGTATCAGCTGATGCTTCCAACACACTCAAGTTAAAAATATTTTAAAGTAAAATATTATTTCTGATCATAAACATCACATTAAAATGCTAAACAAGTAAAGAGCCTGGGAGGACAGAGGAACAGGAAGTTTCTAGCTCTATGTAGCAGTATGTTCACAATATCTAAAATATTACTTTGTTAAACCTAATTTTATATTTATGCATATTTCAAAATTACAAGACTATATTTAACTTCTTTAACACACAAAACAAAGTAACTTATGCTGTGTGCTCTCTTAGAAGCTTTCTTTTATATTCTTTTCAGATCTGAAGTTAATAGAAAACATAGAAGAATAGACACTGATACAGCGTGGACAGAATAATATTTCAGATTCTGCTTCTTCAGAACATCGCAGGAAAAAAGAGACAGAACAAAAGGAAGAAAATTTCATGTTTAAAAGGGATGAAGGCCAGGTTGGACAGGGCTTGGAGTAATCTGGGATAGTGGAAGGTGTGCCTGCCCATGGCAGGGTTGGGAATGAGATGAGCCTTGAAATCCCTTCCAACCCAAATCATTCTGGGATTCCGTGATTCCATGAAAATTCTTGTTTAAGCCAACAGGATAGCCACAGATGACAGCAACAGTACTAGTTCTGCCAGGCATCATTACAGGCATGAAGTGAAATTTGCCTAAATGCTTCAACATATAGACTGGATTTCTTTCACATTGATGGGGTTTTTTATTTTACTTCTATCCTCTTGTCAATTTTTTCTATACAAGAGAAATACAAATTCCAGATGTTTTTGTAAAGCTTTCTGCATCTCTGGGAGGTGGCAAAGATAAGTTATGGTTCTCAAAACTAAAACACTAAACTGTGAAAGGAGGGAAGTGTAGATTATCTGAAACAGCGTCATGAGGCACACTGCTTCTGAAGATTTATAAAATCTTCAAAAGGCTCTACAATACCAAATACTACCTTTCTGGACCCAATTATAAGTCTGATGAAGTCAATAATCCACAGCCCCAAAACCGCCTCTTTGACGTTGTTGTGGTTTAGCACCACACAACAAATCGTTCTCTCCTCTGTGGTGAGACGAGGAAGAGAACTGAGATAAAACACAAAACTCACGGGTTGAGAAGAAGGCAATTCAATAGGACTAAAAAGAAGGGAAAATGATGATGATGATGATAATGATAATAATAATAATGATAAAAGTGGACACCTTCCACTATCTCAGGTTGCTCCAATCCCCATCCAGTCTGGTCTGGAATACTTTCAGGGAGGGAGCAGCCACAGCTGCTCTGGAAAACCTGTGCCAGGGCGTCCCACCCTCACAGACAAAAATTTCTTCTGAAATTATGAGAAGATGACACATCCTTGATGCAGAGTAAGCATGACTTAGCAACAACTAAAACATCAGGCTGGTATCAACATTACCCAGCACTGCAACTTCATCCAAGCTGAAAACAAGACAAACATTTAGGTATTTGGATCATTTACTTCATTTACACAATTTACTGTTTTCTGCAGAATACTTTCAGTTGCATTTCTCTAATATTTGTCCATCATTTCTAACTGTGTCCAGCTCTGGGCTCCCCAGTACAGGAGGAGCAGGCCCAGTGGAGAGTGACACATATACTGAAGGGCCTGGACCATCTCTGTGCCAGGACAGGCTGAGGGAGCTGGGGCTGTTCAGGGCTGTGAGAGGGCCCTCAGCCCTGGCTGTCCTTGTGTCTGTCCCTGTGTCTGTAGGGAGGGACAGAGCAGGGCCCAGGCTCTGCTCCAGGCCCAGCAATGGCACCAGAGCCACAGGCAGGGACTGAGCCCAGCAATTCCCCTGCACAGGAGGCACAACTTCTGCCCTGAACAGAGACCAGAGAGGCGTGGAGTCTCCCTCCCTCACCAGGGATATTCCAGAGCCCTCTGACACAATGCTGTGTCCTGTGCTCTGGGATGGAGCTGGAGCAGGGAGGCCCTTCCAGCCTGACCAGCTCTGGGATTCACTGATTTAACTTTATATCTTCACTCAGTCCCACATGGAACCACATTGCTAGAAGTTTTGTCAATTGGAGAACTGTAAAATTCTGCCAATTATTTCTGAAAAATACTCGAATACTTTAATAAGAATCTGAATGCTTTTACCTTTAAAACCAAATTAACAGATTCATTTTTGCCCTTCTCTTTCACCAAACTAGCCACCACAGGCTTTTTTTCCTGGTCCACACAACTCTGTGTAAGGCAGAGCAAGAAAAGCAGGTCATAAGAGCAAAGTATGTTATTTTGCAACAGAGAAGCTGAGATTTTCTGTAAGATGGCTGGAAACACAGTTTACAGCCATGAAAACAAACCCAGCACTTTAATCTAGTTTGACAGTCTGTGAAACAACACTTAATGGCAAAATGAAGTTATGACACAGTCATCAAAATAGAACTTTCTTTCACCTGACTGTTATTTGATGCAAACACAACTCTGCAGAAATCTCAGCCTAATGCCTGGTCTCTGTTACACAATGAGATACAAGTAAGGTTCATGTTTGTGCCTACTTTGGAAAAGTTTAAACGTACTTATTTATAGTTTCACAAGAATAAGAAGAATTTTAAGAGTTTGACTTTGAAGATATTTTGAAACTAAGGGTGCAGAAGGTACTCTAAAAACTCATCACACACATACAAAGCATTGCAACGTACAGTCAACAACTTCTAACACTATCTACCATTACTTTAAGTCAGAAGATCAACCGACTGTGAGCTATAATTGATTTTTGAGCTCTCCTGGATTAGTTATTAAACTAGTTGTAATTCTTCTGCAAAATGTATTATTCACCTTTCAACCTTCAGTGTCAAGACTCAGAAGACAAACTCTCTGACTTCTCATGCTGGACAGAGCATTAAATTAATGCCCAGGAAATTGGAGTTACTTACTTCCAAGTTTCTTTCTAGGAAATTAGTATTGTTTAGGGGTTTTTTTAATCTAATAGTAGCTCAAAAATTCAATTAAAGTAACCACTGAACTTCAACCTTTCCTTTGAACATCCTTCATTGCATTTAAATATAGGCATTAAATTGCAATTAATACTGGCAAAGCCTTTCTGAGTATGGTCCTGTCTCTCCTCACTGGAGCTTGGTAAGAGGGCAGATCCTTCCCTCATTCCCCATCACATAACCCACATCCTCTCAAACATATTTAGCATCCTCCTATTGAGTTTTTTATTACTTTCGACAGGATTTTGCTGAGGGCACCAACTTGAGGTGCTGCCCCCAGGCTGCTTTTGAGACTGAATAGGACAAAATAAGAGTTTTAGGAGACATGAAAATTTTCAAAAGGTCTCTTGATCTCCCCCTGTCATTTTGACATTTCCAAAACAACAATCCTACTCCCTTGTTGCAAAAATGGAAAGAACACAAATAGATGAGACTACAGAAGTTGGCAAAGCCAGTGTTAAATATCAGAAAGAAAACTCAACCACAACGAAAAAAGCCCAAAACAGAACAGATCTAACTAACTTATGGTTAGTAATACATCCAAGTCCTAGTTGCACATTCTGCTTTCTTATTTCTGAAACTTTTAGCATCCAGAAGATTGTCCAATGCTTGCAATGCTGCAAGATTGTCCAATCCAAGCCATCACTAAATAGAGATGATGAATAATTAAAGCAAAAGTGATTTTCGTTGCATCTAATTGTACCATCATGTAGTTCCTCCAACAAAACCAGTAAATAGCATATTATTAAAAAGCATTACAATTACTGTTTGATTCTTATTATACTCAAGCAGCAGCACTGGGAACTTGAGTTGTTGTTTTTTTAACGCTTATTATGCGTGTCACTTTTCTTAAGTCAATTCAATAGTTCTCACACTGTGGTCTGATGAACACTTTCTGGTGGCCCACGGAGAGCTGGCAGTTCACATTGTGCTGGCTCTTGTCCTTGTTTCCAGCTGCTACATTGTGTTAGAAGAAAGCTAAAAATACATAAATACTTTCCTACGATTACTTTTCCATGCAAGCAATTTCTCAAGTTGCCACGGGGATGTTATGTGATAATGAATGGGAGAGGAAAAAGAGGTCCATGGAATCATGAACAGGGATCAGTGAGGCAAGTGCTGTATCAGGGGCATTTTATACTTTATAAAGCACATCTCCAACATCTCAGATCTTTAGTTAAAGAACTTAAACTGCAAATTGTGAAGAACCTAGGGTACACTTGCTTAAGAGACTATAAAAACAGCAGCTACATTAATTTTAGGGAAGTCCCACTGCAGATTTGTGAAGATTCATTACAGAAAGAAACTAGCAAAGCTGAAGTATAGGAAATATGGAATCATTTTTACATGGTTTATGAACCTGCATGTTAAATATTCCACTCTTGAGCAAGATTAAACTCATCTGTAGCATAAACACACTGACATACACACAAACTACAACCTGTGACTGAAAAAGTCAAGCTGGTGACTGTAGACATTTTAAGTAGGGAAATTGTAAAAACTCAGAAGCACAAAAATGGCTGTCCTAAATACTACAGTAACTTTTTGTTTGCAGTCGCTTTTAAATTGCAGTTACTTTTTCAACTGACACAAGTTCTCATAAATAATAGGTTTTTTGAAACATTTCACCTGGCATGATAACACAAATGGCAAAAGTAACAATTTTTAATTTTCAGCAATATTTTTCATGGTCATCGTTGTCCAGCATTGGACTAACAGGATTAACCCAAGCTAGCATGAGACATAGGAGAAGTTCTACAAACAGCAATAAATGAATAGTTTCTGGATGTCAGACAGTCTCGCAAAATAAATCTGTATTTTAAATACTGGTAGGCTAGCTCCTCTCTAAGTCATCAGCAGGCTGCAGCAAGAATTCACACGAGGGAGACACTACATTTAAAAGCATTTTGAGACAACAGCTATGTACCAATCCATCTTGACTCTATTTCTTGTCTGGAACACAGGAATGGCACATGATGTGTATCAGAGTAAATGTGTGATCACTTGGAACTCCATATTCAGGTTTAAAATCCCACTGAACTACCACTTAGTGCAAGGTCTAAGGCACACAATTTACACAGATGATTGCCATGGCTTCATTTCAGGTGCTGTGTTATATTTCAGTTGCTTTACTACTATATTTTAAGTATTTAATTCCTAAATACTACAGGAAAGTGACTGAAATGCTATAGAAAGATTAAGTGCACATTTCAGATTACTTCTTTAAACGTCAAAAAGAATTATAGAAGTGATTTAAAAACCAAGTTATTTTCTTCTCAACAAATCACTGCAACAGAACAACTGCTCTATATTTCATAGATTTCAACTGGCTCATTGAAATACATGACTGAGTATGACTTAATTGTTTGAAGGTTTTCACACCTAATAACACTATTGTAAAGGAGACCAGTATTTCATCCTCCCTGCCAAGAACAGCAGAAGGTAGTTGTTTCTGTGGAGCCAAGCTCTGCAACACCAGCTCCCAGCCTGCCCCAGTCCCAGTCCCAGCCTCTGCAGGAATAGCCAAGCTCATGTCTCTGTAACCACACATTTCAAATACATCCCAGGCACTCAACTTTTTGAAGTCACCATTGCTCCCAATGCTGCAGCAGGACACAAAAAACACAGCAAATGGCTGGGGTGTAGTGGAGGAGCCAGTGGGGAAAAGACAGCCCAGGAAATCTCCACACAAACCCTCTGAAGCCAGAGAAGCACTGATGAGTCTGAGGTGCCTGGGGCTGTGATGTCATTAACACATTCTGGAAGTGGTTTTTCATGAAATGAATCATGGAAGCAAGTGAAATGCAAGGATGTATTAGGTAACTGTGTCCATCCCCTATCCTTGCAACAGTGTTCCCTCCAGTACAGCTTGTTATTCTATCCAGACTAATTTTAAGGGACTAGTAATGGAGCTTGAACCACATCCTTTGGGCAGCATGTTCCATAATCTAATAAACCTCAATGTTAAGATTTTTTTTCCTAATCTTCAGCTAAACATTGCTTTATTCAGCTTCATCTACTTATTCCTTTAAGTGGTTCTATGTAATACCATAAAACATTTCTGCCCCAGTTCAGTGTTTACAGCCCTTAAATAAAAGGCACAGTCAGGTCTCCTTTGTTGCCCAGCCAAATTACATACACACATTTTTCTTTCTTTTCTTTTAAAGTCTTTTCCAGTTTGCTTCCTGCAATTAATCCCAGCTCCAATACTTTGCACGACCTTTCAAATGTCATGGAACTGAAAAAGATTGCAAACACTAAATTGCATAGATTGATAAATAAGCATATCCCTAATTTCACTGCAAAAACAGTGTTTATTTCATTTTAAACCATTCATCTCCCTTTTTATCACTACATCTCAGGAGATCTTTACTGTGAAATTTAAAATGATCCAAGCCTTCCTCGGGGCAGGAACCCTAACTACTGCATTATTACTCTTTCTCTTGTTTTGAATTTTAAAATAAGGAGACAATCACCTTCTCCCAAGACCATGAAGCTCAGCTACAGAGTTGCATTCTCATGAAAGCTTTTGACATCACAGAGGAATCAGAAATGTAAAAAGACACCCCTGAAAAGTATTTAATCTGAAAAACTACAAAAACATACAAAACCAAAGTCAATACCTGTAAACTCAGTGAAATCATATATATATGTAACTATATATATTATTTACAGTTGGACTTGATGATCTTCGAGGTCTTTCCCAAACTTGATGTTTCCATGAGTCTATGATAAATTTAACATTTCCAGATGGGATCTACTTCTCTTACTTGCCCAGAGATGCTGAAGTACGGAATAGCTTTGTTAGCTGGAAATCCCTGATGACATTTTTATTATATGTAATTGGAGTATGAGTAGTAGACATACCCAGAGACAGACACCTTGAAGAATTAAGCAAAGCAAATTACATAACATACTTCTGAATCAAAAGGCCAAATAAAGCTGGGAATAACTCTAACAAGCCATTAATTCACTTTTAGAAATAGATTAAAAATAACTATAGGAGGGGAACATCTTAAGCAAGGAATCTTCACATTTTTATTAGACCAAGTCCTGACCTGCTGCTGGCAATACCAATTTCAACTCCTTTGGACACAAGTGATTCATTTTCTGAGATGGAACAATATTCCTGCTGCACATTTGAAGACTGTCCAGTATAAGTGAAGCTGCAAATGTGACCACAATATCAAGAAAAAATAAATAAAGGTTTTATGGTATTATACAAGAGCAAAATACCACAGTATTATGACTACTTGGAACCTGGGAAACGAAGTGCAAGCTTGAAGAGAGTGAGAGAGAGGAAAACGAACGAGAAATGTGGGAAAAACTGCAAATCCACCCAGTGTTGTATTTAATTTTAGAGGAACTGTCTGACTCAATCATCTATCAACCTTGGAACAGCAAACCTCACACCAACAAGTTCACAAAGAGACATTAAAAAAGAGTTTTTGGATGGTGGGAATTGGGGGCTTGTTTTGGTTTGGGTTATTTTGGTTATTTTGGTGGGATTTTGGGGAGAGAAGATTAGTTCTTGGAGAGGTTTTGTTCAGTCTTTTATTTTTAAATTATTATTTATTTATTTATTTTTGTTTTTAATAGAAAACTCTTCTGGCTTTTGCCCAGGATACCATCCCGGTATTTTATTGTTCTTGTCAGAATGCAAGGGAACACATTGAATGTGTATCATTCAACCAATTGTGGAACTTCCAGTAACATCTTCTGTTGACTCTATCAGGCAAAATATGAGGCAGAAACAAACACTGAAACATGTTACAAAGCAAACATCTTGTCAGTATTATTTTTAAATAGTGCTGATCAAGGTATTGATATTAACTAATGCTTTTGATGTAGGACCCTCAGGAGAACTTCATCCCCACACATAGTGGGGAAGGGGGAAGAAGAAATGCAGACAATCAATGAAAGAAGTGACCTGTAAAGTTGCTAGACAGGTCAAGGCATCCAAGAAATTACTTTTGCAGAGCAGTTAGATTTTTGTATCAGTTAGTGAGTTTAACACACTGCTCCTTTTGGTTTGTGTGACTGCAGGCACTTAATTCACTCATATTCCCTATGAGAGGAACAAGGAATAGCCAGCACAGTAAAGTCAGCACAGACCTGCTGCTTTCCTCCTAGACCTAAGTTTCATTCCTCCAAACTTGTGAAGCACCTCACCAATGGTACCTGCAGCAATTCCAGCCAGCTTCTTTATCAGCCTTCAGGAGAGCATTCAAAAACAATTAAATAAAGCTTCTAATATAAGCACAGCTGAAAGATCTGGAGTTCCACAGCTTAGGAATGCTCTGCCTGCCACCCTTATTTCTGAGAAGATCTGCTCACACTCCTTGGAGACTGCCACCTCTCCACAGTGCAATGGACATGTTGTTTTTTAACCCAACATTTCTTAATCCCTACTTTTCCTTTAAGAGGTAACATTTTGTTTGTGTGAGGTAACTTCTTCCTCTACACTACCTGCTACTCCAGTGACAAGGAAAACTCTAAGTCTTAATTCTCTGGCTTGAAACCTGGTCCACCAGCAACTGCATGGAGCAGGGAAAGTCCCCCCTGGATCCTGGAACAGCCTCATGGACCTCACGAGGGGTGCTGCATCCTGAGCCTCACTGGCACGACACTCTGTGGAACACACTTCATGAAAACTCAACATTCAGACAATTTTGCTGCCAGTTTTTCAACAAGTTTCTGTTCAATGTATGCAAATGGCAAGTTTTGGGACCCTGTAACTTGGCCAGATTTAGTAAACTTTAAGAGGGATTGTAAATGGCACATCTCTATCCACAACTTCACTCCCTAAGCCCCGCTTCCCAAATCTCAAGAGCCTGTTCCAAGGCATGAAGGCTCTAAAACTCCTCAATAAAACAGATGTAAGAATTCAGCATTGGTTAAGTAACATTTTTCCCTAACCTCATTCTCAGAAACAGAAGAACTGTTTTCAATTAAAGCAGTGCCAAAAAATTAAAAAAAAAAAAAAAATCTAAAAAAAAGAGCCTAAGGAAGATACTCAGCATGAAAAGTTTCACCACAAACAACTAAGTCTGAAAAAAAACTATGAGCAATTGAAAATTGGATTTCACTACAGAAAGTGCTCTATAAGCTTATCTTGAGGCATCAATACCAGCTCCAGCCATACGAACATTATTAAAGTGGCAGTTTTAATGATGAAGCATTGAGGAAAGCAGCAGTGCTGAGGAATGAAGTCCTACCCCCAGAACAAGCATGCCACAGGCAAAACTTTTCATTATCTCGACTAGCAGAAAATGCCTCCTCAGCTGAAAGAACCCAGTGTCCCTGCTCCGTGTCGGAGCGGGGCGTGAGCTGCTGCCAAGGCTGACGAGCTGTTTTATGTCAGCACCTGCCCTTTGGCTCCGCTCTCGCACTGACATCAACTCCAGCGGCATCAGACAGGAACACGTTTCTGTCACCAGACACCGCGGCTGGAGCCACACCAGCTCCACAGCGCTGCCGCTCGCAGAACGCTGCTTGGAGCCCTCTTATGCATCCAAAGCCGACTGAATTCCCTCTCTTTTGGGTCGATGGCCAGCGTGGAGGGGATGGAGTAGGGAAAGGTTTCGGTGTGTCAATTTACTATGAAAACAGAACACTATGGGGGGAGAAAAAGGCTGACTAAGTATTACTGAGTCTGCCTGCATATTTTTTCCCACCAAAAACCGATAGTTAACATTGAAATTATACAGAAACATGTGCTAACACTCATCAACTTTATTATTAAAGACTAAAATTACGTATATAGTATTGAGAAAGTTTTAGTTCCAAATACTGATTTGCGAATTTATGGAATGAATTACATACAGATTTGCATTTATATGAAAAAATATATTTAGAGGCACTTTATTTTTTCTCTAGCACACACGTTCAGTTCCATAATATTTCTTCTTCAGTACCCAAAAATGTTTTTACCACAGGGCAAGGGATTCCTCTGGGCTTTTCCTGTTCCTAAGCATTTTGCAATAGTGCCAAGCCATAAAGGGAAAAGAAGTTTGCTCTCTGGGAGCACAGTTAGGAAATACTGAGGACAAGCTACTCCTGCCTCTCTGCCATCACCTACAACAGGGATATGCCCGTGCCTGAGAAAGAGGAGTTAATACAACTTTTTAATATAACGTACAAAGCAATTTTCCTTCTGTATGAGATCAATCTAGGAGTTAAAAAAGCAAATTTGAGCAGCACGATTGCCCTTGAGGGTGGCACCTGGTACCACCATCTCCAGATTTGCATGCAGATCTCACTTGTGTGGAAGCTCCTTAGCAATCCCGAGGTACCCCAGGCAAGCCCTATGATACAGACAATCTATATAGCCCCCCATCATCAGCAGCTGTGCACAGACATCCTTTTTAGGCTACTAGGTTTTGAGTAGATCATTTGAATATTATAGTATTTATCATAAGAAACATTTTTGCTATCCCAAACACACAAAATCACACAATGATTTGGGAGGAAAGGGACCTTTAAGATCATCTCATTCCAAACCCCCACCTGTCATGGGCAGGGACACCTTCCACTGTCCCAGGCTGCTCCAAGCCCCATCCAGCCTGGCCTGGGACACTGCCAGGGATCCAGGGGCAGCCACAGCTGCTCTGGGCACCCTGGGCCAGGGCCTGCCCACCCTCCCAGCCAGCAATTCCTAATTGCCAAGAGCCCAAAATCTGTGCCTGCCCTCTGGCAGTGGGAGCCATTGCCTGGGTGCTGTCCCTGCAGGCCTTGTCCCCAGTCCCTGGGCAGCTCTGCTGGAGCCCCTGGAGGCCCTGGCAGGGGCTCTGAGGTGTCCCTGGAGCTTCTCTCCTCCAGGATGAAACTCACTCTACATTCCCACAACAATTACTCAAGAGAATTTATGGAAAATCACAAATGTCACCAAACTGTTTGGCATGAGCTGATAGCAGGGCCTTGTGCAAAACAATTACAATTAGCAAGGTAAGACAATGAGAAACACCTATGTGCTGTATTCACATCCTATAAGATCACCTGAAATTATTTGGTAAGTGGGAATCCTACACACATTATCACATGCAAACAGCATGTTTTATTAACCTTGAAGCAAGGCCCAGCATTTCAAACATGAGGATAAGGATCAGGACAGTGGAATTTTATTCCCAGCTGCAATGTCAAATGATTGTGTAATTTTAGCCAAGCTTCAAGCATGTTATTTCCTCTTTTTCCCCTATCTATAAAAATGAGAATTTTCTACTTAATAAGGGCCTTTACATCCTGATGCCCTTGGCCTGAATGTGCGTTGTTCCTGAGCTGATGTCCCAATTTCCTGAGATCTCTGACCCACTGAAGAGAGTCAGAGCAGATTAGATACACACTGGGACTGATTACACACCCATTCTGTATTTACATACAACTAACTAATGATATAGATATATAGAATGTATCCAATTATACAGATATAGTTATATAGATATATAAAGGACAGATCTTTGCTTGACAGATCCTCTCAGAATGGCAATTGCTGAGAGAAGCAGTTCAATAAATATAAACTATTGAGGCTGAAATTAGAAGCCAGCAGTGAATAAGATGGATAAACCTAATGCCAAACTTGAAATTCTGCAGGCCAAAACAGCTTTTTCCTAGGAATATTTTTTATTTTGTATTATCTACATTTCTACATATACATTTGGTTTAATATATTTACATATGTCATATTTGTATATGCTGTATATACATCTTATAAAACCACTTGAAATTGTTTAAGTGGGAATCTTACAAATTACCACATGCAAACAGCATGACTCCTAACTAAATGTCATATTGATACAATATATTCTAGATTTATGAAACAATTTATTCTCATATGTAACTTACACATTTCATTTTTATATCTCTAAGTATTTTGATCCCTAAATGGTATATTTTTGTATAAATACACTAAATATATAGATGCAGTACACTGGGTCATTTATATTTCTATTATTAAATGTAAGAATGTTCATATGTTTCTGTACAGTCTGCATTTTATTTGTATTTTATAGTTTTTCTATTATATACATACACATCCGCACACAGAACTAGTGAGTACCAAATAACTGTCAAATGCTGCGGTGTCTACAACATCTCTCATTCTTTGGCAGAATTAATTTGATCCAGATTTACCTTCCAGCTGAGAGCAAACTCTGCTGAAACCTCCCATATATCTACTTCCATTTCTTTTGCAGACAAGAAAAAAATCTTTGTTCCAAGGTCATGATGTGGCTGCCCCATCCCTGGAAGTGTCCAAGTCCAGGCTAGATTGAGCTCTGAAGCAACCTGGTCTAGTGGAAGGTGTCCCTGCCCACGCCAGGAGAATGGAACAAAATTATTCTTAAGGTCTCTTCCAACCCAAGTCCTTACAGGATTCTACAACTCTATGATCTGATTTTTTCCTAAAAACAAAAACACCTATCAGTCACCCACACAGATTTGTCCACAATTCATAATTCAAGTGCTTTAACTATAAAACATTCAGTGGATTCTTCGAGTTTCCACGTTTTGTATCAAAATGGGATTTATTTTCCCAGTTAGCAGTTTTTTAGCACTTACCCTAAAGATTAAGAAACAGGTAAGAAAACAGGTTCAGCTTATGAATTCCTAGGTGGCAACAAGACAACTTCAAGTCACTACATCAGGGCTTAGAGGGGATGTCTCTGTTAGAGACCCTGAACAGACAAAAAAACACCATGACTCAACTGCAGAGAAAGGAGACTACAAAATGTAAAAAGATTAAGTCTTTTCCAAACCAGGGAAAAAAAGGTATATAAGCTTTGGCAAGTTCAATGCTAAACCAGACCAAGTTGAGCCAAAAGTAATTTGGGAACAGCCTGCTAAAGGTATAAAAATCAACAGTAAAAGCTTTTCCAAACAATCTGACAGCTCCTCAAAGAGGCCAACAAGCCATAGAGGCCTTTAGGGAGCACTCTGGGAAGGTCAGGCTCTGGCAAATGAACTGCTCTGGGTGCATTTCCCAACACTTTCTGCACACTCCATCAACAGATCTGATGCATGACCAGTGAAAGCAACTGCGAAAGCAGCACCAGCTGCTGTGGTGCCCTCCCTTGGCAACAGGTCCCCTCCAGCAGCTGAGGGCTCTGCCGAAGCCCTGAAGATGAGGGGCTAATGTGTATATCCCAAACACCAAGAGCTGGATGGCTGTAGAGCCAGCCAAGAACTGGTTTTGGGAACAACAGCCAAGGGTTGTTGGTAAGAACATGCATAAGAAAGACCAGGATATGGCTGCAGAAGGGGCCACATGGAAGAAGGGCAGCATTTTTCTGGGACAAACCCCCTTCCCTTCCCTTCCCTTCCCTTCCCTTCCCTTCCCTTCCCTTCCCTTCCCTTCCCTTCCCTTCCCTTCCCTTCCCTTCCCTTCCCTTCCCTTCCCTTCCCTTCCCTTCCCTTCCCTTCCCTTCCCTTCCCTTCCCTTCCCTTCCCTTCCCTTCCCTTCCCTTCCCTTCCCTTCCCTTCCCTTCCCTTCCCTTCCCTTCCCTTCCCTTCCCTTCCCTTCCCTTCCCTCTTTCCTCTCTTTAATCCATCCCCCTCTTTCTCTTCCCTTTCACTATACTCCTTTATCCAAAATCCACCACCATGTGCTCATACTAGAAGAACAGGGACTAACACACCAATTTCCATGCCATGTGTGTAATTCATTAGGAAAGCTTCCTAAACTTTTGTAGACCCTCTGACTTTTGTCATTCCTTCTGACCCCAAACATCTGGGTCCTCCCTTCCCCTAAAGCATCAGACATCACAGGCCCAACAGGAGGCTGCCTTTGGAGCAACAGCCTTCAAATGAAGGATCAGGATAAATTCAGGGGGAAATTCACAATTTTTTAAGAAATGCAGCATTTTTATATCATCCCGTAAGACTCAACAGCCACATTAAGCCCTGAGAATTTCACACCTAAGAATCCTCACCACAGATACAACTACAGGTAAGCCAAACTTCTCTTGCTCAAGTTTAAGTAAATAAAAGAAGCATCAGCAGTTGCAGAAACACCTGACTCCACATTAAGGAATATTCCAACGTAGTTATAGCAGTAAGAGCTCCAATTCTAACTCAAACATCTAAAATCAGCATGAATTTGGGTAAACATGCTTTATGCATTCAAACGGTGTCTATGGAATTTCTTAACTAGTTATTAATTATCACCTGAAACAAGCCCAAAAGAAAAAACAAAACAAAACAAGATACTGCTTAATTAATATACTTTTAAGCAAGCACAGCATCGATTTGTTTGAGGAAAACATGAATTAAAGAACTCCAAAATACATCCAGAACAGATTGGAAAAAGAAAATGTACAATATATCAACTATTCCATTCCAAGCTTTTATTTCCTCCCACACCTCTCACACAGTCATAAGAGTTTAATGATAAAGACACACCCCCCACACACACATGATTGCAATTGATGGATAGTGGACCACTTTTAATTGTAAAGTGTCCTTTACAATTTGGCACTCTAAGAGAAAAGAATTTGGCACTCAATCCTATTATAAAATCCCTTCCTACGCTTGTGGAAGGACACAATGACGGCTCCACTGCGGACACCATGCCCCATGAAGAATTCTGTCAAGCACAATACCCATACTAACCACATAGAACTATATGTTTTAATTTGTACAGTCATTACTTCTTTTCAAAGCATGCCTCCTAAGGCAGAAAAAGTGACAAGACAAAGGGATTGATTTGTACATAAGGTGAAATGATTATTTAGTACTTATTTTCCATCTTTAGTAATTGCATTGTGCTTGTCTCAAGTACGTGCCAAACCACAGTGAAAATCTAATTTAAAATTAATTAACTGGAGAACTCTACATACATGCCAAAGCTAACTTCTACAAAGCTTCTATGCTTTAAAAATTGACTTCTGCAATTTGCAAATGCCAGTTCTTGACATACCAATAGGATGCTGGAATGACTTAAAAAATTACTCCAAATATTTGAGCATGCCATCAGTTTCAGCAGACTGGGGGTGGCTGTGGTGGGGAGAGAGAGTGCAAAACACAGAAGGGAAAAAAAGATGCTATTAAAAAGACAGGAAGAGAGACACTGTAAGAGTGATTGAGACCACATTATTTTCCAATACACAAACTGCAAAAGCTCATAAGGTTATTTTTTCTTCTTCCAGTGAAAATACTAAGAAGCCAAATGGCAAAGATAAACGTTTTCTATTTAGCAAGGACAAAAATTCCCCAAGTAGCTACATATTATATGACAAATCATTATCCTGACTAGACAAGCTACACAGGATTACGTTTAAAACATTTTAGTTGACTACTCAGGAAAATAATTATTAAATTTTACTGCCTATACATTGTTCAAAGTAAGTTTACCTTCTGTTCTAAAAAACATTTTTAAGTCAACAGAGTGCACGAAGGGAACAGGAAAACCATGGAGGAAGAGACAAGAGTAATAGGTAACTACTTATTTTCTTCCTATCACTTGATGCACTGAGACAGTAAACTTCCATAGTCCCATGAGAGCCCATATTAAACATAATGTATTTTCTATTCATAAAGCAGCACCAGCATAAATGGCAAACACACCCAGACCAGCCACACACAATAGCTTTCCCTGCATTTGTTCATTTTAATGCTGCAATTAAATCACTCGGCTCTACCAAGTGCTGTCACCAGGATTTTGTTTTGTGACTGCTACAGCAGTTTAAAATTGTTTGTTTGGGAAACAGTACAACTTTTGCAAAGCTTCAGCATGTTTTCGAACTTGGGATAGGGAAGGCAAATATATCTCAGAAAAGGAAAAATTTATATAAATCTTCATTAATAAGCAATTTGAACCAATACAGCAGTTACACAAAAAAATGCACTGACAGCAGCCACAGCATGTTAAAAGGTTGTAGAAAAATTAAACAGAACATTGGGCAAGAATAGGAACGTGGCTAATGAGCACATTTTCCATCTAGGCTAAGACTATTTCAGGACAACTCTCTTAATTGCAAAAATGTAAAATGCTGCACTTCCAATTGCATAAAGCCTTTACATAACAAGCAGTTCTCTAACCTAGATTACATGTGATTCCTGTCCAAAAACAACAGTGACAACAATCAGAGGCTCTATAGCTTCCCAGGCTGCTTGCACCAAGAAATAACAAACACCACCTCGAGGGTGATGTTGTGCAGCAAATCCCAAATTTAACTTTTTACAGAAAAGACAGCACACAAAATCCCTGAACTGAAAAATGGGAGAGGAAGTCAAGAAGGGGAAAAAAGCCTGAAACCACTAAAGATTTCTCCATAGCGAAGTCAGATTATCTTTACGCGTGTCGGCAAACTCCACTCAATGATCACTAAACTATTACTGAGATTGGCTGAAACAGCAGACCTGCCACTAGAACTTGTGTGCAGATCTTCCATTTGATTTTAGGAGCAGATGCTCCAGATGCTGTTTGAGAGAAACCTTGGAAGACCAATGCTGCTTCTGGAAATGCCAATGGAACACCTTGCCACCTCTCACTTCTTGGTCCCAAGACAATTTAATGAGGTTGACTAGAAGTCATCTCAAAAGCTTTCTCATCACAGTCATCTGATTCATTTCATAAAATATTTGGCAACAGGAAAGTTCATGGAGAATCACAAGTAAGGTGAGACTTAGTAGCAATGAAGTCTTTTGTTTAGTCAAGAAAAGGAATGTGTCTGTTTGGTACAGTCCTAGACTTGCTATATTCTTTTAAGGATTCTCCTTCATCAGGTGGGTTTTTTACTTAAAAAAACTACTCCAGATTTCACAGATCATCAAATCATATGGTTGGAAGGATCTCTAAGGTCAAGTCCAGCCATAAATTTGTTTCTGTTCATTTTCCTTGAGACTAAATGATTGGATCATTGAGGAAACTTACAAAAAAGTTATTTTCCTGCATGAAGACACAGATAGAATCACAGAATGGTTTCAGCTGGAAAGGACCTTTAGGATCACCCAGTTCCACCCCTGTCATGGGCAGGGACAACTGTCATGAGCCTAGATTGTTCCAAGCCCTGTCCAACTTGGTTTTGGACACTTCTGGGAGGGGGCAGCGCATACGCACACTCAGAGTGGCTCACCATGAAGACCAGCCATGCTGTTGAAAGTTAACAGCTTTTAAAGACATAATTTATTTCCAATATCCATAATTTCCACCAAATTGGATTCCTCAGTGAAGAGAGAACTTCATGGTAAGTCTGGACTAGTGTCTGAAAAGCTATGACGTCAGGCACACACATTTTGACAGAATGCTGTGTGTCCATGTCTTGCTCTCCATATGCGGTGTGGAAAAGCAGCACTCAGTTCAGCAAGATAAGCAGTGACCTTGCTTCACTCCCAGTGCCCCAAGGGTCTCCTGGGCCAATGAGCCTACACAACTACAACCACGTACTAATATCAAGAAGTCCAAAAATCATTGCTCAAGACACTTGAAATTTCGATTTATCTGACTCTGAGACCACAGGCCAATCAATTACTAAGAAGGGGAACTTTTATTTTTACTTTTTCCTCCAGGACATTGCAGGTGATAAGACTTGTGAGCATCTATTCCACTTCCACTGATCAGCTATTTGGAATAGATGCTTGGGAACAAGCCCTCCTGCTAGAATTTAGTACGGGTTCCATACTACGACACAAGGCTTCCAAGAAAATCTTCTGGATGAAGAGAATACATGTGTTTTTAGCACTGTACTTACAGATTCACAACTACTTTTTCTCCAAGGAGAGCCTGTCCAAACCAAAGGAATCTTTAACCCATTACACAGTATAGGTGGTGTTTCTGGTTAGATACATGCAGTTATACATGTCATTTTTGGACTAGTCACTAGGTCTCAGAAGTATGATGGCAAATTCTGTCAACCAGAGCTGTCACAGGCATTCAAGCTGCTGTGCCTGACTGCCACCAACACCAAGATCATAAACAGTTTACTAATATATCCTAGCAAGTACTCTTTATGCAATTTATTGTAAAACTCATTACACTGTTAAAATTAACAATTACTATTTTATTTTCCAGACTTTTTTTTTATAGCAGTTGTTCTTTTATCATTTCAGAGGTTCTAAAATGTAAGTTTCCTGTATAGGTAATTTCTCATGAATATCATCATATCTGGCTTGCCCGGGCACTACAGGTAGTTCCAAACATTTTGAAATAAATTCAATTCTCTGTTGAGTAAAACTGTTTCGACTTATTTTGTTCCTCTTGCCACACTTTTCTGTGAAACAACACTCAACACAAAAGACCCAAGTGTTTGCTACTGACCACAGAAATGAAAGTTCTTCATAATGTTACTTAAATAACTAGATATAAAGAAATTCTAAAATTATATATTAAGCTTTTAGTTCTTTCATCTGAAAGATGTCATGTATTTTCTCAGGACTGGAAGTGGTTGGGGACATTTTATTTCAACGCTCCCACCAGACACCAATGTGCTCTGCGTGTGCTGCACCATGTGACATACCTGCTTTGCATCTGGAATGTTGCACCAAAGTTTCTCCTTCAAACGGTTATATATGTTAATTATGCACTTTTTCTAACCGTGGTTTTCTGATTGTTTTCAGCATAAACTGTGTAAAAAACCCAACACAGTTCACGCAGTATTCTATGAAAAATTAAATGCTCCTCTGTTTCCTCCATCACTATGAATTCAGAGCATGATCAAGAAGTGTCCCTTCTTTCCCTGGAGCACTTCGCACCACTGCTAAAACTGACAGGTTGAAAGTTCAGGGTCTCATCTGAAGATTTCCTCTGAAGTTACTGGGATTCTGCACAAGCACACAACGTCCCTGTGCATAACCAGACCCCAGAACCACACACTGCAAAGCTATAAATACACATCCTTTGCCACGTAGAGGAACATGAACACTTTTATACCACACAATCTGCTATCATCATCTCCAAAATAATTCTTTACTTAGGAAGAAATTACAGCCTGTGAGGGTGCTGAGGCCCTGGCCCACGGTGCCCAGAGCAGCTGTGGCTGCCCCTGGATCCCTGGCAGTGTCCAAGGCCAGGCTGGATGGGGCTTGGAGCAGCCTGGGCTAGTGAAAGGTGTCCCTGCCCATGGCAGGAACATTGCACTTTAAGGTCCATTACAACACAAACTACTCTGTGATTCTGTGATTTGATGATTCATGGCAGTCCTGGGGGCTTGCTCTGTTTCCAAAGAATGGTACAGATTCTGATATGTTTACACAAAACCTTCAGAAGTATTCAGAGAGTAACGCAAGACCAGCTTATGCACTTAGAAAAAACAACTCTTTAGACATGCAGCCCCTAGTAAGATTTGTGTTGAAGAGCTTTGCCAGTCCAAAAGAAGTTTGCAAGCCTGGTAACTGCAATACAGGATCTTCCTTGAGAACACAGAGAAAAAGAACAACAAAGATGGTTCTCAACAAATTACTCACTTCTCTCTTATTCTACTGGCTAACCTTCTCTCCATTATTTTTTGAATCTCACTACACAAAGCATTGTATTCAGGCAGATATTACATGGGTGGTACAGTAAGAACTAGTTGTGTAAAAGCTATTTCTTGCCTCCAAAGTCCTAGTTCATTTAAGCCCTAATTCAGATCTGCTAAAAACTAGTTTGTTCTAAAGGCTTAAACAAATCTATAAATCCACCTTTCCCCAAAGGTTCAAACCCAGCTGTATGACAGACATCACAGAATGGTTTGGGTTGGAAGGGACCATGAAGACCAGCTCAGGCCATCCTCCTGACATGTTTTGTGTGAATTAAGACCAACAGGAAAGCAAAAACTCTCAGTTGAGGCTGAGAGTATAGGTCTATGTATTTATCAGCAACAGAGTCTCATACTGCTGAACAAAAATCCAAAATATTAGCTGGAATGCTATGAAATTCAGTCTTTTAACAATTTCAAGGAATCACTCCAGAGTCAGACTCATTCTGAAATTTTTCATTTAGACAGAAAATATTATCCTGTTCCTGACCACAATTCTCTTATGAAACCTAGTTTTAAATTTATTACTTACCTAATTCAGCACAAGAGTGACAAGGTCTCAACTCTGTCATTATTAATATCCACTAAAGGAATACAGGGTTTGGATCCCAGCCAAGGAAAATCTGTCCATTGTACTGCAGCATTTCTACCAGTAATAGTCTACCTCAGACCTCACAAAATACTGAAAAATCAAGGGGGAAAGAGAGCAGTGTTTGGCACAAATACTGGACAAAATGCTATCTAGAAAGACCAAATATGAAAGCATTTGCTTAACATGCTAAATAAAAATAACTTGTGAGAGCCTATCAGACCAACTTGCTCTCCTCTTGGCATAAGCAGGCCCCTAACAATAGTCTAACAAAGGAAGTTTTTTCCATTAACTCTTGGATACACGTTCACATCAGGAATGGGTTTGCATCACAACAGCCATTTACATGTAAGCAACAGGCTTCATGTCAGCAGCCAAGTCATACCTGGGTTAGAGATGTCAGTTATCCTCCCACATACAGCTGCTCCACCTTCCCAGTTCCACACATCCCCATTCTTTGTCTTACAGGACAGAAACAAAGATGGAAAGGACCAGGAGGCAATATGGGACACTCAGGCAACAAGGGATTTGCTTCTGAGCCTGCCCCTCAGCCTCTCATCTATCTAGTCCTTTCCTTTACTTCACACAGCACTTAGGTTTACAGTGCTTAGTTTTATTAGACTCCAATATTTGCTGAAAGATAAAATGAATAAAGTTGCATTCCAGCTATGGTGCTGGTGACATTTCTTCCCTCTTGCTCTAGCCCTTCACCCAGTCAGCCAGCACAAAAGCAGCATGTCACTTCAGCCTGAGCCACATCCCCTCATCTGTGACAATCACCACCACCCAGACACCAGCTGACAGTGCTTCTCAACAGCACAGCTCTGGCCTTCATGTATATTCAAAATCCAAATAAAAATCGAATTGCTTAGAAGCAAGCAAAAATTCACACTTTCTTGTAAGGATGCTAATTGAATTTCCATGTAATGCTGAAATTTATTTTTCAATAATGGAAATCCATTCTTTTCAACCAGGATGTCTATTCCTAGGTGCCACATTCTTTTCTTGTTAATAGTATTTTTCTTTCCCCAAAGTGAGTCACTCTGGAAAATGCCATTCGCTTAAAAGAGAAAAATTGACAAACAACCCCAACTGTCACAAAAATGAATGTTCATGCTCAGTGCTACAACTACCACATACCAATAACTTAAACCTCAATCACGAAAGTACCAAATTACTCAACAATAGTAACTGGCCTCAGGACAAGGAAATAAAACTTAAATCTGCAACTGTGAAAATAGTTTCTACTAATACACTGCTAAGCACATGATCTGTTTGGCTTTGCTCTGCTTTGGCTGGGAAGTCTTTCGCAGAAAGATGGAAAAAGTTTTTGATGGCTTATTCAAAAGGAAAAATAGCCATTTATCAGGTTATGTAAAAATCTCATACTTGTGTTGGAAACTACAGTTTGGCCGAACACATTCAATTACCACTGGGTCTTCTAGAACATTAGGTAAAAAATAACGATGGTATAATCGCATTAAGGGTTTGTCTTTGTTGGTTTAAGACAAAGATTTTAGTCAAAGGCCTCATTAAATCTTAGATCATTCTGTGCAGAGCTTAGCTCCTCTGTGGGTCTACAAAAACAAGGAAGTACAACTATAATCCATAGAAATAAATGAAAGATGGAAAGACTTCCAAGTTTTTTATGCTTAAGAGTAGAGGAACATTTTCCCCTCTTGAACAAAAATTATTCATTAGAAACTAATTATCATTAGCTGTGAAAATGAAATTATTTGTGAAATCAACCCTCAAAATCAGAGTCAAACACTTCAGTCCATATAGTCACTACTGCAAGTTTGTGCTCTTAAGAACATTCTCAATAAGGCTCAAGAAAACATACTCTGAGCCACCTCCAGGTGGTGTGTGCTACAACCTCCAGTGAGGTTGTAGCACCTCAAAATTACAAAATAATTTGTAGCCAAGACTTTCACAGTATTTCCTCTTAGCACAGAATGGTTTCGGTTGGAAAAGACCTTAAAGCTCCTCTTGTTTCAGCCCTTTGCCGTGGGAAGGGACCAAGCTGCTCCACTAGACCAAGCTGCTCCAAGCCCTGTCCAGCCTGGCCTTGAACACTTCCAGGGATGGGACTTCTTTATCCTTCAAAATATTTTTGTCTCACATTCTTCAAATTCAATGTATTCTTTGCATACCAACCACAATAAAAAAATGCAAATAACCAATTTAAAACAAGGTTGCTTAGGAAAATAAAAGCACAGTTTCATGATCTTTTGAGTTTTATGATTTTATGAGTCAAGGAGCAAAGCTTCTGCAAGACTGCAACTTGGAAGTGCAAATATACACAGAAATGCACACAGATATTTTCACTACAGATTAAAGAAAGTCAAGTATCCATCTGATTCTGGGTTTTGGTGCTCTTCAAAGTTTTGCTTCCACAACACATTTTGTTTTCCCTAATTTCCCTCAGAGATCCAGCAAAACCTACCAGTCATCTCCTAAAAGCACAGTACTCCTTCACACCATGCACATTCAAAAGCCAGAACAACAATTTCTACTTGCATTAATGACTTGTTTATGGAAGTAGTTAATTACCCATCTCCTTCTGGACAGGTACTTAGCACTGGCAAGACAGGTACCACTTTCTGCAGGGAATATTCTTGTCTCCTAAGTGCTATTACTAAATCAGAGTTCACCTGCAGGCTCCTTAGGTAAGCATCATATATATTTAATTTATATATCTTTATATTTAAGCATTGTAGTTGAGTAGACTGACATCACAAATTAAGCCTTCTCCCCTGACAAAAATATTGAAAGGCAAATAAAACTGTTTCAGAACTTGAACTAATTTGATCATGACACAGAATTTACACATCTAAAATGTGCCTCTCCTTTCATGAGTCCATTCTATGCTGGACATATTTCATAAACTTCTCTTTCACCTTTTACATGTCAAAAAGTCTACCAGACTTCAGGAGTTATTTAGTGAATGGGTTAAAATACAGATTTTCCTTGCAGATGCACTAAAAAAACATCTATCATCATTTATTTCAGGCAAAGAGCAGAAGGTAAAGGTGAGAGAGAACAGGGAACTAAACAGAAAAAGCACAGACACCCTTTCCTCTACCCTTGTTTTACCTATAATGTATCAATAATAAAATAAATATAAAATCTTTAAAAAATGCAAAATAACATGACAACTTCACAGTAGTCTACTGGAGAAAACAGAATCTCCAGAAAATAGAGCTAGCTAATCAATATTTCCAGACAGGCAGTGCACAGCATTGCCTTTTCAAGCCTTTAGTCTTTACACACACAACCAATCAAAAAAACCACAAAATTTAACTATTAAAAGGAGTTTCACACGCCAGGCAGTGTAACTCCCCTGCTCTGCTGAACATGGACAATGGTTAAAATTAGTGATCTGATGCCTGAATACTCCCACTCCAAAATATGGCACAGACATCTGGCAGGACAATGAAAGGGAAACAGTTAATGTGTTATTCAGTAACATGTAATTTATTAACAAAAGCAGCTTCGGATGGATTTAATCCATGAGCAGACCTGAAAAACAGTTTTTAAGAAAGAACAATAGAAAGCTAAGGAATTTGTTGTGCTTTATCAATGCTCTTCATCCTGACTTACAATGCAGCTCAGTTTCTCCTATCCATCCAATCTGTCCAGGGCACCTATCAATTATCAGACATCAAATTTAGACCTTTCATAAGGCATGATGCATGGCATCACTGCATCTGGAAACAAACAGATCATCCTTTTTCCTTACCTATCCAACCATTTTCATGAGAAATCATGCAGGTAAACAACAAAGCCTGAGCACTTTAGTGCAGGTATTGTCAAAATTATGAAGAATAAATCCCTTATGGAGCTGTAAGTTGTAGGTGTTATTTTAAAATCCAATATTAGTGCAAAAAAACTTAATTTTTTGAGTACTTAATGCTACAAAATCTGCATCTGCCATCCAGAAGGAGGACCATCAAAAAGTTCAAGATCAAAAAATTTCGGAATGGTTTGTGTTGAAAGGGAAAAGCTCAAAGCTCATCCAGTCCCACTTCCTGCCATGTGCAGGGACACCTTCCACTGTCCCAGGCTGCTCCAAGCCCCATCCAGCCTGGCCTGGGCACTGCCAGGGATCCAGGGGCAGCCACAGCTGCTCTGGGCACCCTGGGCCAGGGCCTGCCCACCCTCCCAGCCAGCAATTCCTAATTGCCAAGAGCCCCAAATCTGTGCCTGCCCTCTGGCAGTGGGAGCCATTGCCTGGGTGCTGTCCCTGCAGGCCTTGTCCCCAGTCCCTGGGCAGCTCTGCTGGAGCCCCTGGAGGCCCTGGCAGGGGCTCTGAGGTGTCCCTGGAGCTTCTCTTGTGCAGCTCAACAGCCCCAGCTGTGCCAGGCTGGCTCCAGAGCAGAGGGGCTCCAGCCCTGGCAGCAGCTCCGTGGCCTCCTCTGCACTGGCTGCAGCAGCTCCAGCTCCTTGTGCTGCTGGAGCCAGGGCTGGGGCAGCTCTGCAGGTGGGCTCTCACCTGAGCCCAGTATCTGTTAACACTGTACAAGAAGTGCAGCAGCCCACAGGAAGAAGGTACTGAACCTTTAACTCACAGATTTTGGACTATTTCTTAGACAGCATGGATGGTCAAGCATCTTTATCATTTGAAATGTGCTCAAAAATGAACCTGAAAAATACTTTTTAAAGCCTTTTCACATTTATTGCTAAAATAAAGATTAGGTAGGAAATGAACATTCTTGTTGACACTCAATTATAAGGTAAAGAGCTATGGATTTCTTACCATCCACCAGAAAAAATTTATAGGACTTTAAGAAAAAGTCAAACATAACTGCTTTTGCTTCTCAAGTTCATTTTTTTACATAGCTGATTATTGACATTCTTTAATTATAAATATTGTCTATCTCAATTTCTATTTCCATAATTCTCTAGAGCAAAGAAGAATTTTGAAAGCAAGAAATACCTCCTTCTCAGCCATATAAAATTCCTTTTTTCTAGCCCTAATCCTTGCAAAATATGAACTTTTAAAACTTTGTTACAATACATCAGCTTGCTTCTTGGTTTCCTTTAACAAGCAATTTCCCCTAAAGAATTAAAGAAAAATCATTTTTGAGCCAATAGGTTTTCTCTTCTCTTTTATAATGGGTTATTTGAAGCTGCTCAGGTTTTGGAATATCAGGATAAATGTCAGGGAGATAAATCACCAACACACCTCGTGAAACTTGCTGCTGCACTCTCAGTAAACAAGCTGAAGCATATGGTTACAATTAGGGTTTGTATGACCACAGAAATCAGAAGCTCTAGTCATGAACCACAGCCTCGCTGCGCCGTGCACTGATGGTCCCTGCTCCAAACAGCTGACAGGCTACAGAGAGCTGCAGCACAGCTCCCCGCACAACACAAGCCTGGGCAGTGCCAGGAAGACATCACAGAAAAGAGGCTTTACAGACTTTAAAAACACATAAGCCTCCACAATGTTAAGTATGAAAAATGTTGTCACTGTCACGAGGGTGGAGTGGTGGCTGTCAAGGGTCCCCAGGAGCACCAGCCTGTTCAAAAATAAAAGAAAAATGTACAGTTTCACAGAATCTCAGAATGGGTAAAGGTGGAAGGGACCACAGTGGATCATCTGGTCCCAGCTCCCTCCTGCAGCAGGGTCATCCCAAAATAATGGCACAGGATTGTGTCCAGATGGTCTGGAATATTCCCCAGCAAGGGAGACCACACTCCTTCTGGTCTGTTTCAGCGCTCAGTCACTGCACAGGGAAGTTCTTCCTCATGTCCAGGTGGATCTTCCTGGGCATCAGTTCCTCTGGTGCCATTGCTGGGTCCCACAAAGAGAGTCTGATCCCTGCTCTGACACGTCCCTGCAGATACTGCTAAGTCCCTTCAGAGTAAATCACAGATTTCTCAGAACTATCAAGCCCAGGAAATGACAGTATAAATTGCTATTCTGGGAAAGCATGCTTTGCTGTCACTACCATCAGTGTATGTGAAAAGAGCAGAGCTCACAGAGCAAAGCCCATGCTACCTGTACAGCTAGTTCTGACCAGTAGTGGTTTACTATCAAAATAATGTTGGTGAAGCTAACAGGACGGATCAAGAATTTCATGGACTCTCAGGATGGCTTGAGTTGAAATGGGAACTTAAAAATCATCTCATTCCAAACCCCTGCCATGGCAGGGACACCTTCCACTGTCCCAGGCTGCTCCAAGCCCCATCCAGCCTGGCCTGGGACACTGCCAGGGATCCAGGGGCAGCCACAGCTGCTCTGGGCACCCTGGGCCAGGGCCTGCCCACCCTCCCAGCCAGCAATTCCTAATTGCCAAGAGCCCAAAATCTGTGCCTGCCCTCTGGCAGTGGGAGCCATTGCCTGGGTGCTGTCCCTGCAGGCCTTGTCCCCAGTCCCTGTGCAGCTCTGCTGGAGCCCCTGGAGGCCCTGGCAGGGGCTCTGAGGTGTCCCTGGAGCTTCTCTTGTGCAGCTCAACACCCCAACTGCAGAGGGTCTCCAGCCCTTAGAGCATCATTATTTCTTAATTATACTACAATTGTTCTGATTTCAGATCCTTGTCATTCAAAGTCCCAAGAGCTTGGTGGAGCTGGGGCCAAATGCCACCAGAAGAGCTATTGCTGTATAATCATTCTATACTCTCACACCATGCAAATACACAAAGATAAATTACATTTCAAGATACAGAACATACATGGCACAGTGTACATCAAAGGAAGTGCCTAAGAGCTTGATAGTGAGTACATATCTGGTCTCCTGAGATACCTATCAGACACAATGTATTTCTGTACCAATGCGATCAAGGCAGAAGGTGAGGGTTTTGTCATAAAAACTTGAAAACTCTCAAAGGCAACACTGAGGTACTGGTCAGGCAGCAGCAACCCAATTTCAAACCAGCTTCTGTGGTCCTTGTAGCACCCAAGCACAGATTTTGGGCAGGATGAAGCTGCTCTGGCACCAGTTTGCTGTGCAGCTCTTGCAGACTGCCCCTGCCACACAAGCAGAGCACTCAACTATTTATTCTCAAGGTACCTGTGCTTGAACTGCAGTCACAGACTTTGCTCTGTGTCAGGCACTAAGTGAAAGATTAAAGATCTGGAAACTTCCTCAATCTTCCTATTCAGATAGGGGAAAATATCATAGTTACAGCATCAAGAGGATGACACTTACAGACTGTAAGCAAGAAGGAACACGATCAGACAGAACTGGAAAAGAAAGCTCGAATGTACATTTCCATTGTGGTGGGCATGAACAGGCAATTAAGCATTGACTAAGCACCAGAGATAGACACCAGATCTGTGACACGTCACAAAAAGGATCTGGAAGGTAGAAGCAAGCAGAGTGAAGCATTTGCTAGCAGAAGTAAAGGTTGGTGAAATCATAAGAATAAGAAATAACAGACACATTGTTAGTATCTTTTTGTCTCTCTACTTTGATATATTTTAATGTAGATATTTCAAATCAGGCTACACAAAATTGAAGAGGAAAAAGATAGTAACATAAAACTAAATATTAATAAACAGTTTTCTTGTAAAGTTAAAATCTACCATTCAAATGCTTCTATTAACCAGAAAGTAGCACCAAAAAAACAACCCCAATAGAATAAGCTATAGTGTATATAAATCACAGATGTACAACAGAGGTCTGATACCTTCTGGTATCCTAATGCTGAACAGCATAATGCAGAGTAAAGCATATACTTGCCTGATATAATGTCATTAATGGCCAGGAATATTTCTCTAGTTCCAACCAAAAAGTGTACAGACACGAGAAAACAAGCAATGACTGACCACTACACACTGAATTCTGCAATTTCTATTAATGCTACAACAGTGCATTTGTGTGGCAGATTAGTTATGATGATGACTTGGGTGATTAATGAAGCTGAATCCGGTTAGTGACTCTGCGTGAGTTCCTTACAGATACAGCATTGTACCCCTCACATCTATAAACACCCTAACAGCACAAACCAAGTCAATTAGATCCCACTGTTGCAGTAACTCCTAACTTCTGCCAGATGCATTAGTGTCTGGAGTTGTTTTTAATAGCAAAGTATAAACTGGATCAACTATTTAAAAGGAAACCATCTAAATTGACTTATTTTTCAACAGTCTTGAGTAGCACTATCATTTCCCTGCCTTAGCACATCATCTGCTTGGCAGTTCCTCACTCTAACAAGGATTCTATTTTGCAAGCAATAAAATGACTAATTTAAAAAAATATTGCTTGTCCACAAAAAGTTGTCTCAACTTAGTTGACTGTAGACTATGAATTGGCAAATGTTAATAAATCTCCACAAAAAAGAAGAGGGAACTTAGAGCCAACAAAAAAAACTTGGGTTTGAGGGTAAGTTGGTTCAATGCGCTTTGTGAACCAAGAATAATTAATTTCTGGTTTCCAATAAATGAGTTTCTAATATCTAAATTCTACTGCCATGCATATTAATGTCATTTATGCTTCAAAACACTGCCCCAGATCTAGCAGCACTTTACAATTACTGGGCACACCTACTGAAAGACCACAAAGACAAAGCAAAGTTGACTCAGTAGAGAAAAATCTCCTTTATGAAGTCACAAAAATAAATACCATTATTTTTCCCCTCCTTCCAAAACCACCATTGTTTCTTTAATTATTGGAGCATAACAGAATTGGCAGCACAATTCAATCCAGGTATTTTATATCCAGGATAGAAAAAGGTCCTTGCACAGAGGTAACCTGGATCCAGTCAGAGGCCAAACCCAGAAGTAATTGGTGTGAGGATGTTGGTTGTATGGTTTCAGAGTTAAGGAAGCTCATGAGAGGAAGAAAAACAGGCTACGAAGGATGAGAAGCAGGAGAAGGTTAACTGTGGGAAAGGGTAAAATTCTGCTCATATCATGTATAATTATCACTCCTGCTGAATCACAAGGAAGGAAAAGGAGGGTGGATCTAAAATACGGTGCTTGTAAGAGTTTGTTGATCTCCTGCTGCAGTGCAAGTGACTACAAAATAGGAGTAACATTATACAGGATAATTTAGATGACTGTGGTATCAAGTAAAATAATTAACAAGTACAATAATTATTTTAGGCCTCAAACTGTCATATTAAAAATACCTTTTTTTTAAACCACGCTCCTATCTCCTTTCATCCTAAGTAGATTGTATTAAGACTATTTCAGTAAACTTACTTGAAGCATTATGTGGTATTTAAAAGGCACTGAGCAACACAGACGTGAGTTTTCAATTCTTCCATTCTTTCAATTTCTATCATGTAAAGATTACAAAACACAAAAAAGTAATACAGTACAGAAATCACGTCAAAGTTTTCCACAGCTGTTCGTTGCTCAAAATTCCCTTTTGTTCCCTAACAGACTGTCACCTCGTGTTGCTGCATCTTCATTTGTGCTGTGCTCTACCCATGTACCTGAGGCTACATGAACCAAAGTATTGATTTGATAAGAGTTAATTCAGAGATAAGACAGGCAAATATGCCATTTACTCTACAATCCTACTGTGCCTACATTTCACCTATAGTCCAACATCATATCTAGGCAAATAATTTTTAAAAAATCTCAAGCAACTGTCTGGGCATGGATAGAAAAAACATTTCTGTTTTTTAACAGGATGTGGTACTCCTTTTTTCCCTTTTCCCAGGCAGGAAATTCAAAAGCTCTTTAAAAATGTTCCTTTTCTTAAAGCTTTAAATGAAGACACTTAATTTGCCGGGCTAAGAGATGGCACTTCAGGTACTCATGAAAGAAGCAAGAAAACAAGCGTAGGCGTATGCCAAGGTAGTTGCCAAGGGAATGGTTCAAGAGGAGTGAAGGAGGTGGGAGTGTAGGAAAAGACAAGAACAGATGTAGGCTGAAATCTTAAGAGTTTGCATTAAGAAATGGAAACTTAATATACAACGGGTAAAAAGTCACAGGGGACATCACGTAAGAAGTGTTACAGAGGGAGGCTTGAGGGGTGGCAATATGGATGGATTTACAAATCAGTCAAGTAACCAGAACAGGGGAAGAAGTGTTTTGCCTGTGGCAGCACTGACACAGAAAGACACTAGAGAGATCAGAACTAATAATAACATAAATAACAGAAATTACTCAGGTAATACTATGTACCAAAATATGCAGCAAAAACTGAAAAACTACAATCCAGATACTGAAAACTGCTTCAGAAAAACATGTTAAGAGCAATTTCTCCTTGCAATTGAAACGAAGGAAAAGAATATACCTGATGGGACTCTCGAATAAAGCACTGCAAGGAACAATTTAATTAATCTGGCGTGCGTGTAAGTGAATCGCAAAGCAAGCCACTACTTTGTGCAGGGTTTAGGTTAGGGACACAAGCCAGGCGCGGCCCCGGAGAGTTAGCCCGGAGCGCGGACGGAGCTGAGCGCAGCAGCCGTGCGCTTTTACTGCCGCCCTGAGGAGGCACCCGGGCACTGCCTCCGAATGCAAGTTCTGGCAGACCCTTTGCGGCCTGAACTTTAATATTCCCTCAGGAGGCTGCCAGTGAATTGATTTCACAAAAGAGCTAAATAAATAGTATCGGTTTTAACAGCAACTGACTTGCAAAGTGTTCTCTAGTTTATCGGGGAGAAAGAAAATAATATCTACCTTTGCTGTTAGCACTGTATTATGTTTTATTCTCATTCAGTGGAAAAGAAAAAACCTCTAGGACAGATTTTTATACACCAGTAAAACACATCTGGTGTGGGGAAGGGAGCAGCCACCAACCAAAACAAAGTGTACAGTATAACAAAAATGAGAAACCTTCTTCTGAACAACAAATGGCATCAAGTCTTTGCTATTCTTCGGGCAGTATTTCTCTACAGCAAACAGTCTGGGAAAGGTCAGAATCTAGTCATACTTATCAGGAAAAAACATTAGTCAACTTACTGGGAAAGGCACAATATGTTACAAAAATTCCTATCTAGGTTGCTCCCTCACATCAAAGAATCCTCCTAGGAGGGACCCCTTGGGACCACCTAAACCAACCCAACCCAACCTCAAGCAGAGCCACAGAGCAGGTCACCAGATGCACAGAGTAATTGTAAAGAATAAAATGTGCACATAAAACTATTTCTTGCAACACTTTAAGTAACTTGAAGTATGTGATTCATCAAATAGGGCACTACTTGGTTGGTTGAGGCTTTTTTTAATGTGTCAGTAAAAAAACCAGGGGCTAGGTGATACTTTTACCATCTGCTGTCCTGCAGGTATAATTGCCTCAGATTCTAACACATCTCAAGATGGGCCATGCAGGCCTGTGGACAGCTTTTCTACACTGGTATCACTTGCTGAAAAAGAAATGGGCTACAGGTGTGTCTGCAAAAGAGGGCACACAGAAGGCAATACTTCATATGGTCTGAAGTACAATTTATAGAAAATCAGACTCACTTGCCACCCCAGATGCAATTCCATAGAGCAGTCCTCCTCCATCTGTTTGCTGCTGAAAGACGTGGGTCCCTGGAGGAGGGCTTCTCTCTTGTCTAATGAAATTATACAGCAAAGTTTTCACAAGTCTGCTGGTGTATGGGAGACTGGAAAGGAAAAAAAATAAATTTGGTTGACTCACAACTCACAAAAATTGGCACAACAAAGTCCAGGTAGGGTGCAAATGCTAGTGTTTGGCATTAAAGATGGTCAGTAACTCTCCCAGTGCTGACCAGACTGGAAAGGAAAAGAACACAAAGGTCTTCCCCATGCAAAGCTGCCTGGACTTCAGCAAAGGTCTGAAGGAGCATTTTCCACAGCAGGATCGTGAAAACTGTCTTTTGGTTTTTGTTTTTTAAATACTACTTATAAATAAACCATTTAGTTTGTAGAATCATTGTATTCACTTACCTGAAGACACAAATGGAAAAGCAATGGAAAGGAATGCTGTATTTTTTCAGCTTTCACTCCATGCTCTAGTAATACAGAACAGGGTACCAACAGCATCTCTCCACACCCACCATGTTTTTGCCTGTGTGTGCAGCTCAGAACCAATCTTAAACACCCTTTCATACCTCAAGGATTCTCAAGGATTCTATAACTCTAGGAATTTGCAAAGACCAATGAAACAACCAACCTCACACCAATGGATCTGAAAAATGCCAGTAGAATTTGTTGGGTTTAACAAGAAGGTTACGGTATTTCCAAAATGGAGTAGCATTTCCACAAAAGCAAGCAGCTGGCTCCAATTCCCATCTGATTTAGAGCTGAAAAGAAGGAGCTCTGTGAGGATGGACCCTCCGACCACCTGCAGAATCCAAGAAGGTGAGGAGCTAATGTGCATGTCCCAAACACCAACAGCTGCGTGGTGTGGAGCCAGCCAAGGGTTTTCAGGAATATCAAACAAGGACTTGGTAGAAACACACCAGAGGAAGACCAGGATGTGGCTGGAGAAGGGGCCATGTGGGAGCAGGGCAGTGTTTTAGGGACAAACCTCCTGGTTGTGGCTCCTGCAGGAAAGCACAGCCTGGCCTGGCACAGGGACAGGGCCAGAAGGGCTGAGCACTGCAGGGGGGAACTCTGAGCCTATCCAAGACCCCAAAGCCTCCAACCCATTTCCAGAAAGGCCTGAAAGAACCACTGTGAATGAGAACTGACTTGCACAAAAAGTGGGAAACTTCTCCCCAGAGAGTGGAAGATTCAAATGTGCCCCACAAAGCCCAGGGCCCCAGGACGTCCCATCAGCTGGATCCACACTGGAGTCAGGACTGGTGATCTCTCTCTTTTTTTCTTCCTCTCTCTGTCCCCTTCTTTGATCCAATTTCTTTCTCTCTCTCTCTGTCCCTCTCTTTCTCCCTTTACAGCACGCCCCCCACCTTTATCCAAACCCCACTGTGCTTACATGGGATATCAGGGACAAACACTGTTTTCCATGCCAAGTGTGTAATTTACTAATAAAACTTGGCAGATCCTCTGACTTCTGTCATTCCTTTTGATCATGATCATCTACAAACCCTGGGGGTTTCCCTCTCCTTAGGGGTGGGATGTCACACCAGTACCACTCCACCTGTTCACATTGCTCTTGATTCCAGCCACCAAATTCCTACATCTCTCTCCAGAGGTCAGGCTCCTCCTACTCCCAAATCAGACCTCTTAGACCACATACTAAATCTTCCCCCAAACACTCCCCATTTTCCCCCAAACCCTTGATTCCTTCCATCCAGAGACTGAAGTACCAGGAGACCCCACACATCCTGAGGCTCTGGCTCTATCCTGCTGATGTTTCTGCCCAGTGTTCCAAGCTGAGCCTCACTCCTTCCCCTGCATGTCACAGTAGTATCTGTCTCTTGCACCTAGTAGAAATTTCAGGAAAGCAGAGAATAAATACATTTATGAGAAATCTGCCCACATGGAACTTGAAATTGAAAGAGAATGAATGGGAGCCTGACTAAAATGCATGTAAGCCATTGTGAAAGCACTTGAACACAACCACCAACTTGCCAGAACAAGTGGTATTACTCACACAACCAAGTCTATCTCCAGCTAAGTGTTCCCTTCAGCTCAGCCCAGCATGTGTCTTCACCTTTGCAAGGACTGTGCTTATCTGGATGGCAAGAAACCCCTAGCATTTCTGAGGGACCTGAGTTCTCTGGGCTGCAGTGCTACAAGACTCATTGCTGAATCAAAAAACCATCCTGAAAACTAAATATGTTTTAAGTTAATGAAACTACCCTCAAAATATAAAAACTATTTCCAAATTAGTTTTACTTAAGTCTGGGCTGTGAGATTTCCACCCAAATCCCTCCAAGAGCCTTTACAGATGTTTGCTTTTGTGATCTCTTTTCTTTTGAGCAGAACAAATTTTCTATCAAGATAACATTTTGCTGCCTTCTGTTTTCAGGTACAAACAACCTAAGAAGCCACCAGCAGCATTTTCTTTGCCCTTAGGCAGCACCCCAGAGCAGGACCTACCATCGACCATGCATCAGGTATCTGTGAATGATGCTCTCTCGCACAATCTCTTTGTGGAATAATTGGCAGGAGAGGAACACAATGAGAGTAGTCACGGCTTCCAAAGAAATGCTGTATGTAATATCTCTGCAGAATAAAGGGAAAATTACAGAGATTAATCTACTGGGTTGTTTACAGGCTGATTTCCAAGAATACTTGGTAGCTTCACCTGAAGTTATACACTGTGTAGCACAGAGAGATTCAACTGGGAACATGTAAACAACAAATTCAAGAAACTCAGAATCATTTCATACCAAAAATTGATGTTTTTCTTAAAAATAAGCAATTTTTTCAGGCACCAAAGGACAAAACAATGTAAAGAGAGGTATTGCTCATGGCATTCAAGTTGCGATTGATAGACTGACTATACTTCTTCCTCAAAATACTAAGTATCTCTCAGAATTGTGTCCTTTGTACTATTAAACAAAATTGTCACAAAGCCATCATCCCTAAGTGAGGGAGTGAATGTCCAGCTAGCCCAACACAGCTCCATCTGCCAAGCAAACTGGATCCCTATGAGAAGAATGTAATATACAAATGCCAGCTCAAGTGTACAAAATGCTCAGGGTATCAGGATACCAGATACATTGCTCAGTTTTAAATGGTATATTTGAGGTAACAGGGACGTAGAAAGTTTCAAGGCATTACAAGGTATTCAAGATAATCACAAAGAATGAGCTGCAATGCTTAAATACAGATACCAGACAGTTCAGCACAGTTCATTTAGCTCAGGCTGATTAGGAAAGGCTGTGCAGCAGAACAGATGACAGGCGCACGATTAAAAGTATCTTGTGCTTTCTGTTCTCACCTCTGCCTATAATGACTTTGTTACAAATCTGGTTTTTAAAAGGGAGAGAAAAACGGCATTTGCCTCCTAAATCAGTAACAATTTGCAGACTGCAAGAAAGCTTTTAAAACACAATGAATTAACTTGGACATGAACCAGTATCATTCTTACTTTCAATCAAAGACCATTTTTACGTCCTCCAAAATGAGGTACTTCATTTGGTGCAACAGCACCACACTGCAGCTCATTAGAAATATTGTTATCAAGTTTTGTATTGTTACCACAAGTCCTTCTAATGCTTCTCCCACTGTCACTATTTAATTTCCACAGTATGCTTCACAATCCAGTATTGCTAAGTTACAATGGTTTCCCTGCAACAGTTATCAAGGTTTTCTGACCTGGGACCTACTGGAAACTCAAAATCTGTTTAATATCATCAAATGCAAATATTCAATAGTACCTCTATTTAAGATTTTTAAAAATCAAAACATCAAAGAACAAATCAGCATCTATGTTGTTTAATCAGTGGTGCTAAATTTTGCTTTGTTACAATGTCACCTTCCAAAAATTTTATTCTCAACAGTTAGAACAGGTATAAGCATAAAACTAAGTGCACTTTCAAACAAAACAACAATGACTTGAAAACTACAGTGCAATCTCCCAAAACAAAACAAATTAACCCCAGAAGGGACTAGATTTTCACTAGTCTCAGGATCAGAGCTGGTGTCGTCCTCACTAAAATATACAGCATTTTATTTAGAAGAAATCAGTCTAATTTTTAACACAACCAAATAGCTTAATATTCTCAAGTGTGCTGCCAGATACGCTGCAAACAACACGCATTACTGTCAAGTGTGAAAACAAGAATTTCACGCATCACAATGTACAGACAGCTTAAGTTAAGCTCTTCTGCAGCAACTCCAGGCCAGAGTTTCTCCAGAGTGCAGTTATTTACTCAAAGCCAACTGCAAACTGGAATCACAATTTCCTGGATCACAATCCACAGAACTGCACCACCTCTCATACAAAAATGTTTTTAAAAATGAAGGTTGTGCACATTCACTGTTTTTTATTTTCTCTCACTTCATTTGAGTATTTGAACCCCAAACAATTGAAGTTATGGGTTGGGAAAGGACACACTGCCTAAGTAACATTTTCCTGAAAATCATAATGTCCTTTTGAATTACTTTTACTCTCTGCAAGTTACCTGACTTTTTGCCCACTCCTGAGGAAGTTCGCCAGTGTAAATGCTGATAATTAGATCAGGCCAGAGGTTACACTCTGATCTGGTTCCATTGCAAATTCATCCGAGCCAGAAGCAAGGCTGCACTAGGAACAGTGCCCACTCCCTCTCCAAACCAGAGGAGCTGTGCAATCCACCACCCACACGCATCCCAAGCAAAGCAAAGAAGACTTAAATACATACATAACATCAAATTATCAAAGGCTCAGCCACCAGAAAAAAAAAAAATTGAGAAATGTTTTTCTATCAAAATAAAAGCAACAGTTTGGGAAAATATTTTTTTGATATTATAAGAAAAACATTCAGAAACTTATCATTATGACATCGGCTGAGAATACAAGAACAATGTATGAGAATACAAGAACATCTCCTACCCCGAGGTGATGAATGAAAAGGGTAACAACTTCATGACATACTACAGCACACACTGGGTCACCATTCGGAGAGGAAACAAATTTTGGGGTCTAGTATACTTTTTCTCCATTTCAATCATTCATTAATTTATTTTCATTATAACCCACACAAGTGGAATAGCAAATTTGAGGAATCATTACAAAATAATTTTCTGTTTTGACAAGAATCAGCATAAAAAAATAAACTAAGAGATTACTGTACTGTATTAAGGAAAAAAAATCTGCTTTCAATATCCTTATATAACTCAGAGAGAAAAAAAAACAGAAAGGTAAATTCTAGCAGTCCCACTTAGAGAGTTATTCTCATTTTCTCTAAGTTCAAAACCCAGACAGGGCACATTTAGAAACACTCCACTCAAACCTGTAGAATCTGTTCAAATTAAATCTGCTCTGACATAAACACAAACAGGGTCCTGATATCTGGGGTAACCCCTCAGGTCCAGTTACCCTTAATTTATCAGCACAGTGATAAAGCTTCAGAGTAAAATTATTTTCTCCACCAAGGGTCAAATGTATGGTTTTCTGAAACTCAGGCATTTCTAAAGGATCACAAGAACTACCAGGAACCTCTTTCAACTTCAAAGAACACATTGTTTATTTATATTGAGAGACTATATAATAGGGGGTCTTGGTTTTGATTTTTTTTTTATTTTATTCAAAGCTATCAGTCATATAGAATGACTTTACATGGAATTTATGCTGATCTTCAACTTCCCCTGAAAACTGTTTGCTTGCAGATAAGGAGGAAACTAGAAATAATGAACTCATGTATCAATTACATGTCAAAATTATTTAGCTACTTCTTTCAGAAAGCTAGAATAACTGCATGTTGTTTTGAGCTTCTGTGGCATTTTTTTTTCCTTCTCAAGTGTCTTGCAAAACAAATAAAAAATCTACAGATAGAGCTCACGCTCTATGTAAATGGACATCATAAAGCAATGTACCAAAACATGCAGAGGTCTTTTTTTTCTCTTCTTTTGGATTTTCTATTCTGGGGATACATTAGTTATTCTCAATTTTTTCATCTTATACTCTCCCTCCCCATTCCAAAGGGAGATATATTCCCATATCAGGTAGATAAATTAGCATATACTGCACGTCTGTCTCTCAAAAGACATCTCAAGAAATACACATCTTTCACATGGGAAGAATCTGAGACAGACTGAAGTCCAGAGCTCCTGGCAATCGTTTCTCTCCTGCATTTGGGTTCTCCCCTTATCCCAGGCAGCTGTCCTCCTGGTATACCCCATCCTCCTGGTCCCATACCTCATATGCAGTGACATCCTTGGACCGGATGGAGCAGGCCCAGGTTCTCCCATGTGACACCTGAGCTAAAACTGATTTCTGGCAACAAACCTTATACATAAACATGTACTCTCTGAAGAAAATAGAGATCATGTCATATCTATCCGAGATTGTGTTAAATAATGAATTCTTCATAGAATGAGGAGCTCCAAAAAGCATGATTCCCCGATACTAGCATAACAAATGTGTGTATTTAACACGTGTTTGGTGTCTACATTTCAATGAAAAACTAATACATCAATGGATTCCTTCCAAAAGCAAATTATGCCAGATCATTTCAATTAAAATTTTTTAATTAAATGACTACAGAGTTGTATGATTTATAATCATAAATAAATCAGTAATGATTAGATAACAACTTATTAAATCAAAAGACAAAAATTAGAATAAGAGAATGGTTTGGGTTGGGAGGCACCTTGAAGCTCATCCAGTCCCATTCTCTGCCACGGGCAGGGACACCTTCCACTACCCCATGGTGCTCCAAGCCCAGTCCAACCTGGCCTTGGACATTTCCAGGGATGGAAAGTCCACAACCTCTAGGAAATAAATTCTACTGAGTCAGACCACATTCCATTTTCATCTGTGTTGTCAGGTGGGTAACAGAGATCCTGGGCTCCTCTGGGACCTCTACAGCTGCTTTAAAGCAGCACTGAATTTAGACATACAGTAGTACTGCTTTAGAAGAAACTGGTGCACTCCCTAAATCTTCCAAGACATGGATTGGAGAGAGTATCACTTCTCTTCTGGTCTTCCACCAAGAACATACATTTTAGTTTATTTATTTTATTTATTGACTTTGATGGACTTATAAATTAGAATCATCAAATCCTAGGCTGGTTTGTTTCAGAAAGGACTTTAAAGCTCCTCCAGTTCCACCCCCTGACACAGACAGCAACACTTTCTGCTAGACCAGGTCGCTCCAAGCCCTGTCCAACCTTAGCCCAAATACTGTTCCCAAATGATGCAATCACCCCACACAGAACAAGAACTATGGTCCTGTTAAAACCACAACTCCCCAGTATCCTGGCATCTGCTTTATCCATTCAAAACCATGTGGATGACCTCCTATCAGCATCACCTACCAAGAACTTCAACAATCTACCTATGTGTCACCATCCTGCTGCTGCTGGCTTCTCTCCAAGGCCAAGCACTGCTCACAAGTGCTTTCTGTGCTCCCAATCATTCAGCTTTGTTCCCTGCCTGTGAGAGAGAGGTCTGTGACAGAGGAACCAAGGTGAAGCACAGAGGCACCATAGAGGAAAATCTAGCTCCGAACTCCAATTAACACTCTGAAGGCACATGCTGTTGTAAACACTTTAATTACTCAGTGAAATGCAGCTATTTCTATATCAGCACACAGAGGCTGGGAGCTCATAAATTATTTCACACCTACAGAGCAAACAGCCTGAACAGTCAGAAACCAAACTCCAAATTTCAACTCCCACCCCTAGACCGAGCCCCCTCCCTGTTCAAATATTTTCCTGAACTTTCACCCAGCCAGAGCTGTCTACTCCGAGTATTAAAAGGTTAAAAGGTAACCCATTTTCTAATTTAGGAGAGTTGCCAAAAGGGCTGATTCATACAAAAAGTCTCAAATCATACAGGAACCAGGTTTCATTTCCCTGCTTCCTGAGGGCCCACCAGAAAGGTGAAAGAGGAGTCACCACAGAGAATAGGATCAGTTTTTAAAACTGAAAAGCAAGTACAATATCTGGCTATCAGTCTCAGGATACAAGTACAACAACTCAAAGAGAACATAATCTTTCCTCTTGGAAACACTCCTAATTTTACACTCACTGATGGCACATATGCACTGTGGCAGCTGATAATGTTCTGTAGTCATTACAGCTGACTCCAAACATTTGGGAGATGTCCCAAGGGGGCACTCAGCAAACACAGACTAGAAGCAGAAAGAATCTCTGACATTTCGTACTGCATCTCCCCCACACTGGGCATTCTCAACTGGGAGAAGAATAGGGTGAGAGAACAAAAAATTTCGGAATGGTTTGGATTGGAAGGACCTTCAAAATCATCCCATCCCACCCCCTGCCATGGGCAGGGACACCTTCCACTGTCCCAGGCTGCTCCAAGCCCCATCCAGCCTGGCCTGGGACACTGCCAGGGATCCAGGGGCAGCCACAGCTGCTCTGGGCACCCTGGGCCAGGGCCTGCCCACCCTCCCAGCCAGCAATTCCTAATTGCCAAGAGCCCAAAATCTGTGCCTGCCCTCTGGCAGTGGGAGCCATTGCCTGGGTGCTGTCCCTGCAGGCCTTGTCCCCAGTCCCTGTGCAGCTCTGCTGGAGCCCCTGGAGGCCCTGGCAGGGGCTCTGAGGTGTCCCTGGAGCTTCTCTTGTGCAGCTCAACAGCTCCAGCTGTGCCAGGCTGGCTCCAGAGCAGAGGGGCTCCAGCCCCTGGAGCATCAACAATATGGAAATACTCTGAAGTAGTACCTAAAGGATTAACATAACTCGAGAGCCTTTTTTCAAAGACCTGTTCCTAAACCATCTGGGACAATGTGACTGTGAATATTGTCACCTCACTGATATTTACTTCTTCCCTCTACAGATTAAAAATCCTAGAAGAAATTCTGGACTTCTAAATGTTGCACAGAAGCTGTATTATTCTCCATTTACTTTTCATATCACCATGTCTTGTTACCAATATTCACTAAAACTACTTAAAAGACATTACTTTTCAAACAACAGAACACAAGAGAGCAGCCCAAATTCCTACAGAAATGGACAGCTGCAGAGACTCCCAGGTGTAGTTTCCATCTTCCTCTTCCAGGGAAGAGGAGATGACCCAGGTGATCAAACAACTACATTAGACCATCAGAGAGTTCTACACAGAGCCAGACCACAGGAATCACATCAGTGATGCAGCCTAAGTGAAAGAGAACCTGCTCCACAGTCCCTCTCTGTTTTTGCTGTTGAGACTCAAATACCTGCTAACAGAGGTTTTCCAACACCCATCGTCTTTTGTGAAAAGAGGGCAGAAAACCATATATGAAAGCAGATCGTTAGGAATATGATACACGGCATAATGTATGAAAAACTGTACAGACCTCTAATACTGTGCTTTGAGGTGAGGAATTTTGTTACAAATTAAAGCACACCTAGTGAACAGATAGAACAGGTCACAGAAAAATACTGATCTAAGTCTAAAATAAAAACTACACTAGAACAGAGTAAGAATATGTGATACAGATAAAGGTTCTCCTACCACCCCAAGATGCAGCAGCAAATAAAACTCCCTTTATATGAATCAGCTCTCTCCGAAACAGAGCACAATAGTCTTAAACTTAGAGGCTCTTCAAAGTGAAGCAACACAAATCTCTCTCAGTTCGGATATTTTTGCTACCTTCAACCTCAGTTTCAACAGATGGAAGTTTGCCTTTGATGATTAGACAAAGTTGCCAAAAATGCAAAATCACATGTTTTCCAAATAATGGAGCTACTACAATCTTGATAAAAATTCCTTGAATAGACTCTTTCTATAAAGAACTATTCTGACCTATTCTTTTGAAAGTAACAAAAATAATTAAAATATGGCACTCATGAGCTAGAACAGAAAACATTTCTTAATCTCTTTGCTACTCACAGCTGGCAAAAAAGAAAGCCTAAACACTTCTAATCATCTGTACATGGCACTTTTCCTACACTGCAGTTACTTTGTAGAGTTTTATAATCAATTATATTGCCTTTCCTCCTCCTACATACGACTTTCAGGCTCCCATAAAATGCAGCGAGCATCCCTAAATGAGTCAAAACTTTGTCAACATTTAAATTTTGTCAACATCGTCAACATTTCCAAACAACTAAGACTGCACCCTAAAACAACTATAACTAGAGAAAATAAGGGAATGTAATAGAAATATCAGCTAACTTGTACTGGCACCACAGGGTGCTACTTAGGAGTGATGTAACTAGATCAGAGTATTTCATTTTTCCTCCACATGCATTTATAGTTTTTAATGAAGTGAAAATGCACTGATAACAACCAGATGTTCAGTTATGGATACCAGTTCTTAACAAGCTGCTGAAAGAAGCCTTTATAATTTAAAGCTTTGGGAGTTCCATCCTGCAACAAAATGTTAGCAATAGTTTCTACATAGCAATCATACAATTAAATACTAACATTGTATCTTTTTGCCGACTATGCAGTTCGAATCATTAGTGTACACTCTTGAGTGCTAACATTAGCAAAACCAAAGAAAAAGCAGAGTATCCATAGCACACCCAAGGGAACCATAAATCAAATATCAACATATGGTAACACAAGGGTTATAAGGGACTGCACAAGTCTAATTGATGAAAACTGTACTTCCTATAAAATTAAACCTGAAACCTTTATCCCTGGCATTTTGTACAATGCAGCACAGCCTGTTTTTCAGAAAGGTAATTCAAGATATTTTTAATAACTCTCAGACACAGCACCACAATGTTGCAGAGTCCCAGAGTCCCTACTGCAACCTATTTCTGCCTTAAAGCACATTTGCTTTTTCCAATACAAACTAACTTTGAGAAAGATTTTCTTAAATTCCATGTAAAAAACTGAGACACTTCCAGAAATGCTCTGCCCCCCAGAAAGGCGCTGCAGCCTTTCCTAACAACAAAAAAAAAAAGTTATGCTTCATAATAAGGGACAGAGATCTGACATTTATCTTCTTCCACATCCCACACCTTACTTATTAATTTTGAGAAATACAGTCCACCTGCAATTTCCATGTATACTGTAGGTTGCTTTGTACACATAAACGAGCTTATTCTGCCAAGGCTGATAACCAGAGCAAGCTCAGAGGTGAGTGACATCTGCCCACACCCAAGAAAAGACTGGAGCCTTCATGAATTCAGTGTCCCTGCCAAGCCCAGACTTCTTACATTTAGAATCCCAGAATGGTTTGGGTTGGAAGGGACATTAAAGCCCACCCAGTCCGCCCCCTGCCATGGGCAGGGACTCCTTCCACTGTGCCAGGCTGCTCCAAGCCCCATCCAGCCTGGCCTGGGACACTGCCAGGGATCCAGGGGCAGCCACAGCTGCTCTGGGCACCCTGGGCCAGGGCCTGCCCACCCTCCCAGCCAGCAATTCCTAATTGCCAAGAGCCCAAAATCTGTGCCTGCCCTCTGGCAGTGGGAGCCATTGCCTGGGTGCTGTCCCTGCAGGCCTTGTCCCCAGTCCCTGGGCAGCTCTGCTGGAGCCCCTGGAGGCCCTGGCAGGGGCTCTGAGGTGTCCCTGGAGCTTCTCTTGTGCAGCTCAACAGCCCCAGCTGTGCCAGGCTGGCTCCAGAGCAGAGGGGCTCCAGCCCTGGCAGCAGCTCCGTGGCCTCCTCTGCACTGGCTGCAGCAGCTCCAGCTCCTTGTGCTGCTGGAGCCAGGGCTGGGGCAGCTCTGCAGGTGGGCTCTCACCTGAGCCCAGGGGCACAGGGGCAGGATCCCCCCTGCCCTGCTGCCCACGCTGGGGCTCAGCCCAGGGCACAGAAGGTTTCTGGGTCCTTGTGCACATGGCTGGGGCATGTCCAGCCTCTCACAACTTCTGGGGTATAACCAGGATATACCAAAATCCTTCTCGTTAGGGCTGCTCTCCAACCAGTCTGGAACAACTATGTACCTGCCTGCAAAATACCACACACAGGTATCCCAAGCACCTGAAGTGACATTCAGAACAAGCTCAAAAGGAAGGAATGCAAAACAGCTGCACAGGTACCTCTGTTCCTGCATTCTGAACACGGAAATGGCCTTCCACACTTTAAAAATAATGTTACAGTTTCAGTGAAGGAGAAAAATACAAGTTTTAACTGGGGTGCAGGCAAGCAATATATTCAGACAGCAGCTGCCAGCTGTATCCACCCCTTCACCAAACTGCATCGGCAGAACCCAAGGGACACACTAATTGTCAAAATCCTCTGTTAAGGCTATTGAATGCTCTTAAAAAAATCTTTGCTGTTCTGAAAGATACTTTGAAGACTAGCTCAGCATGGAGATTTTAATGGTCTGTCACCAAAAAAAATTCATCTTTGATAGTATCTTTACAGACAGACATTCTGTTACAGTGCCATTGCAAGCTGCCAAAACTGTCAGTTCTCTCACAGGTGATCCTGAGTTCTGACACAGAGATCATTACAAGTTTGAATATTTCATCTATTCCACTCATCTATTCCTTCCCCAAATTCACATACTAGGCTTGCAGCTCTCTTGATTCATTCTAGCTAAAGACAAAAACGGACTAGTCCCTTGAAACAAAACAGGAAAGAATCTCTCGTGATAACTCATCAGGGAGAGAGAGGGAAGCAAGAAGTACACTCATATGAAAGCAATCCTGATCACTCTCTTGAACAAAATTAATAATAAAGTAATACATCATAACACCTTTCTGAAGAACATAGTTGGACTGTGTATTAGAGAATACAAGATCTCCAGTATGTCCTTTCCCCTACCTATTTCCCTTTCCATGTATGGGAACAAAATTCTTAGTTAAGGCATTATCACACTGTTAAACATACTCTAGTGATAAACAAGACAGTAATACATATTTTTGTAAGTGTTAGCATTTAATAGCAATCAGCAACATGTTGTTTCAGAAGTTTAGCTAAAAAAACTTATTTCACAAAAAAAAAAACCAAAACCTAACCACAAAACAAAAATCTTCCACTTTATCTCTTATGAAATGTAAGTTTTTGATATAGCTGAATATTAAATTATGGACAGGCTTTATAATCTTCCTTTTAAACAAGCCATTTTAGCATTAGATTTTATAGTAATCTAAGTGCTTCCAGCAGCTGCTTCCACTTGCAGCAACCAGATTCACACAGAAACAGAGCTGCTGAGAGCTTCAGTTGTGGAAGTGGGTGAGGAACTATCATGCTGGCTTATTTTCTCCTGCTGGAAAGGCATTATGAAGGATACTGGACTACACACGGGTACTTCCAAGAAAGAAAAATAAAACCCTGCAGGATTTATGAACTTGCCCGTATATCACAGTCCTCTCAGCCCTTTGTACTTCCTCTAATCTGCTCCAAACAAAGCGTGTATGCGTTCCAGGAAGTCCTGACAAGCTCTGTGGAATGACACTTTGAATCACACCACTAATTCATTACACCCTACCTACACAAATCCCTCGCGTTAACGCTGACAGAGCTGCATTTAATGACAGCAATGTCTCAAAAAACATTGCATCTTTGTCAGTCTTCCAACCAAAAGAACAATCCCAGCCACGAGATAGCAGAGCTCTATACTACACTGTAACAGACAATCTGAAACTCCTCCAAAGCTGCCATGCTTCAGCTGGGCCGCTACATTTTAGACACAGACTACAATGAAATTTAACACTAAAGACACTGCTCACTCCACCTTTAGTGAAGTTTATCATGGGGAAAATAGTCAAAACTCATCAGAACACGTCCACAAAAGTGAAAGAATACTTTTTTTTTTCCAAAGAACAAAGCATGCTCTCCTACATAAAACACAGAAGTATGTTTTATGACACATTTCCCAACAAGATGTGGAATCAACATTTCTCAAATACAACAGATGCATGAAAAAAATGCCATGTAAACAAATCTGGAGATCTACAGAAACATTTCACTTATTAATTTCTCTTGTCCCTTCTTCAGACATCAATTCACTGGAATTTTATAAATCAGTATTAAATAGCACAGTATGATTTATTTTCAATTTAAACCCCCACAGAACTGCAGAAGAACTTTAGTTTTCACCTTACTGCATACCCCAGAGCTGAAGTGACACCTCCACTGTACCTTCCCCTGTACCATGAGCACAACCATTTCCACCAGTTACTGTCTGTGTGCTGACAGGGGTACCTGAAACAAACGGAATAACTTCTGTTGATGGTTTGAACTGGGTGCGAGACGTTCATTATGTACTTCTTCCAACAGAATATTCAGGGCTGACACTGGCAGCAGCTTATCATTATCTGTACTGCTCCATCACATGGAACATTCAAATACGACTATTTAAACATTATAAACCCATTACTACAAGTTTCATAGTTTCTCAAATGCTCAGTTTATAAAAGAAGACTAAGTAAAAAAAAAAAGCCTACTTACAAGAGGGGAATTTCAACAATGAGCTGGATGAGGCAATATAGCAACTCTTCTATAAGGTCTTCACACTCTGCTCCTAAAAAAGAAACACAGCAAAGGATTTCTGGGTTTTCAAATACCAAAATAAAACAAAGATTCAAACATATAAATGCAGATGATCAATATCTTAAGGAACAACCACTAGAAGTTCTAGCTGTTAAAGGAGATAGGTTTTTTTTCCTGAAATAGAAAGCATTTGAGATTATTAACAGAGAAAATGGTGATGCCTTCTCTTTTTTACATAAAAAAGGTAACTAATAACAACTGCATAAATTAAATGAGATGTTGGTATTGTAGGAACGTGCTAATATTTAGCACAACAAGCCTTCCTTTACTACTTACAGAAGATCATATTAAACAGTGTTATTACTAACAGCTGAACTAATCACTGGTGACTTCTCACTGGTCCACAGTTAAATGTCCTTTCAAAATGCCCTGCACTTCACGTATTTTCCCACTCTGTTTTTTAAATCCAAGAGAAGAATAATCAGAGACAGTGTCATTTGTCTACGATTCATTGAGCAACATCATAAAAGAATGTCAAAAGAATGGAGCTCCTGACCATGTCACTACTGCTCCAGAGTAACATAGATACAATGTTTTCATGGATACATATTTATCCATTGAGGAAGTTTTACACCTTTCAATGACAAGCTTGTGCATTTTAAGGAAACAGAAATCACTCTCTAGTCATATACAATGTGATAAAATGCATGCAGTGATGCAGAATTATTAAAAAACTTGCAACTATTCTAAGCAATAAAACTTCATATTTTACATGAGTAATTTTTAAAAGCAACTGTAACAAAAGACTTTCAAGACTCATTAAAGACAAAACTTATTAAATCACTTGAAGTTATCATATAGTACTAAAAAAACCAGAAGACAAATCTATTGGCTCATCAGGATTTTTCTGCTTTCAAAAATAAAATTATGAGAAACCTACAACATCATAAAGAAGTGGAGGGTTTTATAGCGCTGAATGGCTTAGGAGTGGCATGGCTGATCCCCTGCATTACAACATTGCAGCACAATAATTACCCAAATGCCTGTTTATTTTGTATTTTCAAATAAATAAGTCCTGCCATAAACACAGCTTTATAGCCAGGTTACAGAGGTGTTACTCTGCTTAACTCAAGTTTGTTCTTGAATACAGAACTCAATTTTAAGAAGTACACCAGGGGGAATATTCACTATAAAGCAAAATTATTTCTTTCCACAATCAGTTTATTAAAAACACATTAAAAATTGTCACCTAGTGAACTGCACATTCTAAAGGAAATCAGTTTTTTATCACGGAAACGTGGTTTCCTTTATATAGAATCCCCCATGAGTAACACAATGCAGCTCCTGTTAGTAAAACCAAGAACTGCTCAGAGTATTTAACCTCGGACAGAAACCACAGCCAATAATGGAGCACAGATAGTATATTCTGAAGTAACTTGAATGTGACATTTTCCTAAGGCTTTCTGAACCTAGAAAATGCTTATAAAGCAAGACTGCTACTAGTTCCCAACAGGTACCTAATTTTTCTCCCAACAGAAGAAAGTGAGAAGAAAAAGGTTAAAAAAGTAAAGTGAATGCATTTTTAAAACATGAATTTTTCCACCACACTGCATGCACAACTTATATGAACAGAGAATAAGGTTATTTGAATATGAAAGAAGGCTTTTCTCTCAAGACAATATTCAAAATAAAGGAAGAAAACACTGGGTTAGCACAGTCACATAGAATGAAAGATGTTATTTAAAAAAACCAAAAAACAACTTAATTGCGGTAATCAATGTCATTCAGCTACAGTAATTAATGTATCCTTTTCCCAATTGGGGCACACACATTCTTGTTTAATTTTCATCTTGCCAAGACAATGAGGAGGATGCAAGCCAAATCTATAACGTGAGAGAGAGCTATAAACACGGAACACTCTGTGTTTTCATAAACAATGCCTCTTTCAATAGCAGGATAAAGACAATACACACAAGACTCATTCACATTAATAGATCACATACTTGGATCAAAGACCTGTAAAACCTTGGGGAAAGTAAGTACAGGGTGAACCTGTCCAGATAAAATTAGAGCAGGGAGAAGAAATCATAGGTGTATCTTCGAAACTGCACTGCAGAAGTGAAAGCAATTACACAGGTTTCAAAATGTCCAGTCATGCTGAAGCACCATTTTTTTCATCAGCTGTATTTAAGTCCTCAAACATGGATTATTTAATTTTGCAAGAAATTGTATAGATTTTGACTTTTTGGTGGGGTTTGTTTCGGATTTGGTAAATATATATATTTATATATACATGTATATATTGATATACTTCGTTAACATTTTTTTATAATGCAATTATCTTCATTTTTTTTTACTTTTTCAGTTACCCACATTACAGACACTGGATTAGCACACACTACACAGGTCAAATGGCTCATGAAGATGAAAGCAGTGATGCCAGGAGGCCCCAATTCTAAAACCAGTTCAGCTCCATCTTCTCAAGAACCTAACTACTACATTGATAAGACCTGATCTGGTGGATGCCTGAATATCTTATCTGATCAGTAAGATATTCAGGCATAACAAGGTACATCCTCACCTTAAATGCTACTTGTTTTTCTGCCCTGTTGCTCATACAGAACCTGGACACAAGTAATGAAATAAATAATTCCTTGCAAAACAGACTTAGAGGTTCCACAGGTTTTGTGGCTTGGTCTTCAGCTCTAATTACTTTTTAAAACTTACAACTTCTGCCTGATAATAATGAGTACATAAATTGATTGCCTTCCCTCATTTCCTTTATGTGATAGCTGAACATGCATGAAATCATTTAAGGCTTGCAGTAAATGTCTTTTTATTTATTCCCTTCTCTATATCCTCGTACTTGCTTTAATATGTCACAAACAGCCCTTAGTAGCCTTGTGTTTAAAAATTCCTCTATAGATAATGAATAAAGCTTCCTACTACAGCTCAGGGAACAGGTTAAACGAATCAATAGCCTGATTTAAACTAAAATACTCAGCATGTGCTCTCTTGCACCTTTGAGTCACTACAGTTAAGGACTGCAGAAATTACAGGATACAGACATTGGAAAGATGAATTATTTGTGTTAGTGAGACTAACTCCAACTTCAGCTGAACAGATGCTGACTCCAGTTTGGGATTTATTGATATCAGGACATTTTAAGTTGAATCTTAAAGTATATGGGTTTAGTCTCTCTGTGGATTTTCCTGCAATCAAAATTCTGAAATATTCTCCAAAATTATAAGCAAATTCCAGTTACGGATGAAGAGGCGAAGGCTGCACCATCTGAAACTCTTCAAAAAGAACACATTTCTGTTAATGGTAGGCCTTCTTTTGAAGGAAATCAATAACAGCACTATTAGCAGCAACTCAACTCAGGGCAATTTATTTGTTAGGCTAAAGTACACCCATGGACTCAGGCTTCAAAAAAATCCCATTTTATGACACACAGCAAGGTTGCACAGCTTTCTTCTGAGCCTCAAGTGCAGTGCAGCAGGAAAAAGTATGAACTGGACATTCAGAAAAAGTGAAAGCATATGAACTGCAAAATCCGAGATAAGGCAAATATGAAACTTGCTACCTGAACAATCGTGACTATGTCATATATAGTCTATATTTCTGAGCAGTCAGTGACAGGGATGTTTTCCATACACAGGACTCTCACAGATTATAATTATACACTTCTCTCTGACATACCAAATATCCCAGAGCAGGTGCTGATTGCAGTGTGAGCATCCTGACGTGCTGACACTGCAGTTATGTGCTATGAGCTCCCAGGTTCTGTACTTAAATCAGAGAGCATGGCACTAGAAGATATTGTCCACTCAGAAGGATAAAAATATGATGTTCATAGAGAAACAAACACACCGCAGAGTGATTTCCAAAGGATTTGTGAGATGATCCTGAAAGGAACAATAACCTTTTCTCAGAAGGCTAAGAGACTGAACAAAGCATATGAAAATGGACCACGGGGTAGAGAGGTTGTTTGTGTTGTTGGGTGATCGCACTGTTCTTTACAATGACTACTGACCAGGCAGTAAGGAAATACAGAAACTTCAAAATTCAGACATGGTATTAAAACTTCTTTTAATTTGGATATTTTATTTACATCAAACAGTTCATATAACAATGTCTTTCATAAGGCTTTGTTCTATCCTCACAATTGAAGAATTATAAATAATGCCAAGCTCTGGTAAATGAAAAAATAGTATGGATGACTAAGAACTTAATTTTTAAAAAGCCTGTTCACCAAAGACAGTAAAATTTCCATAAAAGTGCTAATAAATGTATGTAAAATTAGGAGCAATATAGGAACAATAATATTCTAATAATAGATTAATAATTTTATAATAAAAATATATAACAATAACAGGAATATTCTATTTTCCAAAAAGTAGACATCAAAAATTCAAGAAAGCAACACTTAATTATAAAAATACAAACAACAAACCACTTCATTTTCTTCTGCTTACTTTTAACAGGCCCTAGCACAACAACAGTTCATTACAATTCCTTCATGATACTTCATCTTCCTATAGCTGAGGCTAAGCCTTATTACCACCTTCTGTAGATATTTAAAAGTAAGATTTTTAGGACTCAAACCCAATGGCTATGTAACTTCAGCATGTTATGAACCTCAACACCCTGAGGAAGTTCACAGGAACCATCTCCAATTGGAAACCCAAAGAGGAGCCAAGGAGCAGCTCATTTCCTGCCTCACCAGCAGACCACACACAATTACTTTCCTAATCAACAACATCCCATGAACAATCTGCTCAGAGGTAATTGCTAAGTACATTTGCCATCAATATGCACAGAATTATTGCTAATAAATGTCACCGTGAATTACAGACAAGTGCTACTAGACATGGTATAAGCATGGGTCTACCCTGGTGACAAGAATCACTTTCCATACCACACTGCAAGGAACTCCCAGTGCAAGGAATAAAGATCACAGGGGTTCCAGCTGACAAAACTCTCAGCTTTTCCACCCATTCCACTGTGGCATGCTGCACGCTGAAGCAAGAGGTGAGCCATTTCTTTAATCCAGGAATAAACCCACAGGCAGTCTGCAGAGATAGCTTATACACAAGCAGATACTCCTTTCCAGTGCATCAGTGAGCTGACTTCCCTCCTAGAGATCACTCATCACAGTTTAAATACATTAAACCATTTCAACATGTAGCACTTAATCCTTTGGCACCACAGTTCTGATTTCCCCAGAGCACTGGCAGGAGCCAAGGAGTTAAACAGATTTTAATGAACAGTTTTCACTGCTGGATGAGCAAGCAGCAACTCGGTGCTCTCAACACGTGTCCTCCTTGCAGGAAATCCACAGTCAGACACTCTTGGTTGCTCTCACACCATCCACTCACTCTGCTCCAGCATTCTGAGACTTTTTGGGCTTCATGCAACATGCAATTAAACACTGAACAGTACTTTGACTTGGACTTGGCAGTTGCTGGGTTGACTTGATGATTTTAGCAGGCTTTTCCAGCCAAAATGATTCCATGATTTACCACAAAGCAAAAGAAATCAAGGCTCCCATGGCAGCATTATCCATCATGCACTTCATGAGAGCATCTTGATACAGGGCTACACCAAGATTTGTGGCAGACAGTGCAACTGATTTTGAATGCATTTCTATTATTCTTGTTCAAAGACAACAGCTTCTTCCTTAAGCTTCTCTTCTGCCACCTTCCATCTTGCATAATACACACGCCATTTCTTGGACATCAGCCCATCTTAGTAATTCTGCCTAAATTCTGTATAAGCTATTGTCCCCAAACTAAATTTTAGCAGGTGCTCTCTCAAGGGGTCAATTACAACCATAGGACTGTTACTTTCCTTCACTAGATCTCTAAAAATAGCACTAATTCCACTCTGTGGCTGCTGTTTGTTTATAAAAAATATGTGAAAAGATGCATTAAATTGCAATATCAATGTTCCAATGTTCATTCATTGCCACCTTCACCTCAATTCCTCTGAAGAGGACCATTATCACCTTTCAAACTGTTTGAAAATCACTAAAGCTCAGGCTGATCTACAGCACCACAACTCAACAACTGTTCAAAAAAAGCCAGATTAAGCTAAATCAAACTCTCTAGTACTTAATTTCTGGTTTTAAAGCAGAAAAAGTTTGGGATTCTGAGTCTAAAAAACATAGAATCATAAAGGTATTTAGACCTAAAGCACCTGAGGGAAAAGACCCTTAAGTACAACCATTAATGTAACTCACTAGTCCAGCACTAAACCATGTCCCTATGTGCCACATCTACAAACATCAGGACATTTAAGTTTCTCATGGGATGTTTCACTTGCACTTGTGTGTACCCACCATATGAGCTTGGTCCTGCTTTCTCTTCATAAGTAAAATGAAGTTGCAGCTCCTCTTCTGACATTCGACTGATGAATACTTTCAGCAAACAGCAAATAATGAACAGTGCATTGTGAGCCTGCCAGATAAAGAGGTGGCTAGAAAAGAACAAACAAGAATCAGTAACACTCCACCAGCAAACATGCATCAAAAGCCACAAGAAAATAAATGTCCAAGTAGACAAAGTTCTACAGCTGAAGCAAGGAAAAGTGTTTAAGCAGGGAGTCTGTAGTTGATGTTAGAGAAAATACAATGGGAATATATTCAAAAGTAGTTCAGAAAATACAACCTTATCCCTAACTACATTTGTGCCATTAAAAACACCACAGTAGACAGAACTCTTTGAGAAACTCACCAAACAGTTCAGCAAATTTCTAGAGGTCTCTAGACACTATGGATTCAAAGCACACAGACATTTGAAAACTTCCAGCAGGTTCAGACCTGAAAGTTTCCTGGCTCCCTGAACCTTAGCCCTTTTCCCAGGTGAACAGCTTTCAGGTGACAGGAGGCATTTATGGACTTCATGAGCACCACACAGCACAATTTTCTTATGGAATACACACAAATATTTTCCAAGCTTTCTGAATGAAAGGGAAATACAGCTGCCTAAAAATTTTTTGAGCCCCAGTAGGCCCTGCTGGGGATCCCATGCAGCAGCACAGAGTCAATTATTGCCAAAAGCTGTACTTTCAATGTATTTTAGGATTAAAACAGCAACAGCTATCTGGGCACAAGTAACTTCTTACTTTAGATGCAAGCAAAAAACTTGATGGGAGTCATGGGAGCAAGGAGTAATTCCAGCCCCAGATCTGATGAAAATGGGACATTTATCCGTGGGTGTGAGAGAACAACTACAGAAAGCCTCCTGCAAAAGAAAGCCCACAGTGCTGCACAAGTGACCTATTGGGAGTTCTCTCCTACTGCTGAAAGGGGCAAACAAAATCAACAGCAGCTGCATGACATAACTTGAAAGCAGTATTTTGGTATTTACATATTCATAGATATAGATATTTAAAATATTTCCAAGATAGAATATTGGCTCATACATTAAGTTCAGCTTAAAAGTTCAGATAATTTTTAAAGATCTCTAAGGCAGTAGTACCCATACCTTACACTATTCATATAAAAATGTGTTCATCTAACATACAAGTATGTATTTTTGCCCAGTAATCTACTTACCTATTACACTTAATTTCTGTGTTTAGAGAAGTACTAGACACTTGTTCTGTTTCAAACAGCAGTTTAAGAGAATTCTAAGGTTTGGTCTGTGAATGTGTTAATTAGCAGTGTAGAAAAATTCAAGAGCTAGCAACAAAAGGAACACCTAAAAATTAAATGGCACACACAGCTTTTTTCTGAGAACTTACTTCTGGCATTCTGCTGAAATTTTTAACTCTTTGGTTCTAGAAAGAAAGACTTTAATCAATGATCCAAGGTTTCCTGTTCGAGGATTCTTCTCAACTAGGTGAGGAAAAAAAAATGTTAAAATTACAACGTAAGCATAAACTGACACATATAGTTGTGTCTAGTTCAAATAACATTTAGAAAAAAAAAATCAAAAGCAAGGTCTCAAATATTTCTAAATAAAGCACAGTATGTCTTGGTTTCTGTACAGGCATTCTTCTTTTAAGATTCTCTAGTACATCGTTTACTAGTCTAAAATTGTTCTCTAAATACCATTAATCCTAGATTTAAAATATCCCAAACATGGGATACTCATACTCAAACTGTTCCTTTCCCATACCTGTCTGCAGCACAACTGCCTCCCATCAGAAAACTGGACAGGTCTTCACAACTACCTTCCACTTTCTCACAACACCACTGATCACATTTATATCACCCCTTCCTCTCATCTTCTAATTCCTTCCCCTTACTGATCAGCTTAAAGGGCAAAGGGAAGAAGACATAGCAGAGATGGAAATATTTGTTTTAAACCTTGCAGTCATATCAAGTTCTGTAAAAGAATTAACAACGAAAGTAAAGGTTTGGGGTACACAAAAACACACTCTTTACACTGCTTTAATTTTAGTAGGGCAACATATACAAATAGAATGATAAAGGCATGAATGTGCACAGGGATGCTGTTTCCCAATTTTTCTGGTAAAGTACATGGAAAAAAGATGGTGGAACATCTCACCTAAAGACTTGCAGACAGAGATTGTGGCTTCTTCCAAGAGCTTTAAATCAGCACTAGGTAAGAGGAAAAGAAAACAAAACTGGTTACACAAGCAATTGGGTTCCTTTACTTGAAGTGAAAATTCATTACAAAACAGTAATAAAATCTTTCTATGAAGCACTTAATTTTAGCCATCCATTAGCTTGTTGAGGTCAGTTTGTCCAACCTCCCTGCTCAAGCAGGATCTCTTAGAGCCAGCAGCCCCTGACTGTGTCCAGGTGGCTTTTGAGTATCCCCACAAACTCTCTGAGCAACTCATTCCAATGCTCTGTCATCCCAACATCAGGCAATGCAATATTCTTTTGAAGCACAGCAACTATAAAAAAGGAAACTAATATTCAAAAGTGAAATGTCTATCAGAGTGAAATTATGTCAGTGTTTTCTCCCAGGGAACAAGGGACAGGAGGAGAGAAAATGTCCTCAAGCTGTGCAAAGGGAGATTTAGGTTGGATATTGGGGAAAATCCCTCCATGGAAAGGGCTGTCCAGCCCTGGCACAGCTGCCCAGGGCAGTGGTGGAATTCCTATCTCTGGAGGGGTTTAAAAGCTGTGCAGTTGTGCCACCTGGGGATAGGAGTCAGTGGTGGCCATGGCAGTGCTGGGGAATGGTTGGACCCCACGGTCTTTGTGAGCTTTTCCAACCTAAACGATTCTGTGATTCCATGTGCGTTTTATTACTGCTAGTTTTGCAGCTTCAGTGCTGCCATGCTCAGTTTGGTGTTACCAAAAATACAAACAGAACAGCAGCCTACAGAAAGAACTTGAACATTTTTACAAGAAATTTCACATGAAATGACGCACTTTTAAAAACATGAATAAAAGAAACCTCAATCTGACATTTAACCTCAAGCTAACCAGCTCTTTCCTTTTAACCAATGTTATTATACTAGCACAACAATCACATCAGATGCAGCAAATTGTTCCTAACTTCATTAATTGCCTCGTGATACGCCTCAGAAAAACATTATCTGAAAAGAACAATAAAGCACTAAAGCAAAACCTGACAGCAACCACTGAAACCACATCAGCTGCATCAGCCACGTACTTCTGACCTACCAGTGCAGGGCAACTGATCTTCAAAAGCATCCTTAACAGATGGGAAAACAAGACAAACCATCAGATACTGTGCTCAATGTCACACTGAGCAATATGAATATTAATAACTAAAGGACACCCTGTTCCACCACTCTGATCATTACAATTTTTTCCTTCTATCTTGTCTGAATCCACCCTCTTCTAGTTTAAAAGATCACCTCTTGTCATATCATGAACATATGAACATATCATATCTACTGCTCAGTGTTTTGAAGAGATGGTAGAGCCTCTACACAGACTGAACATATAGCCTGACCTTCAGGGACTTCTGAAGTTCAAAAAATTAAAGGATGCTCAAAAAATTTAGTTCAACGCTTGCAATCATAACACAATCCTTTTTAAATTTACATGGTAATCCAGTTTACAGCACTGTTGCATCAACCTGAGATTATCAGTGGTGCTGTGTGGGAAGCTGCTTAACAAGCTCCAGTGCTGAAAACCCTGTGGAGCCATGCTCTTGGAAGCTGTGGAGTTTGAGCTGTTCCCCAACTCATGAGGACTAGAAGATACTGCAAAAAGAGCAGTCAAAAAAATTATTTCAAAACCCTTCAACAGGAAATTATTCAAGAGAGAGACATCAAATTAAGTTTTAAGATGCCTGCAAATTTTATTGTATATCAGACTAATTTACTGTGCAGTGAGCTGACAGCTGAGACAGCTCTTCACCTACAGCTGAATACCCTAAGACAACATTAGATTACGCAGATTGGCTTGTCCTGATATCAATTACCAGCATTCATTGTTCTCTTACAAACTGCTTTGAAACACAAGATTCAGAAAGAACAAACTTACACTTTGATATATACTTTAAAAACATTAGGCTTGGTCTCAAAGGTGGTCTCTTGTTCCAGCACTACAAACATGCAGAGTAATTAAAAACAAATGGTATTGAGCAAGAACCACCAGCACGCCACCAGCAACTACGGACAACACAGTTTTCTAGGTCTATGTGACCTTACACTTTTTAAAAAACAAAAACTTCTAAATTTGCCCAGCTGGCTGCTTGTCATCAGGATTTATTCCTTCCCAAGCCCTGGCAGGCAGGGAGGGTGAATATTACAATGGACAACAACTCAGTAGAGAGTTTTAGGTACTGAAAACTCATAATGTAACAGAACATGACCCCTCCCACTTTCCAAAGATCCTGGGGACACAGTCAGAGTGGTAATTGCTCCAGGATTTAAACCCTAAATGCAGACATTCAGCTTTTGAATTATGGTTCATTTTCTCCCTAATTTGTAAGGTTAGGTTTCAAAGTACAGCATTCTTACAGATTTTTTTTTCTTCTCTTTTGAGTTATTAAAACCCACACAGAGTCCTCAAAAAAATTCCACAGAGTTGTTTGGTTTCTACAAGTTGCCAGGATCAAAAACAGTGGCAAAGCAAGCAAGGCTTTCAGATCTTCAGCAAAGCTTTTAACACTCCAGTAATTCTTTTTCATACTAAAATGAAGTTTAACGCTTAAAAATTAACTACAGCCCACTGCCTCTTGTTCATACAACAAGAACACAAAAGTGAATTTTGCCACACTCAAGATGAGGCAACAACTACTGTAAAATTTCAGTTCACTTAAACGAAACACCTAGTGAGGGGGAATTACAGCAGAAATACCCCCCAATAGACAGACACCACTGAAATGCATCCCCAGGGATGGACTCATGGAGACAGTATTGTGGAGGGGTACAAAAAAATAGCAGCTCATTCCTAAGTACCATGGGCCACACTTAGCATTGACTTTCTCTCCTTTGATTGGGCAGGAAAGAGAAGTGAGAGACATGGAAAAAAGCTGTCTGGGTATTTTCTTGTGCAGTGAAGAGACAGAAGGTAATTACATTAAGATTTGGGCAGAAGATGCCAGAGCTAAGATTCACAAGGTGGGACAAAAGAAACAGTTCAACCAACTGTGGTACCAACTTTTCTCTACAGTCCCTGTGGAAATAATATCTGGTTAATGAATGAATGTAAAAATGGAAACTCAACACTGAAACATCTGTCCTTTCATTAAGCCACAGAGAACACTGCTAATAAGTACTTATTTGTATTTCAGCCCTAACAAGAGCAAGGACTGATAAAGTGAAGCTTCACTGCACTGATCACATAAAAGTTCCAATTCCCTCTGAATTGAAACTCTCACCGGAGGAATACGGACTGCCCTGTTGTCAAATACCTGTCAAATACATGTCTGGAGCACAAGTCTGATGAGGAGCAGCTGAGGGAGCTGGGCAGGGGCTGAGCCTGGAGCAAAGGAGGCTCAGGGGGGCCCTTGTGGCTCTGCACAGCTCCTGACAGGAGGGGACAGCCGGGGGGGTCGGGCTGTGCTCCAGGGAACAGGGACAGGAGCAGAGGGAACGGCCTCAGGCTGGGCCAGGGCAGCTCAGGGTGGATATTGGGGAAAATTCCTCCATGGAAAGGAGTGTCCAGCTCTGGCACAGCTGCCCTGGGCAGTGGTGGAGTTGCCATCATGGGAGGGATTTAAAAGCGATGTGGATGTAGCATTTGGTGACATGGGTTAGAACACATAAAAGTAAAGGACAGATTTGTTAAGGATGGAGTGTAAAATATTCCCTGCTCTATGACAAACATTTGGTATATTCACAATGTGAAACAGATTATCTATTGGTAGTAACAGACAGGCAGTGAGTATGAAAAGTCAACTCTGCCTGCTGCTTGATAGTCCTGCTGAGCATCAGCAAGAAACCCAGGCACTCCAGTAACATCCAGGAAGCTCTGCCCTGGACAAGACACCTCTTATGGAAACTAGTCACATGCATAGGGAACAAACTCTGAGGGAGGTAGGGCCCTTGCACAGGTTGCCCAAAAGAGCTGTGGCTGCCCTATCTCTGCAAGTGTCCAAGGCCAGGTTGGACAAGGCCTGGAGCAACCTGGGACAGTGGAAGCTGTCCCTGCCCATGGCAGGGGTGTGGAATGGGATGATTTTCAAGATCCTTTCCAACTCAAACTGTTCTGGGCTTCTGTGACACCAACTTCAAGCCACGGGCCTTTAACAGCAGGATCACAGTGACCTAGGTGAGTTTGCACATGTACTTCAACTGGCACAACCTGCACTGAACAACCTCGCTTCCACAGAGCAGTACATATTTACACATTCACCAGTTCCACGGTTTTCCAAGAAATGAACAAAAGGTACCACCTGATGCGGGGATTCAAACAGGCTGTGAACACAGGGGGCAAACAGAATAGATTCAAATCAGAATATTCTTAACTATACCGACTTTACTGGCTCACTTGGATACAAGCAAATTTGTGAGGTGCACGGTTGCTTCCCACACATTCTAGGAAAAAATTCCAGGCTTCACAGGAGTTCCTCCCTCATGCTGTGATCTGATGGCCAGCATTTTCAAAGTACTTAATAAAAGAAAAAAAAAATATTTTATTTGCTTTTCTTTTATGTAGAGTATAAGCCCACAGACTTCAGCAAAACTAAAGTTAATAATAGTGAAATTTGCTTCCTTGACAGCACAGCCATGTTTTAAGAAAATTGGTTTGTCTTTGTTTATTTTAAAGGTATCCAAACAGGAGAGGTTTTACAGTGGCAGTGATTATTTTCTGTAACATCTCAACACTATGTAATAAGAATATTTTCCATACCAATTGTCACTAAAAGCTGCTCCAGACACAGGCAGCATCTGTGTGACCACAGCTATCACACATCAGTGGTGAAAATAAAGAGTAATCAAGGATAATCATTATTTCTTTGGGATTTAATCACTTTGTGTTTGCAATCACTCATCACAGTGCAGAGTTTCTCCATCAGGAAGTTAGTTTTCTGTAAGAAAACCTCTTTTCAGTAGAGATGGGAAGGAATGGCAAATTGAGCAGTCAATTAATCAATAAAATTTCATCATTTTCAAAGACTCTGTATTTTTATTTCTGGCTTCTTACAACCAAAAAGCAGGATCCTGCAGTCAGCAGGATGTTTTTGTAAAAATATTACTTCAAAAAGAAAAGGAAGGGAAAAAAAGAAAAAGGAAAAACCCCCAAAACAGTGGCATTATAAATAGGATTATTTTTAAATGGTTGAATTCAGCTGTCTTACTTTAAATTCACTAACAATCAGTCTTCAGCAAAACCATAATTATTAAGACAGTGAAGGTTGTTTCCTGGCAGCAGCCAACTTTGAAGAATGTGGTTTTATCAGCTTTTCTTTTAACAGCACCACAATAGAAGATGCTTCAAAATTGCAGTGGTTTCTCTTAAAGTATCTCCACATAGCAAGAGAAAGCATTCTGCCTAAAAGCTGCAATTAGAAACATATTCACATCACAACACCTGCCCTTAGCATGGTAAGAAAAAGACCCAAACCAAAGCAGACAAGTACCCCTCTAAAAAAGGAGGGGGGAAAAAACAAAACAAGCAGCTTTCCTGACAGTAAGGCCTTTTTTCTTTGCCATTGAACACAACACAGAAGAACCAGCCCATTGACTAAATTCTTACTGTGGGAATGCTGATTTTAAAGGCGTAGTTGGAGGACAGACATCAAAGAGAATAAGGCAGCATATGATTTATTGTACCATTTAAAAAATGTACCATGTTAAGGAAACATAAAAGCTTCCCATCTCTATGTTTTTCCATTAAAGGCCCGTGCACATTATTCTTGAACCACCAACTCATTTATAACTCTGGGGAAGGAACAAAGCAGAACAGTAAATATTAAGCACATGATTTTCAGCAAGTTCTGCTTTAGTTAACTTTAAGTTTTCCATCAGAAAATAATTGTAACTAATACCACCACTAAGGAAGAGGCTGCATTCTTGGTAGCAAATCACAGAAAATCCAGACAAACACAAAGTCTGCCTAGACTGAGAGCTACCACTCCAAAGCAAATGTCATAGCTCTTAATCCTGACAGTAACTAAAAAAACTAAAAAAATCATCCAGAGAAGCTGTATTTAATTTTTGCAATAACCAACACTATTGGACTGATAGGGTAGTCACCTAAAGTATATAAGTGGAAGATTTATACAGATTTTAATTCAGGTCCCACAAGTCCATTCTGTGCAACAAATAAAAACCTATGAATGAAAAAAAAAAACAGGAATATGCAGGAGTGTGAAATTGGAGTACCAAGTACTTCCTAATGGCTGAAACCAGAAATGCCTCAGCAGACACTTCAGCAGTACCTGCTTAGCACGCATGATTTGCTTTATGGAAGATGATATCGCAATAAACCTTTTACAGTGAAAAGTGTGAGGCAACCTAAAACTAAACTGCTGGAAGCTGGTTCCTTGGACTGCTATTTATGTTTGCACCACTTATCTGCTCCCACTCCTAGGCTGTGAAAGGCCCAGTGGCTTTCTTTATGTGCCAGATACCCAGGCTGGCTCTGGCTGTTACTACTCACTCATGACAGGGGAGTCACAGGCAGCGAGCAGGGATTCACCATCAGCTCATTTCTGATTACTTACAGCTGATAGTCTCTCTCAATACTTGCCTAATTATTAAGAAAATCAACAGTATGAGAGGAAGAACAAGCAGCCCAGAAAGGCAGTACATTAGACTCCTCAGAGCAAGCTCTGCTTTGACCACACTCTCCTGTTCATTTTTGGATGGCAAAGCAGGTTTAAGCAATCCCACTTTTTACCTCAATAGGCTGCTGTGCCCCAAAAAATCAATCCCTCATCCTGCCAGAACTGTTTTGTGGTGCCAAGCTATGAATCATTGTAGGGAATTATCTTGGCTGAAAAAATAAACACTTCTGCTATGTTTTCCAGATAGATTAGCTCCTAATTAAACTTACAGAAGAACAATATAAACACTGGAAGAGATAGTAAAAGGGCAAGAGCATCTTGCATCAATGCTGACAGAGATACAGCAACTTTGCAGTCAGCAGCACTGGTATTTGGCACACTTTCCCATACAGAAACAAACTATTCCATATAGAAAACTACCTTGAGTTCTTCACAGAAACAGACCAAAAAGTCAACAGGACTGAAAAAATAAAACCCAGGAAAGAAAGGCATGGCTGAGGAAATGAGCAATGCTAAACTATTTCACATGGAACCAGAAAAAGAGAAATTAACACATTCAGTCAGGTAGAGGTCAAAAAAAAAAAACAACCAAAAAAGAGAACCATGAAGATGAGACATGGATAAAAGGAGGAAGAGATCAACCAAACTGAAAGGGAAAGAGAGAAAAGCAAACAAGGACAAATAAAGAAATACAAAGTGCCAAGACACACAAAGCATAAGAAAATGAAGACAGCAGAGCGCAGAAAGTGGTGCTATTTTAAGATCTGGTATCATGTCTTCATGTTTCTTGAGGTAACAAAACAGTCACTCTCCATATCTCAAGCCAAATCACAAAGACTACTGTTCCACAAAAGATCCAGCCCTGTTTGACACTTGGGATCTACCACACCTGGACTAACTTGGAACAGCTTCTGTAAAGCAAAGCACTAGTCACAAGTTCCTAACTAGAAAAAGCATACATGGAAAAGTGTTAAAAACCCCACAAACTTTCTTACACACACTGATTCAGATTTCCTTTGGAATCCTTCTTTGCAGATACTGTTTCCTTGCTATGGCAAATGCCTCTTGACAACAAGGGGAATTTGTTGGGCATCTGTTGCTGAAAGGAGTAAATCTACCCCAGCCCCACCATTTCCCCACCTTGCTGGTTTTTGCTTGGATAATTTGGGTTTGGCTGATTGCTTTTCCTACCAACATGAACTTGTCTACCACATTCTCTTCTAATGATTTTCTCTGCCTCCTCCCCTATGGTACTGACATATGTAGAACAGAATTACATCCAAAGCAGCACCCAGAGAAGACAGCCCTCTTCTCCCTGGGGATCGCATCAGTCCCATCTTTGCAAAAACTTCAGGAAACAGATCTTTTACTCTGAAGTATCACCAACTGCCTCCAGAAAAAAAAAACAACACAAAACGCTTTAACTGCTCTAAATAATACTTGCAAACAGTCACTAGTTTTGCAACAAACCAGAAAAAGTGAATTTAAAAAGAGAAGAAAACTGTAAAACTCTGTCCTGTATGATAGGTGAAAACTGGCTCCTTTCCACAAATCAAAAACAAGCATCTTGCTCCTGACACTTAAGCCTCATTAAAAAAAGAGTTAACTTGGTAATTTGGAAGATTTCAATCTCAGAAATTGACATTGACCTCTATTGTTCCATTCCTGCAGGCAAGGTTATCTGATATAGACAAATGCTGAGGGTGCTGTGCAGCCAACATAGCCCAATTTCACTTGCCAATGGTTGTCTCAGTTAGATGCAACTAAACGAGAAATTTCTGTTTCCTTCCAATACTAAGCTGCAGAAAAGATGTCTCTAAAAATATTTCTTCTCTAGCTCCCAGGCAAGAGCACCATCTGGTGTTCAGCTAATTAAAGCTTTCAACCTGCATTTGGATCATTTTATTTGACTTCTTGTCTTTTTAATTATGTTTCTTGCTTGTGGTTTTTTTGTTTGGTTACATTTTTACTTTGCTGATTTGAGGGGTTTTTTTAGCAAATTTTCTCTACACTGGATCTGAATGTCATGAAACAGACACAAAAAAGCTGCAAAACAAGCTAAGAAAAACTCCTTAACTTGCATGGGGGAACGAAGAAAAATAGAACAACCAAAAGAAATTGGTGGGGTTTTATATGCAATTATTATTTATCCAAACAACAGAGTATTATATAAGTTTTTACTGTCAATCTTATTAGTCATGGGTAGGCTGTAAATAAATCTTGTCTTGAGGGATCTTAGAGGAAACACAACTGCTTGTTTCCACACTCCCAATTCCATACTGCCCTTTACCAGCTTTACAGCCCTCCACAACACTGTCCCTTCTTCCAAACCTCTGACTATTCTCTCCAGGCAGAAGCCAAAATACTTCCTCCTCCTCCTCCTCACTCTTTACAAAAATAGCACCTAGTAAATGCTTCCCAGTTATTTACCTTAACCATTTTCCATTCCAGTTGCCTGAACTTTCACTTGCAGAGAAGCACCAGTTTTATGCTGAAAACTGTAAAAATAATTTAAGTAACACCTGAAGATATTAATATCAGATTGTTCTTGTAAAACTGATAATCTACACACAGGCCAAGGAATTTAGCAATGGAGTTGGGCTAATAGAAGTTACAAGAACTTAAATTCTCTACTTCTGGAGATGTGCTATGGATCCTCTAAAAAATACTGATTTTATTTATACCTACACCACTTTCTGGAATGAAAAGGCCTTCAAAGCTTTTAGGTATTTAGAAAATATTTTTATGGAGAATACACACCAAATTTCTTTTTAAGATGCAAAGAAGGTGAAAAAAAGCCATACAGACTAAGCAACTCAAAAGCTGACCTACAATTAAATCATGCAAGAAGTACAATTCACTCTAAATTGAGAGGAAACATCAAATGTTGGAATCTCCAGTCAACCCAAAGGCTATACCAAAGGAAAAGAAAGCTTCCTAAAACAACAAGGAAAAAAGGCTCCCCCAACACTACAGACCCTATTTCTGATCTTTACCAGGAGAATGAGTAGCAATTACTGCTATTATGAAGAAGAACGAAACCCACAGGAATGGAAGAGGTGGTGGAAAACGCTTCCAAACTTAGAGACAACAGCCTATTTTACACAGGCATTTATTCCTCTGCTACCTAAAACAGGAATAATTAACATAACCACTCATTTGCTTTCAGACTGGTCACTTCTATAAACATATTATCAAAGCCAGCTCTCCAACACCCTCTTACCTGTTTGTTGGAGTGGTGAAGCTAAAAGACAGAAGCTGATTCCAGAACGGGTCATTCTCAGAGATGGGCTCTGATCCTGACAGTTTCTGTAAGTACTCATTTTCTGGAAGCTCACTGATGCTGCTGCTATTCGCTCCCATCTTCTTTATTTGGCAAAGGTTTTTCTAAATTTTCATTTCTTTGAGGAAAAAAAAAAGAAGAAAGAAATATTTTACGTCTTTTGCACAAATAAGGAATATGCAGACCCTGAGTTAGCCACCAGTAAAGCTTTAGATCACCTCCTTGAAAAATTACTGAGGTTTAGGAATCAGGCACATAGGAATATATTAGAAAGATTTCCTTTCAACAGACTTTGGACTATAACATCTTTCTTCAAGAAAAATACAAGTTTTTGTGCTATTCCTTCAGTCATCATCTCATTTGTATTTTAGTAAATTATACTCAGCAAGAACACTGCTTCACAGTTATATCAGTGACAAGGCTGCTAGCAGTGGGGAAAACTACAAGAATAGAATTCACAATTTTAACGAGGGTGCCAAGCTGATATACTATTCAGAAACATGTTTTCAAACTCAGCATGCACAGACAGAAAATTACTACTTCTGTAAAGATGCAGCTAATTCTGCGTGCCACGATCTACACCTTTAAAGTTCCTGCCTTAACAGCTCTTATTATGCTGTTATCAAGTAAGCAAAGGTAGTGCTGACCATACATGAATCTCCTGACCTCTGTGAAATAACATGGTTCCTTCCAGGCAACTACTTCAATGGGAAAGAGCCATAAAATGAACACATCAGGAACACAAGTGCTTTTTGATGGAACACTGCAGAAGCTGGCACTCCAAACCCTCTTATTATGTGTTGTACTTGATCTGTGTGAGGAATGAGAAGGTTTAAAATCTTCATGCTGCTTCTCATTTTTATAAAGAATTTAATTAACTAAGAGAACCAAAACAATGCTATCAACTACGTGCCAGGTATAATCCCAAGCACTTCACATCTTTCCAGGGCATCAACTTCAATAAACTTCTACCTTTTGGGACAAAATAACTGTGACTGATTGGTTTAAAAGTTTGTATGAAAAAAGGCATCACCATCAAGATAAAAGTGTTGTGCAACATTAACTGCAACCTAAATACTCACTCCTGAGCTGGCATAAAACATAAGAACAGGCACGGCTGTATCAGAAGATGTAAACCACTACCCAGCAGCAACTTTTCCCCCCCCCCCCCCCGTTTTCTACGAAGATACAGATGCAAAGTATCAGATACAAGATATCAGATACAAGGATCACGACCATACTGATACTCTTACACTCATCAACTTTGCAGTAGCAATTACTTCCAGAAAAGATACTTCTAAGGGCAATTAATACTAATAAAGAACTGTGCAAATATGAAGAACTGACTAGAAACAAACAAAAAGCTGTAACATTAGCAGCCATCATGGAATTCATATTTGAGATTTAGAGCAACTGCAAAGTACACAAATATGTCAGAAACAACAAAGGGCCAGCACAGTCACAGAGTAGAATATAAAATATTAAAGAGATCTTTAAAATTGAGATCCTAAGAAAACAAAAAACAAAAAAAAAAAAAAAACCAGAAAAAAAAAAAACACAAAAAAAACACAAAAAAAAAAAAAACAAAAACAAAACCAAAAGGTGACTATTTTCTAAATTTTATTTGTAGGAGATTCTACAGGCAGGGACACCTTGTACTGGACCAGGTTGCTCCAAGCCCCGTCCAACCTGTCATGTTTGCAACATGTTAACTACAGCAAAAGCCGACAATGATGCTGTTGGGCCTGGACCTATATTTTGACACAAGCCCTGTCCCTTTAAATGACTTAAAGGCCCTACATCTAAACCTTTGTTTCTCGGAGAAAAAGCAAGTCTAGTCTCTGTCTGTTTCAAGCTCCCATTCTCTGCTCATGTTTTCCAGCTTACTTGCTCCAAGACAAACAACTAATGGTGAAGAGAACCAAGAGGCAGCTGGAGCTCTGCCTTCAAATGCCTCCAGCTTCACCTGGAACTCTTGAGTTCTCCATGCCAGAGCACTGACAGTGCCCAAAACCCCTCGCCTGTTCTCCTAAAATGAGTCACTGTATTCTCTATTTACAATCTACTCTTACAGCTCACTGCAGCTCCCAAAGCCCCCCACATTTAAACCACCTTCCCAGAAACATGACAGCAACTGGAACAGGTTTCAAGCTAATTCTTGAAAAGGAATCACGCTTGCTGTCCAGATTTCCTATGGCATGCCAGCAGGTTCAATACCATTAAGACAAAATCCAAAACAAAGAGGGCTTTAACAGCAAGTCTTAGCAAAATTTTATTGTCTGTTTTCAGAGTCAGTGTCAAATCACAGTGCCCAAGAACATGCCCAGTTCCACAGCCACGCTCCCAAGCAACATGACAAGCTGTGGAGCCCACTGTGAGCCCTCCAGCCCTAATGCCCAGCTGGCTCCCTCCAAACTGCAGAGAACATTTTTCATTCCACAAACCTTCCCCAAAATGACAGTAAAATAAGGCACTGGCTGATTATTTTCTCCTCTAAATGAAATAAATATCAAGCCATCCAAATATCAAAATAATCCTGCTTGCTTGAGCTTTAAATACCTGATAGTAGTTTGTAGATAAGGAGACTTGGCGAGCTTCAACTTCCACTCATTCGAGAGCCAACAAATCTTGGAGCAATCAAACAAACATACAGATTTTTTCTCTCTGTTATGGCCCAGGTGGTTTCTTTCCTCTCCTAAGTACATTACACTCACTATACCACTCTGAAGTAAAAACCTCAGCAAGTTCTACTGATCCTTCCTGTAGATGACTACACCTGCAGACACACAAAGCTAACTCTTTCCATCAGGAACTTGTGCTATCCCAAAGCTTGATGAAGCGCTCTGCAATGACTTCACGATGCAGCCTGAGCACCTTCAGCTCCTACAATCTGAACCACAGGCCCTGCTTTACATAAGCAAGACATTTCTGAGGAACTCCAGCCATCAAATGACCCAGGAAACAAGTCTCTCCTTCAGAGTTCATGAATATCCTACTGGAAAAATGACTAAAAATAATTTAAAATAGAAAAAAAAATCAACATTTAATTTCCAAGCATTTTAACAACAGTAACAGATTAACCCCAATGCTTGAACTTAGCTGATTACATGCTAGTCATGATCTCAAACGCATTTCCAATTCAGCTGCTACTAAATATCAAATTAAAGGACAGTCAAATCAAATATTTCTTTTAGAAACAGCTGCCTTTAGCTGAAAAGATCACTCACATAAAACATGTAACCACTTAAATGTCCACACTGCTTTTGATTAAGAGGCACTGCTTCTGTGCCTGCATGCTGGTTAAGACAGTAGAGGTTCAAGCTACTGGATAATATAAAAGGAACATTTCCACAGATGAGGCAGCCTCAATTTCTCTGAGCAACTTTGCAGCTTTCCAGACATATTAAGTGTTTATTACCTGCACTGCTTGGGGAACTCTTTTGGGGAAGTTTTGGTGCTGTTAAAAAGGTTGAAAAAATCCCTGAAGAAATGAGATTCTGTCTTTCTACAAGACAAAAAGCAGTTATGCAAATATTTCATTCATACTCAGAGATCACTCACTAATTTTCACATAAAGAGGTCCCAAACTGTAAGGATTTTTATTTTGCCAATTAAATTGCTAAGATTTTCCTAAGCAAAACTAATGATGCAGAAATACCTGGCAATAACAATTCATGCCAGTTAAAGAGATCTTCAGGAAAAAAAACACTTTTACAATCCTCAGACTTTAGGAATTCTTGCCATTTTAGATCAGAAAAGAGGATTGAAATAGTCTTTGTTTTTAAAGCATGTTAATGAGTCAGAATATTCCAGCTATAATTTAATGCTTAGCAATCTTCAAACAGTATCAAACCACTATTAAAAATTCACCTTCTCTGATACACCAATTAGCCACAACCAAGCAGCCTGGGAGATTTCAGAATGGAAAAAACATATCCTTCAAGACCAATTAGAAAAGCTTCCGACCGTTTTTAAGTTAATGAGTTATGCAGGAAAGACTGTTTCTGCTTACTTTACACTGATTTGTAATTTCCCCCCCTTGCTACTGCCTTTTTGCCAACAACTCCTTTCACTCCTTTCTTCAGTTCCCTTTACCCACCCCTTTTACTTTTGCATGTTGAAACTGTTCAGATACATACCAAATCCCCTACCCTCCAGAAAAAAACCCACCAAAACCACCAAAACCACAGTTTTATGAGAAGTAGCAGACAGGCAAGCTGCTTTTGTGACAAACACAAAATAAGTTCTCTTTCAGAGAACCTGGCTGACCACGACAGGGTCTATCTTTGCAGCTTGGAGACCAATACCATCTATCATAGCTTTCTAGATAATCCCGTTTCTCCTCTACTCACTATTTTTCAGACACTGCCAAGTTTGATGGCTCCTGTCAGGGATACAACCCTCTAACCTATTTCCATCTCTGCAGTAGCCCAGTACAGTAACTATTCACCAGGTACCAAAACGTCTTCCTGTAAAGCTCAGCACATCAGGACAGAAGCATTTTTTGGATGGCAGTAAGAAATGCAACAGAATTATGAAGTGGTCCCCACGATGCCTAAGAACAAGAACAATAAAATTTAAAAAAAATTTAAAAATTAAAAAAAAAAAAACAAAACAAAAAAAACAACAACATCTTAAGGTCTTTAGGCAGCTTCAACATAAATTATCTGACTTGCTCACTGTTTACTCAGCTGGATGAACAAACACAGCATCTCTTTTGGTCCTCCTGCTCTGTTCTAGTGCCTTCCCCTTCCACAGTAAGGACCTGAATCGAGCAGCAGTGCAGTGACATCAGAATGGTCCTTCTGGGTTCCACTGAAGCCTGAAGAGACCTGCACACAGCAGAAGTGACCAATCTCAACAGATTTACTGCAGGCAAAGAAGGCCCCTCACAGGGAAGGCAAGCAGCTGAAAAAACAAGTGATGATGCTATGTTTTCTGCTCCAGTTCCTCTTCCACAACATTTTCGTGGGAGTCAGTCATCAATAAAAGCCTAATTCTGAAGAGCACAATCTGCTTCCTTCATGTCCCACCTACGGTACAGTTGTTCTGCTCACAGCTGAAGAAGGGATTTTTCAAAACCTTCATGGTGAGGCAGAGTATTTCAAGCAGAAGAATTCCGATGTGAGTGAGCCCGGATGTTGTAGTGCTTCCCCAAACTGCTCAACAAGGGATGCTGTTGTCTTTGACAGCTCACACTACACAGTTTGTCACATTTTAATAAATGCTCTGAAAGGAGATGACAGAAAAATGAAAACCTAAATTCTATAAATGAGACTGAGGTGTACTGATCGTGTTTCTCAGTGCCATCTCAGAAAACGAACACATTTTCATACGCTCTATAATCTCTAAACTCCAGGTTATTGGTGATCCACTCTGCTAATATCTGATCACCAAATCTAGTAATTTTGTTAAGCAGATGCCCACTTACTAATCTCAAAATACCTTACTTCAAGTGAACTACTAGTCACCTTCACAGGTCACCTTCAAAGCCATGTCCTGAACTGGAACTACTGACTCACAGGAGGACAAAAACAAGGAGGACAACCTTGCTCAAGATGCTTTTCCCTACAGTTGTAAGAGATCAAAAATAATTTACACAAAAATGCCACTCCAACCTTTCACCTCACAACAGAAACTTCTGATACAGAGGGCTCTAAAAAATATTAAAAAGTTACGTGATAGCCTCGAACACCAATAAGCAAATACAGGCTTGTGGCAAACTAGACCCCAAAATTATTATATTTCCACCCAACATGTATTGGCCTTTCCATTAGCACATACCCTTAGTGACACAGCTAATCTAAATGAAGCTTTTTGTCCTCTATTCCCTCAGTCACCATGCTCTGGCAGGGCAGGGCAGCAGGTCAAACCTCTTGAGGAAGCTTTTGCTGAATCCTGCATGTGAAATGCCTTTCTCTTAAGGCATTTCACAAGTTCAGAGAGCTCCTGTTTAACTTTTACAGTTAAAAAAACATTTAGAGCATTTAAGGACTTCTTTGTCCAATTTACAAAAAAGGCAATTTATGCAACAAAACATATCTCTAGTCTATTAACACAAAACCCCACAAGATCAATTCGGGACTCCTCAATTTGTTCATTTTTAGTGCAGGCAATTACACACCCATGCTAAAACATGATGCTTGTGGCCAAATCTCCCTGAAGGTTCAAAAGCCTCTCTACCTATAAAATTTATCAAGAGTTAACAAAATTTAAAGCTATAAAAACCACAAAGATCACTTTTCTGTCGAAATTCCTACATAACAAGTTATGAAATAAATGTAGCACCAAGCCTACCAATCTGAGAGCAGAATGACAGCATCAGTTTCACAAAAACATTCTGTCACAGTGGGGGGGAGAGGTGGTGTGCAGGCAATTATGAAAAAATTTAATCATGAAGAAAGGTACCTCTATCCTTACTCTTACAATCCAACACCCCAAGAAAAGGTCAGCACTCAAATACAGCTAGTGTTTTTTGGAGTACATGCAGAAATAAATTCTTTAATCCAATTAGTAAACACTGTCAGAAGGGAAGAAGGCTGGGTCAGGCACACCTTGTAATTTCTGTGTAAAACACCTGTTACAAAACTATTACAGGTAAGTAACACATTTTTCAAAAGTTTCAAGAAGTGAAAATTCAAATACTATCTCCACTCTCTGCAGTGGGCAGGAATTTCTGTAAGGGTTTTATTTGCTCTCACCAGTGAGATTCCTGCTGACAGCCAGGACAGGTGTGCTGGAACTATAAAATGAGAACAACAAACTGAACTTTAAACAAGAATATCAAAGGGATATGGAACTTAAAAATAAAGACAAATCAAGAATGAGCACAACCCACACTGAGACCTGCCTTCACAGATTAGGAACAGACAGCACATCAGAACCAACATTGCTGGTTTGACATTATCTTCTCCCAGTGGCCAAAAAGGGACTTTTATTACCACAAAAACAGAAATGGTTTTCAAAAACAGTTTTACACCAACTCCCTGATAATCTATGATGGATTACAGTGTTGGAAATTTTGTTCAATATGAGAATGCTTTGATGACTTTGTCTCTTTCCTCTATTTATTAAAAAAAAAACACTCAGCACACCTACCTCAAAAATTCATTTATAGTAATTCATTGTTTCTAATTGAAATGGACAGGTGGGTTGGATATGACACAAGTCAGGCTAAATGTAGCCTGATTTAATAAGTCAAGTAGCTTCAATATGGAAAGGATGCTAAGATTACTGTTACACACAAGTATTTCCTCCCTATTTCACTATCAGACCTAAGTAACACCTGCCTAAAGGCCACAGTAATGTTGCAAAAAGATAATTCAAGCACCATTTAAGCTTCAAACAGATGCTCAGATGTTTGTTAAAAGGCCTGCATTTGTTTCAGTATTGGTATATTTTGCTATATGTAAAAGTTTATACAACTATTTTGGTATCTGTGCTCTTCCACAGTTTGGGCATTAACCCTATTTTTGCAACAGGATTATTTGTCTCTGCTTCTGAAGTTTCTCACAGCTGAAGACCTAACTACAACATAAAAAAGCATGTTATGCAGAAAGACAAATCTGCTCTGTATGGGTAATAATTTTATACTATATTACAATCATAACTTATATTAAAATATTACATTAATATGTTATATAAAATATATCACCTATTTTCAGGATCCACTGCAAATTCAGTTTTACTTGGCAGAGTGTGGGATTAGTTGGAGGTGGTATAGACTTTCCACTCTAGAGAATACACTTTGAAAAATACTGTTAAAATCATTAATCATCTACTGTGGCATCAGTTCAGCAGCCACCAAACAAGATTTCTTGCTTTTAGTGACTTTTGTCAGTCATCAGCATGTTAAAAACATCCTAAGGTCTTAAAAACACAGCATGTCAGAAAATGCCAGAGGGCAGGTTTGGATTAGATACTGGGAATTAGGAATTGCTGGCTGGGAGGGTGGGCAGGCCCTGGCCCAGGGTGCCCAGAGCAGCTGTGGCTGCCCCTGGATCCCTGGCAGTGTCCAAGGCCAGGCTGGATGGGGCTTGGAGCAGCCTGGGACAGTGGAAGGTGTCCCTGCCCATGGCAGGGGTGGAACAGGATGATCCTTAATGTTCTTTCCCACCTAAACCAGTCTGGTATTCTATGATCTCCAAATCTTCCTTTTAATCGGATAAAATCACTGGAAGGAAGCACCAGATCCATCTGAGTTTAGCAGTAATGTGCTAAAAGTACTTTTTTTATTGATTCAGCAGGAAATATGAGGGATTAGAAGCTCTGCTAGCAAAACATCAGCACGGGACTGTAAGAGGAGGAGCTGAGGGATGCTCCAGCCAGGTGACGGTGCTGAGCTGGGTCCATCATTCCCCGGGCTGTCCACGGGCCTCTGCTGATGCAGCAGCAGTAGAAAGAGAAAACAGCCCATGGAAATGACAGCAGGAGGCCTCCCAAACTCCTGGCAATCCAAGGAGAAATGGCAATTTTCTAGTCGGCCCAGCTGGAGCACCCAGAACGTTTTTCAGTTGGGAATTGACACAATGTGGGATTACACAACCCTGCATTGGGACACGGGACCCAACCACCCGGGAGCCTCCTTCCACCCCCCTGCCCTCCAAAAGTGACCCGTGATGGAAATATCAACAACTTCCTTATTTCTGCAAACACCTACAATGATTAAAAATGCAGCCCAGCACATTATCCCTCAGCACAGGCAAGGGGAAAAATTAGATTACGGCCCCACAAACTCCCAGCACAGATTAAAAAGAATAAATAAATAAATAAACAAACAGTGCTTGGCATGAAGGCATATGAGGTAATGCAAAGCCCGGCAGCTCAGGTGAGATACCAGTTCAATTTTAAACTAAAGTATGCCTCACTTTTGATATATATTATCATTCATAAGTATAAAAACAGTGTGGTAGGAGTGAGGAGGCAGAGTGAGCCCCAGGAGATCTGAGATCCTGCAGAGGAATGAAAAGACTCCATCAAGAACAGGACGGAAAATAAATCAATTTATCATCTAGCCATGAACAATAAATATCATTAAGAGCACACAAGAAAAAAACAGGTATAAATCTCTGGCTTTTCAGTCCTGGGCGCATTTAAAGGGACACAGGGACATCCCAGGGACCCCGAGGGATCACAGGATCCCTGTAAGGGAACACTCATGATCTGGGTAAAGGGACACAGGCACATTCTGGGAACCCTGGCAGAAATCCCTGGATCCCTAAGGGACACAAGGACATCCAGGGGACCCAGCGCGGGATTGGTTCCTGGATCCCGAAGGGACACAGGTACAACCCAGGAACCCTGTGAGGGATCCCGGGAGATGCCCCAGCTCGGGCGGGGACACGGCGGATGCCGGTGCCCCGGCAACTCTCCTCAGCGCCGGTGTCGAATTACGCAAGGCATCCCTCCGTCTATCGCGACACAGGCCCGCGCCACGAGGGGACGGTGACGTCGGGGCAACCGGGGGATCTCGGGGGCCCCCTTCGGAGCCGGCAGCCGCTGGGTTCACCCGTCGCCCATGCCCTTCGAAGGCACCGCCGAGGGCGCGCTTACCGTCCGTGCCCTGGGCCCGAGGTCGGTGGCGGGGTCGGTACGGGGGTGCCTCGGCCCGCGCCGCTCCCGGGTCCCCTCACGGCCCCTCACGGTCCCCGCCCGCCTCCACGTCGCCGGCGCTGCCCCACTGCGCGTGCGCGAGGCCCGCGCGGGGCGGGCCGCGGGGCATCACGGGAGTTGTAGTTCGTTACGGGAGGGGCGGCCATGACACCTCCCGTGTCAGCCTGGGTGATCCCCCAGCGTGGGCAGCAGGGCAGGGGGGATCCTGCCCCTCTGCCTCTGGGCTCAGGTGAGAGCCCACCTGCAGAGCTGCCCCAGCCCTGGCTCCAGCAGCACAAGGAGCTGGAGCTGCTGCAGCCAGTGCAGAGGAGGCCACGGAGATGCTGCCAGGGCTGGAGCCCCTCTGCTCTGGAGCCAGCCTGGCACAGCTGGGGCTGTTGAGCTGCACAAGAGAAGCTCCAGGGACACCTCAGAGCCCCTGCCAGGGCCTCCAGGGGCTCCAGCAGAGCTGCCCAGGGACTGGGGACAAGGCCTGCAGGGACAGCACCCAGGCAATGGCTCCCACTGCCAGAGGGCAGGCACAGATTTTGGGATACTGGGAATTAGGAGTTGCTGGCTGGGAGGGTGGGCAGGCCCTGGCCCAGGGTGCCCAGAGCAGCTGTGACTGCCCCTGGATCCCTGGCAGTGTCCCAGGCCAGGCTGGATGGGGCTTGCAGCAGCCTGGGACAGTGGAAAATGTCCCTGCCCATGGCAGGGAGTGGCGCTGGAAGAGCTTTGAGGTCCCTTCCAACCCAAACCCTTCTGTGATTCATTCTGATTCTCTACTCTGCACCTGTCCCACATTTTCAGTGGGACATGAGGTAAGACCAGTGAATCCAACAGTGAATGCCTGAAGGTGGGAGGATTTACCAGGCCCTGTCCTGCCTTCGTGCTGCTTTAAATCGTTGTTTCTCCAAGAGCAACCTCCAAAGTGGGGTTTGTGCCATCAGCAGCAGGTTCCAAGGTACCCGTTGGCTCATTAAAAGGGGAACTTCCCAGTGTAGTCCTGAGTTTATTCCCACATTCCATGTGGTGTGTGACAGCAAATCCCCGGCCGGGCTGTTCCCCATCCCCGTCCCTGGCCTGTGCATGCCAGCAGCAGGTCTGCAAACAGCACCGTGGGTGTAACCCTGAGCAAACACTGCCACGTTACAGCTCTGGGGCTCAGCCCGTGCTCACACAGCGCTGGGTGGGAATGGCTGCGCCCACAGAGCTGCGGCCTGGTCAACAGCACGGCTGTGCAAACGCTGTGTGACAAAATGTAAAGGTTTTGTAGAGCAACCCCCGTGCCAAAAACAAGCACTGTGGGTTATAAACACATCTACTCACAACATGTCAATTTGTGTTTCACTGTCATCCCAAGGACAGGTTGGGCAGGGCTTGGAGCAACCAGGGATAGTGGAAGATGTCCTGAGGATGTGACAGGATGAGATTTAAGGCCCCATCCAACCCAAACCATTCAGTGATTCTAAAACAACAGTGAAATAAAGATACAGCACTATTACCTAAAAGCATTTCTAATGCAAAATGATCATGGCAAACATGGCCTTCTAGAGCTTTTCAATTAAATTACTGCAGCCAGGTTCACTGAAAACAGGAATATTGGCAGTCTGTTACAACCAAAATATGATTTAGTTCAGCAAGCATTGCTCTAACAATCAGAAGACTACACAAAGATAATCCCTTCTTTCAAGTCTTAGGCAATTTAATGAAACAGTCATTTCTCACTGAAGGAGATTTTAGTTAACCTAAGTGTAAATTAAATTTCTCTTCATTTCCTTCACCTGCAAATTCTGCAGCCACTGTTCTTTCAGCAATAATGTTCTCCTTTGCACAGAAATCATGAAGGAATGCCCCTGAGGACTGAACCTCTGCAGTCTGTCGAACAGCTCCCAAAATTCAGCTGGGACATGATTGCTCCATCTGGGCAATAACAGCATAATGTGCTACTGTCATTAGATCAGAATTTATTTTCAGTTTAGACATTCTCAGCAGCTGATCATGTGCAGTCTAACATGCCAAAATTTTCTTTCATGTCAGGATCAGGCCATCAAAATAATCAGCAACATAAAATTAATTCTTTTTATTTAAGAATTTTTGGCATATATTTGTATTTTTTTAAATGTGTTTTTCTAACTTCTTGGCATCCAGCAATTTGTGAAAACCAACATACAGAAGGTACCATTAAGACCTTCTTATTAGGAAAACTTGAAATTAGTTGATTTGAATGATGTTTTTTCAAATATTGATTTATTGATCTTTCCTCAATAGTATTTAAGCAAAGCCAGACAGGTTTAATGCTGAAGAACTTGGGACTAGATTTGCAGTACATTGGTCCCCTAAAGATGCCAACTCTGAAATTTTCTAAAAGTCTTCAGTGTAAATGGAGCTGCTACTTGGTCTAGGGAATTCTGTTAGAAGTCCACGTGCCACCATCAGGTGCCTAAACCTTTTGTAAATCTTGTTTTTAGCAAGTAACAAGCACGTGGGAATTTTCTCAGTTAAATTCAACTCACTCGATCAATATTATTCTGTCACATAAGGATTTCCTTAATTTCTGCCTGCTTCTTCTTCTTAAAGAAGGCTTTGTGCAGTCCTTTGCGTCCCAGCAGATAATCTCATGCACTCCAGCCCAAACCTGGGCCTTTGCTTTCACTCGATTTTCATTTAGCTATTCACAACACAACAGGATTATTGACCTATTCTTGAAAAAGAATAGGGGCAGAAGAGTTATAACACAAATCTCCTGACAGGGCTTCCAGTGAAGTGCCTCACACAGAAAGTTTTGTGATGTAGATTGCTCCCTTTAGCTATAACTGCAGCTAATAAAAGCAGTGGAACACCATTCCAGAGACCATAAATGTGTAATCTTACTTGCATTATCTGCCTGTTTTCCTTTTTGCAGCTTTTGCAGAAGGCCTGGTGTTTAAATATGGTGCTGGCAGACAGCTGGAAGCCTGGTGCTGCAGCCTAATCCACTATACACTTTATTTTCTCTGTTATTTTTCAATGCATTTTCTTCTGTAATAATATCCTAAATAACTAAAAAAAAATTATGCAGACTTTATAAATTGTCTGAATACATTTACAAATTAAATTGTCTGAATAAATTTACAAATTAAAACACGACTTTTTGTTGTGTTCCCAGCTGTTTAGAGGTGGATATACTCTAAAACTATGGCCTGTTTATAAGATGCCCAGCATATTAAAACAGCATGGAAGGGACAATCCCTTCAGCAATGCTCAGGATGTCAGAACATGTATTCTTGTTTAGCTGAAGAGCTGCAGATTGCACTGGGCATGACTGAGGCACCTCCAGTGCTGGGGACAGCTCTGGGCCCTCAGGACAAGAGAGACCCTGAGGGGCTGGAGCGTGTCCAGGGCAGGGAACGGAGCTGGGAAGGGGCTGGAGCCCCAGGAGAGGCTGAGGGAGCTGGGCAGGGGCTGAGCCTGGAGCAAAGGAGGCTCAGGGGGGCCCTTGTGGCTCTGCACAGCTCCTGACAGGAAGGGACAGCCGGGGGGATCGGGCTGTGCTCCAGGGAACAGGGACAGGAGCAGAGGGAACGGCCTCAGGCTGGGCCAGGGCAGGCTCAGGTTGGACACCAGCAGGAATTTCCCCATGGAAAAGGAGGTCAGGAATTAGAAGGGGCTGCCCAGAGAGGTGTTGGAGTTCCCATCCTGGAGGTGTCCATGGAATGACTGGATGTGCCACTCAGTGCTCTGGGCTGAGCAGAGGTGGGGATTGGTCACAGGCTGGACTCAGTGGTCTTTTCCAACCTAAATGATCCTGGGATTCAGTGATCTAGGAGGAAGCTGCAATACACTGATCCGATGGGGGGTAATGTTCCAAGGATGAGGTAACAGCTGATTAAACAGCGATTCCAAACTCGGGTCCAAACCGAGTCGCTCATTAAGGAAGAGAATCAGCATTAATCAAGGTCTGACACGGAGGTGTCTGTGCCTGAGCTCATTGCAAAGTCATGGCTGTGGCTGCAGGGGTACAGGATCTGTGAACACTGCAGAGCCATTCACACCAGGTCTGACCAAACCAGGCACTGGCAGGAAACGAGGCACCTCACCAAGGGCACCAGGCAAAATTAGACACCAGAGTAATTAATTAACTGCTGAGAGAAATCGCAGTCGCAAGAATAACACTGGACCATAGTGACAGGTCAGGGACTGCCTGTACAAAAAGTGCATTTTTAGGCCTGACTGAGAGAGGATTTTAGGGAAACTAAATCATAAAGAACAGTCCAAAACTGCTGGAATCCAGAACTGCTGGATTAGTTTTGAATCTTTTAAAGAGCTCTCTGGTGTGGTATACAGGAAAAAGCAGGAATTACCACTTTCATTCCTTACTAAGCACAGGACACTTAAAACCCTTCACAGCTGGGATGCAAGACAGCAGCAGAATCCATCTTGCCAGGAAGAGGCAAAGTTTGCCCAGTTCACTTTATCACAAATTCAGTTATTTCAGGGCCTCCTTCTGCCTGGGGCCTGTCTACAGGTTTTCAAAGATTTTGTCACCACTTCAAGTGCTTATAGCTCTGAACACTAAGAATTCTGCGATTCTGTGCAATAATTGCATGAAGCGACTTATTTTTAAGTAAAATCCCAGTTTATTATAATGAAAATTCCACAAGCATGGTAAAGAGGTTTTAGTTGGATGTTGAGTTTTCTTTTTAAAGCCAGAACTGCGCCATTATAAATCACTAGAACAGAACATAAAGCAACATTCTCTTTCATCATGCCTCAGGAAAAAAAAAAGGCATAATATTTCAAGGAAAATAATTAAGGAAAGTATCACATCAAGACTTTCTGCTTTTAGTAAGCTAAGCAAATTTTGTATGCAGCACAACTCCTCTAGCTCATCCATAGATTTGACATGAAAAATCTAAATTCTTCATAAATTATGAGCTTTTGTTGTCACAATGTAGTCCACAGTTCTTCACCAGGAACAGATAAAGCCTTTAAGGTGAAAGCCTCAAGTACTGCACTAGCACTTAGTGACATCAAGATGCTAAGATACATTTGCCTTTCATAAACAGATTTATTCTTACATTATTTAACCTAAACTCTAATCACACCAAACAGCTGGCAGATGAAAAGTAGTTCCAGCGAGAAAAATACAAGAACATCAGCTTTCAAATATTTTAAATAAACAAACAGCTGCCATTTTAGTGGCAAAAGAGACTCTCCTGCAAGCAATTAAGTTTTTTATTCAGCTAAAATGTGCAAACAAAAAAGTCTCAAATTGAGAGGAATATCAGCAGTTCATACTGTACACGAGGGAATAAAATCCTTAGGCATTAACTCCCTCAAGCTGTTTTCTTGTCATATACTGCAGCAGATCCCTTTGCAGGACTTCCATTTGCAATGCCATTGCTTTCCAACTGCAAACAAAAAACAGTGTCATTAATGAGATGTCAAATTAGAACTTTACATCTAAAACAGGAACAGCTGGTGACAAAAATGGCTTTTAGAAGCAAGGCCAGCAAAGATAAAAGGAGAAATATGGAGCAAGAACAAAAAGTGGTGGTGTCTGTGTAGATTTACAAATAATTATTGTTTCAGGGGGAAGGGAGGAATGAGAGCAGCAACAACATTTATGAGTCTTTGCATTGTGACAGAAGATAAATAATAAAAGCATAATTTATATGCACTAAGCGTTCTCCCCCGTTACGAGTGGCAGAGCTGGCTGAAGAGAGGGGCTGTTTTTAATTTCTGCTGGTGATCTGCCAAATATTTGACTTTTATCTTTGAAAGAACAGCCAGCTGTTAAAAAAAATAATAATTAATTAAGCTGTTTCAGGATAAAGGCACAATTCCTCCAAGACCAGAAGTCTCAACTATTATACTAACTGCATCTTGAAGCACCAATTCCTAGATGGCACAGCAGTGGTAACTGCTGTTCCCAAGAAAGTAGCCACCAAAATATCTGTCAGCACACCTAACTGTTCACCCTCCCGAGCTACCACTAGGTGGCTCATCCCGGCGCTTCCCTGCTTAGCTGGGTGAATTAATCTTACTTTATGGCTTCCAGATCCGTCCTCCTGGTCTCTCTTGGCAGCCGCAGGTCCCCGAGGGTCCCCAGTGCTGCCTCCTGGCCCCTGCTTGGTGCCTGGTGGCTCCTGCACAGCTTTCTTGGGCCAGACACGCTTGATGAAGGGGGCAATCATGGGGTAGATGTAGGGCTCCACAAACTTCTTGTAGACCCAGAGGAGAACAGGGATCACGATGCAGGGAATGCACACCATGGCTCCCTCCTGCGCTGGGACAGAGATGGTGGGGGTAGGGGGGAAAACAGCTTAGGTGGGAGCATTTGTATGCCACAACCTGAGAAAACAGTATTTACAAAGAGAATAAAATCCATATTTCATATTCAAACGCAATTATTCTGTAATTATTAAGCAGCTGCTAAAGCTTCAAAAGTGTTGTGTGTTCCAATGTTATAAAGTCTCCAACAAAGGGAACATTCTTGCCATTTTAACAAAAAGAAACAAACCAATTTGCTATTATTAATCAGTCCTACAGATGCAAATAAGGAAAACAAATTCAGGAAATAAGAGTTTTTGCTTAAGCCACACAAAAACAGTTTAAGCAGCAAGCTGCCAGTATTAGCCCAGTTCCCACTATATTATGAGTCTAAAGGGTTTGTTTTGCTCAACCCATTTTTATTTAAGGAGAAACTAAACAGCAGAAAGCAAATCCATCCAATGGGTAGCTATCACTGAAGGGCAGGATAGTGGAAAAGGAGAAAAAATTCCAATCAGGATTTGAGAGAATTAGCATATGGGTTACTGTCTTCCTGCTGCCCTCACTTGATCCCACACCAACCCCATACAATTAACTGTTGGAAAATGAACCATGACCTCTCTCTGAAACCCACAAGGCATCAAAATTTGCACCTTGGGGTCTATGCTAAAAAAAAAAAAATAAGAAAAGCAAAGCAAGGAGGCAGAGAGGTCCATCTGGGAGAGGAAGCAGTTAATTAGGGCTGGACCTGTCCCTGCCACTGCTGACAGCAATATATTAGACACACTCTGCTGCCACACAACTTTGCCCTTCACAGTCCCCCTCTCTAGGCTGCTGACATCTCAATTCTCGCACCAAGAAGCAAAACAAAAGCTTTCCAAGATGGAGAATGAAAAGGCAGATGTGCACACCTCACGAGGGACCAGTTTTGCTTTTTATTTTATGTTATCCTGAGGATTTTTAGCCCTGTGGAAAAGGAGAGCATCAATTTCCAGTTGACTGCTCTGGCTGCTTCAAATACACTTTAAATCTACTTTCTGAGGTCTGAGAGGAATCTTACATTGAGACAACACAAATGAGGTAACCCTTTCAACTTACTAAAAAATATATTTTCAGATACTTTATTTCAGATATTTCAGATACTGTATTTTCAGATACTCCACCAGAACTTCCTAAGTATTAAATTTGCAGCGAAATGTGGATTCATCCAGCAGCTGAAGAACATGCCTGGAGGGAACACCTCAGGCTGTAGAATCATTACAGAATTATGGAATTATTTGGGTCACAAGACAGCTTCAAAATCATTTCCTTCTATTCCCTGCCATGGGCAGGGACCCCTCCCACTGTCCCAGGCTGCTCCAAGCCCCATCCAGCCTGGCCTGGGACACTGCCAGGGATCCAGGGGCAGCCACAGCTGCTCTGGGCACCCTGGGCCAGGGCCTGCCCACCCTCCCAGCCAGCAATTCCTAATTGCCAAGAGCCCAAAATCTGTGCCTGCCCTCTGGCACTGGGAACCATTCCCTGTGTCCTGTCCCACGGAAACACAGCCCCTGTTGCGCTGCCTCTGCAGCCGCTTCGTGTCTAAAAAATTCCTGCCCAAAAAATCATCCCTACCTCCGCCTGATGCACCAGCGATCCCTGGGATCAGCGTGGAACACCGTCCTGACGAATTCCTCCGGTGACCTGGTGACGCTTCGCCAGCTGGTTAGCAAGGAAAATAACAAAAAAGGAGAAAAGAGGAGTGAGGGGGTGGCCGGGCGGGTGATGTCCTGCGGCGGGCGGTGCCGCTGCCCTCGGTGAGCCCCCGGCACGGAACGCGCTCACTGACGGGCAAACCTCGGCACGGCACGGCACGGCTTTGTTCCCAGCGCCCGGAAAACACCACAGGGGCAAACCCGCCGGGTTTTCCCCGTTTTCCATAAAGGATGAGGAGCCCGGGAGGCTGCCTGATGTCAGGCGTTGCCGTTCTGCTCTCCGGGGGCGGTTGGGGCCGGTGCAGCCCGTGAGCCCCCGGCCAGCGGCGTGGCCCGGCGGCCGTGGGCCGTGCGGCGCGGGGTGTGGGGAAGGGATCATTCCCGGCTCCCGGTGCTCCCGGTCCTCCGCACCCACCTGCGCCCGCACCGGAACGGCCCCGCGCTTCCGGGGCGGTGCTTCCGGCCAATGGCCGGCGGCAGCGCGCATCACGTGACACACCAGGCCACGCCCCACCCGCGCAGACAGGGACGCGGACGCGGCCCAGATTCCTGATTATCCCGGATTTGGGAAGGGGGGAACTATGGGATGGCCCGGCAGCCGGCGGGAACACGCGGTCCGGCTTGGAGGCCGATATTGGGAAGGAATTGCTGGCTGGGAGGGTGGGCAGGCCCTGGCCCAGGGTGCCCAGAGCAGCTGTGGCTGCCCCTGGATCCCTGGCAGTGTCCCAGGCCAGGCTGGATGGGGCTTGGAGCAGCCTGGGACAGTGGAAGGTGTCCCTGCACATGGCAGGGGTGGCACTGGATGGGCTTTAAGGTCCCTTCCCAGCCACACCACTCCATGATTCTGTAAAATTCACTGCCCCTGACCCACAGCAACACTCAGAACTTGTAGCAGAGCAACATAATCAATCCAAATTTTAAAAGATTTTATTTATATACATCTGTCCAGGCAGATTTATTCCCGAGCCATTAGCTTTTGCTTCTTCAGCTTCTTCTGGGAGATCTGGGAAGCAAACACACAAAAAGAACAGTGAAATTAGACTTCCCAAAACATCTCAAAGTTATCTTTTAGAAGTGCTGCAAACTATTAGGAATTGTTAATTAGGAATTCCCCCACAAATGATACACTCATCACACCTGCACATGAACAGGAATCCCTACAAGCACTACACTACATTGCTTGCAGGTTCTAAACTAAACTTATTTTATTGCACACACCCAGGGTTCACACACATAATGCTGTAGCTGCTTTGAGGCAGGAAAGAACCAACCCTCCGCGCGATTAAAACATGGTTCTCAGGGCTTTTAAATACTTGAGTTGGAAATTAAAAAATGGGGTTGCTCAGAAAGAACTGATTTTTTTCATGGGCATTCCAAAGGTGTCCTAAGATTGTCATCACAGCAACCCCTCTCTGCCAGACCCTCGGCTGTCCTGACAGCATCACAGGAACAGAGCACACGACACAGAGCACACAACACCTGGTACCTTTTTCTTTTGGGCAACTTCCTCCTCCGGCTTGGGCACGATCTGCTCCTTCTCCGTGAGGATCATCTCAATGTGGCACGGGGAGCTCATGTAGGGATTGATCCTGCCGTGTGCCCGGTACGTGCGCCGGCGCATCTTGGGAGCCTTGTTCACCTGGATGTGCTCGATCACCAGGGAGTCCACATCCAGACCCTGGCATGGAAGAAAATCTGTGAGCCACTTTCATCTTTAAATAATTCATTTCTGCAGCAAGAACTTGAGGAATCGCCCCAGACACTGCTGCTGGTGAATGAAACAGCCAGGCTTGGTGGTGCCATGGAGCTCAGGGTGTTCCAAGGATTCACCACTGATACAACCAAATTGGTGGTATCATGGAGCTGAGGGTTTTCCAAGGATCTGCCAATGGAACCGCTGAGCTTGGCAGTGTCATGGAGATGAGGACTTACCAAGCAAGCATCATCTAAAATGACAAAGTCCAGCCCTCACACATCACAAATAATTTAAAATTGTGCTGATGGCTCATTGTCTATGGTTATTTCATGGTTACTCAAAGGTACTACTCCAACACTGCCTGCAAAGCTACCAGATTAAGCCTATAACAAAGATAGCAACTGACCAAGTCAGCTATTGATTTCACATGTTTTAATTTCACAGATTTTGAGATATCTGAACAGCCGTTTTGTTAAATTTTTAAATTTAGATTTCCCCTGTGAAAAACTGCTGCTGCCATTTACCTTGAGGAACACACATAGCCTGCTTTAACAGGGAGCCACACCAAACCCTCCCTACAATTAAGTATTGCGGATGAAGCAGGTGGCAAGTGGCTCTCCAGGTCAGTGACACCCAGGCCAGGGATGCTGAGAGAGGGCCTGACACCACTGCTTTGTGCTCAGTAACACCCACCTTGAGCTCAGCATTGCTCTCCGCATTCTTCAGCATGTGCAGCAAGAACTCTGCGCTCTTCTTGGGCCAGCGGCCCTGTGTCCAGCCCCATTGCTTGGCCTGGAATGAGAGAGCAAACAATGGGAGTCTGCTTTTGACCTGGTCCATTCCAGTTACCTTCTACACACCTTTAACTTGCCATTATCACAGAATGGTTTGGGCTCAAGGAGACCCTGAAGTTTATTCAGTGTCACCCCCTGCCATGGGCAGGGACACCTTCCACTGTCCCAGGCTGCTCCAAGCCCCATCCAGCCTGGCCTGGGACACTGCCAGGGATCCAGGGGCAGCCACAGCTGCTCTGGGCACCCTGGGCCAGGGCCTGCCCACCCTCCCAGCCAGCAATTCCTAATTGCCAAGAGCCCAAAATCTGTGCCTGCCCTCTGGCAGTGGGAGCCATTGCCTGGGTGCTGTCCCTGCAGGCCTTGTCCCCAGTCCCTGGGCAGCTCTGCTGGAGCCCCTGGAGGCCCTGGCAGGGGCTCTGAGGTGTCCCTGGAGCCTTCTCTTGTGCAGCTCAACAGCCCCAGCTGTGCCAGCCTGGCTCCAGAGCAGAGGGGCTCCAGCCCTGGCAGCAGCTCCGTGGCCTCCTCTGCACTGGCTCCAGCATGTCACTATCCTTCCTGTGCTGAGGACCCTGCATCTTATGGATATAGATTAGAATGGATTATCAACTACTTTATTTTGCTGTAGACCAAACCCCACAAAATTTAATCCCTTGACTTAATGCTGCCAACTAGATGCTGACACTCCACGGAGATGCATCCTCTGGAATTAATAGCCTTTCCTCCCTCTTGAGCAACATGATCTGGTGGAAGATGTCCCTGTCCAGGGAACTGGAGTGAGATGAGCTCTGGGGGCCCTTCCAACTCAAACCACCCTGTGATTCCATGTTTTAATGCAGATTTTCCACCAGCAATGACAGACTACACCCACACCCCGTCCCCATCACCTTTCTGTGTTAAGCACCCAGAGCCAAAGTCTCCCTGCCGGGGTTCCCAGGAGCTCACCTGGGCGCACCTCCCGACGCCGCCGTTGTAGCGCCGGAAGGGGACACACTGCTTCTTCAGGGTGACATCCTTCAGGTACTTGGTGGCCTTGCGGATGTGCATGCCCTTGATGGCCTGCGCCGTCTCTCGGGTGTTCTGCCAACACAGGGCACAGAAAAGATCCCTTGAACAAATCCTTACAGGAGACAGCACAAGCTCAACCTCGCCTCTGCCCTCCCTGGATACAATTCCGTCCACTCACTAAAGAATACCTAAGTCTAAGACTGAAAAATAATTAATAATTAACATTTTTTTACTCTGTTACCACTTTTCTAACCCCTGGTATGACTGCCACTACTAAATTTGTGTTTCCAGCATACTTTTTTTTCTTTTTTTTTTTTTTTAGGAAATATGTTAAGTCTCAATAAAATTATAATTTTGGTACCTATATTATCCATGGCTCCTGTTTGGCCACTAATCTAACAAGGTAAGATTCGGATGGATAAATTCTCACTAAAACCTCAAATACAGCACCTCAGAGGAACCGATGAAGAAACACTGGGGCAATTGTTAACAATGTTGTTTTCTCTAAAAGAATCATAAGAGAAGAAAAGGCTCAGAAAGAAAAATTAAGGATAAAAGATCGGTCTTTTAGACAGCATTTACTGATTGTGTAAGCCAGCTTTAAGTATAATCCTACCTATTCCTAATAAAAAAAAAGAAAACCAAAGTTAAAACTTCGTATTACACTAAGCAGAAAATGATCTGCTAAGTTCTAGTTTCATGATTAAATAACACTTCTGAGTTGTTCTCTGCACCTAAGCCTTTTCCAGATGAACTGAGTTCCTAGTGCCAAACAGCACAGAACCAAAAAGAGTAGGAGAAATTAGACAATTTCACACCAAACACTAGCCCAGCGTCTGATAAATTTACTCCAACTGTTTTGCTGCTGTATTTTGTTAACTGAATTAGACAAGGACAATTCTAGAATCCAGACTCTTTAATTTTTTGTGGATGGAGACCATTACAAGCAGCTGACAGCAGTTCTTTAGTGATTAAAGAGTAAAAGACACTTCCTTAAAAAGAGGAATATTGGGAAGAAATTCCTGAGGGCGAGGAGGCCCTAGCACAGGGTGCCCAGAGAAGCTGTGGCTGCCCCTGCATCCCTGGAAGTTTCCAGGGCCAGGCTGGACGGGAGCTGAGTCCCTAACCACAGCAGAGGTGGAAAGAGATTATCCTTACAATCGCTTTCAATCCAAGCCATTCTGGGCTTCTTTTAAAAACTAACAAGAAAAACTAGCAAAAACTACTTAAAACAAAAAATAAATTTACGATTGCTGCTAATCACACACTCCTTACCTTGAAATGCACACGCAGGTTAGATCCCCGGGACTTGCATGCTACAAGAGAGAAAAAAGACCAAGTTTTAGAATCAAAACCTCACTGGCTTCCGGGAAATCCCACACGAACTCTCCTAAAACAGCAACTCACATTTCGTCGGGTTCTCCGGATCCAGGGAGTAGCGCACCATCTTGAGAGCTCAGCTGAAAAACACCAATTGAAACATAATGAATCTCTAACACTAGCACACAGGACCCGGACTACTCCCCTTACCCCCGCAGCTGCTCAGAAATTACGTATTCTTTTCACAGTTACATCCAAAGGTGTCCTAAGAAAGTCATCATCGCAGCCATGGATTTTCTCAGGCCTGCCCCTTCCCCGCATCCGCGCCCGCCCTCCCGCGCTCCATCCCGGGGAATACCGCGGGCGCGGGGCATGTCGTAGCGATCCCGGTGTCCGGGACGCCGGTGCCGGCGGGGATGGGGCGGGATGGGGGCGGATGGCGGCGGCTGGCGCGGGGCCGGGCCGACCATGGCTGCTCACCTCGGGGCGGCGGCCGCAGAGGAAGAGGAAAGGCGGGGCGCGCCGCCAGCGCGCGCGCGTCTCGCGAGATTTCCGGCGGGGGGACGGTCCCAGGGAGCGCTCCGCCCCCAAGATGGGGGCGGGTTTCGCTGTGAGGGAAATGCGCGCCCGGAGCGGGTCCTTCGCCGAGCCTGTGAATAAAGCCTGCTCTGGGGAAAGACATCGCGGTATTCGCGCTGCCGTGGGGAAACACACCGCGGTATTCACCCTCAGCTCGTGGTGCTGGTGCTTTTAGCAAGGAGATCAGCGTGCCTCTGGCACAGCACCACCACCCTCCCAAGGGAGGGGATTGCCCCGCGCCGATCCGCGCTGAGCACCTTGAACGCTGTGAGCAGAGTTGGTCACTGCAATATAAGAAAGACATTGAACTGTTAGCGCCAGAAGGATGGCTACGGAAATGGTGAAGGGCCTTGAGGGGAAACCGTGTGAGCGGCAGCTGAGGGCACCTGGTCTGTTCAGCTGGAGGGAGGGGAGATTTATCGCAGTTATAACTTCCTCGTGAGGGAAGAGAAAGGTCAGGCATTGATTTCTTCTCTCTGGTGATCACTGACAGGACCCAGGGACAGCTGGAGCTGTTCCAGGAGGTTTAGGTTGGATATCAGGAAAAGGCTCTTCCCCATAGGGTGCTGGCACTGCCCAGGCTCCCCAGGGAATGGGCACGGCCCCGAGGCTGCCAGAGCTCCAGGAGCCTTTGGGCAGCACTGCCAGGGATGCTCAGGGTGGGATTGTTGAGGAACTGGATTCGATGGCCCTTGTGGGTACTTTCCAGCTCAGGATATTCTGTGGTTCATTCAGTCAGGATCATTCAGATTGGAAAAGACTTCTCAGATAATCAAGTCCCAGCTTTCCCTGATCTCCACCGTGTCACCAGCCCAGAGCACTCAGTGCCACGTCCAGGCATTCCTTGGACACCTCCAGGGTTGGGGACTCCAACACCTCCCTGGGCAGCCCCTTCCAAGTCCTTTCCAGGAACAAATTCCTCCTGATGTTCAACCTGAGCCTCCCCTGGCATAACCTGAGGCCATTTCCTCTTGTGCTGTCCCTTGTCCCTTCAGGGAGCAGAACCCGACCCCCACCTGAGAGCACAGAATTATTACGTTTGGAAAAGGCCTTTAAGATAACAGGGTCTAACTTTCATCCCAACAGCCACCACCGTGTTCACCATTAGATGGCAGCTCAGGATGGGAATAAAGCAGCACATCGCTCACAGAGGTGTCCCCGAGACCAGAGCGAAGAGATTAATTCAAATTCATATTTATAAACCTCAACTGGTATTTACTGCACCATTATAAAATAATCACAGACTGACTCGTTGAAATAAAAGATTTTTCCTTCCCATTTGAGGCAGCATTTGCAACTAGAACTGCTTGGGAAGCAGCTCAATAAAAGCAAAATATTTCCTGAAAGCGGTGCAGCAAAAGTGTCATTGAGAAAAAAATGACAGAATGGAGGGAAAAAAGAGACATATTCCTGAGATGGCAGTAATCTGGTGTGCAGGCACCTCCCCAGCATGAGAGTCTGGGTTTAACTCTGAGTTTAGAAATAAACAGAGGAAGAACTTGCTGTCCATCTAAATCCTATGAACAGGAGGTTGGTTTTGGATCTCTTGTTTAGGGCTAAAAAGCCCCAAAGTTCTGCAGCTAGGACTTTACCCAAATGGGAAGAGGAAAATATTTGAGCTATCACAAATATTTACCTGGCTAAAAACCATAAGAGCTCTAGTTGTTTCTGCAGCTCTCCATTTACCTGCCTTAAAATGTGCCTTTTTCTTTGGTTTTGGGGAAGCTCTCTGCAAAGTCTCCAAGCAACTTTCAAGCACTGATCTCAAAGCCTGAAACATGCTGGGGAGTGGGCAGATATTATTTCTGAATAGTATCTGTAGAATCACAGAATTATTTGGAAGGAACCTTAAAGGTCATCTCATCCCACACCCTGTCATGGGCAGGGACACCTTCCACTGTCCCAAGTTGCTCCAAGCCCCATCCAGCCTGGCCCTGGGCACTTCCAGGGATCCAGGCCACAGCTTCTGTGGGGAACAGTATGTAGCACTAAGTTTTCAGGTACAATAAATTAAAACTGGCTTAAGCTGGGATCCTCAAACACTCCCACAGCCTTACCCACCACACCGTGGGAATCCCCTCTCTGAACACACCCGAATGCAACTCTTTTTCATCCTTTCTGCCCTTCCCTCTGCACTTTCCTCTGTTTTCTGGTGGGGCAGGAGCCCAGTCTTTATGTGAGAAGCACCTTTACACACAGCTGCTTCTGTGGCAGCAGTGCACAAAAGCGAGGAGATGTTCAAGGAAAGCTGGAGGAGGGAGAGGTGTGAAACACAAGTACTTGACACATGATGGAGATTATCACCTGTGTTCATCAATCAAACCCTAAATAAATACATTTTCAGTTTCCCCACAGGTGGAACTGTTTTGCTCAGCTTATAAGGGTTTGCAGTGATGGAAGGTTAGCACAGAATCACGGAATGTCCCGAGCTGGAAAAGGCTCGCCAGGGTCATGGGGTCCAACTGCTGGCCCTACACAGACACCCCAAAAATCCCAACCTGTGCATCCCTGCGAGCATTGTCCAAATGCTCCTGGAGCTCTGGCAGCCTTGGGGCTGTGACCCTTTCCCTGAGATGTTTTCAGCTTTGTTGGGAGCTTGACAAGAGCTCTTGTGGGCAGCCTAGCACATTCCTGGTGCTGGGATCAGGGCTGAGGCAGCTGAGCTTGTGCCCTAGTTGGGATTTCACCACATTTTTCCCCCACTGCACCACCTGCCTGGGATATTTGGGTTAACTGAGTTAACTCCAAAAGAGCTTTCAGATACTAAGCAGAAAATTCAGGCAGGTGAATCCAAAACTGTATTCTTGAAAACTCCTGTATTGGAAGCAGGTGCCTGCTAATTGTACGGGAACCTCAAATCCACAAATCCACAGGACTTTCCCTCAGGCTCCGCTGCTGCCATCCCTCTTGCTCCCCTGTCCATCCTGCCCAGCCCTGGTGCCTGTGCTGTGCACACCCAGGGGGACCTGGGTGTGTCCCAGCAGGGATGGACAGCAAACACCCAGCTGTGCCTGGACCTGAGCAGAGCCTCTGCTTTGTGCTCTGGCAGCTTCTGCTGGGAACATCCTCCTGTGGAGGGTGGATCACAGTGGCAGCAGAGGCTTCTGCCATCTCCTCTGCTCTGGAGCCAGGCTGGGAGAGCTGGAGGTGTCCACCTGCACAAGAGAAGGCTCCCAGCAAAGCCATCTAAGGGGCTCCAGGAGAGCTGCAGAGGGACTTGGGGCAAGGGCTGGAGAGACAGGACACAGGGAATGGCTTCCCCCTGTGATGGGGGATAGATGGGAAGGAATTCTTGGCTGTGAGGGTTGGGAAGCCCTGGCACAGGTTTCCCAGAGCAGCTGTGGCTACCCCAGCCCTGGGAGTGTCCAAGGCCAGGTTGGATGGAGATTGGACCAACCTGCAATAGTGGAAGGTGTCCTTGTCCATAGCAGGGGTGAAGCTGGATGAGCTTTAAAGTCCCTTCCAACCCAAACCTTTCATTGATCCCATGATTCTCGCCTGTGGCTGTGCTCCTGGGGTTGGAACGTGGCTGTATCCCTCATCCTGCCATGGAAAGGCCTAGCAGGCAGTGGGGAGTGTTCAGGTACTGGAGTGTTGCATCATGCAAGTCCTTTTGTGTCTTTAGCTGTGAGGGAGCAAGCAGCCTTATCAGTGCTACTGGGAGCCAAATGTGACAATTAGCCAATGTCCCTGACAGTCCTCATCCCTCCTGACCAGAGGGACAGCTCCAAGACTGGCTGGAGTTATGTTTTCTCTGTGCTGTGGGCTGTGCTGAACCCCTGCAACACAGAGAAACACTGGGGCTGACTGACCAAGCTTAGCTCTGGCTCACTAAAACACATTCTGTATCTGCTCTTCTACAGGAGAGGGCCTGACCTGTTCTTTGCACTGGAATGGAAGCCAATTCCTCAAATCTTTTTGTAAGATATCTTGGCATTTCTCTTAGAGACCCAGCTTTTGGAGTCCAAGGGTTATGTGGGGATATTAAACTGTCATTCATGAAATTGCACACAAATAGTTCCTTGTCCTAATGTTTAAGCAGAAAATCTTGAAGACAAAGACATTTTAAATTGAAACCAGCTTGAATGCTGCAAACACTGAGGATTTTCAACCATCAGACAGCCGGCTGTACTTCCTTCTGTGAAATCCTCTCTGCTGACCAGCCTACAGTCTCCTGCCCTCCTTGTCCCAGATGCTTGGCTCTTCCAGAGGCACAGCTCACCCCCACTGTTTGCCTTTTCCTCCCACAGTCAACAACACAGCAGCACTTGGACACATGGTAGGCAAGTTCTCTAGCTAAAGGGCTTTCCACAAACATCTCGAAATCTACTGATCCAGTCAATGAGACACAGGAGCAAGATCCTAGAATTGCAGAATCATGGAATGGTTTGGGTTGCAAGAGACTTGAAAGATCCATTCCCACCCCCTGCCATGGGCAGGGACACCTTCCACTGTTCCTGGTTGCTCCAAAGCCCCATCCAGCCTGGCCTTGGGCACTGCCAGGGATCCAGGGGCAGCCACAGCTGCTCTGGGCACCCTGGGCCAGGGCCTCACCACCGTCCCAGCCAGCAACTCCTTCCCAATATCCTGTCTGTGCCAGGGCCCCCCCACCCTCACAGCCAGCAATTCCCTCCCAATATCCTGTCTATCCCTGCTCTCTGGCAGTGAGAAGCCATCCCCATGTCCTGTCACTCCATGGAAAGTGGGGAAATGCACCTCCAAAAATGGACTGACCTTCATCAGAGATTTGTTCTGCATCAGTAATTCTGTCTTGGTCACTTGGAGAGCTCAATTATGTCACCACTCCACCCTGTGACTTTCAAGAAGAGATTCTTCCATAGGGAGCATCTTACTTAAGGAGGTAAGTTATTTATATGCGTATATTTATGAGCATATATCTGTACATACATATATAACTCATCCTAAGTGTATCATCTAAAACATGTGAACAACTTAAATGTTTTTGATTCCCTAAGGGTCCTCCTAAAACACAGGCAATTCTTTACAAGGAGAGAGTAGCTGCACATCCTGTTTAAATAATTTTTGTCATGTGTATGCTGTACCTAGAGCAGGGGTGAGGAAAGAGCTGGGGAGCTCAGTGTCAGGACAGCTGAATATCTGTGCTCGCCATCACCACTGCTGGAACGTGACGCAGTAGCCACAGCACCTTCCCCACACTGCTGGTGACCTGCCTGCCAGGATCATAGTCAAAACAAGGAAAAAAACAAAGCACAGCAATCGGTGATGTAGTCTTAATACTAAACTTTTTTGGCATGTTGTCCAGAGCTATGGATTCATCCACCCCCTACACACCCAGCTAGGACAGAATCAGTGGTAAAACAAACCTCCTGTGTGATTAAATAACCTTGTAGCTAAAGTGTGTGTTTATTCAGTGCAGTTTTTGACAGCAAACCCATTTACGCAGGTTGTGGAGGTCTATGACTGCTTGTTCCTCACTTTAATGGCCAGGAATGGACAATCTCCATGATGAGTGAATAAAGGCATCATGTAACTGCCTGATCACAAACACTTCCTGGGATAAATTAATTCCTGGGTTTATATTTGCCCTAACCTGTCCAGCTTATAACCAGTAAGTACTGCTTTAAATGTGCTTTTGATTAATGAAACCTAAATTATCCCTGGAATCAGGGATATTGACCACAATTTAGTCACAAATTTAACTATGGGGAATTCTGTTTAAACAAAAGAGAATGGTTGAACCCTGAAGCAGGTGGGCTAGGGACAATATCCTGGGCAACCAGCTCTGGCTGACTCTGCCTTGAGCTGCAGGGGGGTTGCTCTGGGAAGCTCCTCTGGCCCTTTCCAGCCTCAGCTTCTCTTGATCTTTGAATCCTGTCAACATTTCTAAAGCTGAGTGTGCCCTGTACTGTGAAGCAGAGCCTCAAGCTCCCTTTGTTGCACTGCATCTCCTAAACAAAATGGATCAAAGAATCCTCTTCCTCCTCCTCCTCCTCCTCTCCTCTGTTACAGTTGTGATTATTAATGTGGCAGTGCTGGGCTGGCAGTTGGACTCAATCACCTAAGAGATATTTTCCACCCTTAAATGATGCCATGATTCTGTAAGTCTGTTGGCCGTTTTTGCAGCTGCCCTGCTCAGGAGCTCCTCTGGGTCAGCTGATAAACTCCAACCAAACTCTCTTTTCTCTTTCAGGGGCTTCTCTACCTCCCTGCTGGCAGACAAAGCATGCAGGGACCTGGGACAGGAGCATCCTTACCAACAGGACCCGGCTTTGCAGAGTTCTGCTCAGAGCTGGGAGATGAGCTTGCATGATGCCTATTAACACAACCCGTGCCAAAATTTCAGCCAGCAGACAGCTTTCTATTCGTGGCACAGCGAGAAGCAGCAGCCCTGAACATCTAAACTTCATGTCCATAGCAATTTTTGCAGCATCTGCATTTTTCATCTCAGTGCATGGCTTTTGTGGTCATTCCTTACAATTCTTATGGTCAGAAATTCTTCCCAAGTTTCTGATCCCTCCATCTCTGACGATTGCAGTGTCTTCCTGTCCACAAGACGCAAACAGCTTGGATCCCAAATGTCACCTCTGAGGTCATCCCTCCTTCCCATCTTGCTCCACGGCTGTTTTCCAGTCATCCAGCTACTTCCCTCTTTGCTATTACAACAACTCTGACACAAGCCCCCTCTTTCAAAGCTTTCCCTATCTGTCCAGCTTATTAATCCTCTCTAGCTGCGCTGCCCTCCCCCTCTCCAGCCTCTCCCCTGTGCTCTGCCTGGTCTTTTGCAGCATGGTCCAGTCACATGCGGTGCTTGGGAAGGTCATATGATGGGTAGGGACTGCCGGGCTAGGCTGTGGCAGGGGCCCCTAGAGGCAGCACACCTCCAGCTCCCCTCCACCCTCAGCCATCAGCTGCCCCGTGACTCACTCAGGTGCTGGACCTGCATCCTGCACAGCACGGCACGGAAGGACAGGCACAAGGAGGTGCACAAGGAGAGTTCCCTTCAGGGAGCTGATTAGTGGGATGGGTCCTGCACCCATATCCCAGACTGGGGACGTCTGCTGCTACTGTTCCCCTGTCCTACCTGCCCAGCAGGCCTGTGCTTAGGGGATGCCACCCTTGCTCTGTAAAGTAAATCATAAAATGGAATCCCAGAATGATTTGGGTTGGAGGGGATCTTAAAAATCCTCTCATTTCACCCCTCTGCCATGACTTGGGATACCTCCCACTAACCCAGGTTGCTCCAGCCTGGCCTTGGACACTGCCAGGGATCCAGGGACAGCCACAGCTGCTCTGGGCACCCTGGGCCAGGGCCTGCCCACCCTCCCAGCCAGCAATTCCTAATTGCCAAGAGCCCAAAATCTGTGCCTGCCCTCTGGCAGTGGGAGCCATTGCCTGGGTGCTGTCCCTGCAGGCCTTGTCCCCAGTCCCTGTGCAGCTCTCCCGGAGCCCCTGGAGGCCCTGGCAGGGGCTCTGAGGTGTCCCTGGAGCTTCTCTTGTGCAGCTCAACAGCCCCAGCTGTGCCAGGCTGGCTCCAGAGCAGAGGGGCTCCAGCCCTGGCAGCAGCTCCGTGGCCTCCTCTGCACTGGCTGCAGCAGCTCCAGCTCCTTGTGCTGCTGGAGCCAGGGCTGGGGCAGCTCTGCAGGTGGGCTCTCACCTGAGCCCAGGGGCATAGGAGCAGCATGCCCCACCTTGACCTGCCTGTCACACTGCTGGTGATGCAGCCCAGGGTGTACCTCACCTGTACACCCTTTTGCTTTTCCCCTGTCCTCACTGCAGTCTTTCTGCTTGTCTGGACTGGGAAGTTCTGGGAGGAATGTCTGCAGCATCTGTACATTACAGACAGGAACATAAATTCAAGGCACTAAGAAATGCCCCAAACTCTTCCTGATTAATTACAGAGCATTTGACTCTTCCTAATAAGCTCCACACACTCAATAAACACAATAAATGAGAGAAGTTAGGCAATTAGGAATAAATGGCCAGAAGGTGAAACAGAGCCTGATGAGGACCAGCCTCCCACCATCCCATTGCAGACTCTGCAAAGAGACGTAGTAGGTGTCCTTTTCATGGAGACATTGAGTAATAAGACTGGATTCAGGGATGGGATAACCAGTGAGTTGTCAAAGTAAAATGTGCAACCTGGTGAAAATCAAAATGAGTAATACTGTTGGTGTAAGTAAAGCCAACATCTGAAAAAAGCAGGAGACTCTGTGTATTTCCAATGGTGACTTGAGGCTTTCCCCTACCTCTGGCAGATCCCATCTCTACACTCTGCATGGGTTGCAGAAGACAAATGGTTCAAAGGGAAGGGTAAAGGAAGAACAGGGTGCTGGAGAGCAAATGACACTGACCTTGATGAAACACAGCCACATCTTGTGCAGCTTATTCCTGTCCTCAAGCTGTTTGTCACCCTTTTTCTTCACACAAAGGCTGGTGCGTAAAGTCTGTGTTTGTGGTTTAAAATACGATTCCTCTTCAGTGTGTGAATCACAGTGAAATACTGCCACAGGGTCTCCTAAACACCAGCTGAATCAGCAATCAGGACCAGAAATAGATGAAGAATTTCTGTGAGCTGACACAACAACCGCCCAGGAAGAAACAATTATCTGAGTTTTGCAGTCATAAAGCCTGGGTACAAATTAACAATAATGGTGAGAACTAATGTATGTTTTTACAGGGCTTTGCTTAAGTGAGTAAAGAATTAATTGGTTTTAATAAAAAACTTGTTTACTTTCTAGTAGCCACTGGAAGTGGAGTGGTATGCTCAGAGTTTCATGCGTTAAAATGGATTTAGGAGTGCTGAAAATTAATAATAGAATAATAGAATGGGTTTCAGTGTAAGTTAAAGATCCACCTGTTTCCAAAGCCCCTTTCATGTGCAGGGACACCTTCCACTAGATGAGGTTGCTCTGAGCCCTTTCCAACTTGCCTCCAGACAACTGGTTTGGGCCTTAGTCTGGAGAGTTTTCAGAAAAGAATGAGATGTCAGCTTACTTGTTATTCTGCCAAAATACCAAACGCCAAGATTTTTTACCTGCTTATTACAGAACTAATCCCAAAGCCATAGCTCTGTCCAGTCCAACAGACCCATCTCAGTGGGCAGGAGGGCCGCTGCCTGCTCTGCGAGTTCTCAGAGTCTCCGCTGGTGCTGAAGCCCAGCTGAGTGTTGGGTACACCTCACTGGTGGTGCTACCACATCCACTCCACACTTGGGCCAAATGTTCCTGCAGATTTGAAGAAAAAGCTTTTGGATAAGGATATGCATTCTAAAGCAATCCCTAAATCAAACAGCTGCCCTACCAACTTATCTCTGGACTCCCTAGCAATCCCAGGCTCCTCTTATTTTGGTATTTCTTTCTTTGCTGGATGCAGGAAACTTAAAGCAGAAGCTCTGTTGGGGCCTCACTATCTGCCAGCTGAAGGATCAAGTAATCACAGACTTCTGTGATGTTTCTCCAGTCCCACCAAAACAGGACCTCAGAAAGGAGCAGAAGAATATCCCTCTGGCCACACACAACACCTCTGCACTGCCAGTGGACTTGGCTGCAAGTCCATGTTCAAGCCCAGACATGCTCAGCATTCATCCAGCTTGGATGGAAAACGGTGAATTTTGCTTAAAAGCATAAGAAGAGAGAAATACACGTCATTCCTCAGCACAGACCTAAAGGCATCCTTGTCTGCAGAGTGGATGGAGCAGGCCCACCACACACCACCGGGCCTTCTGTCTGACACAAAGCAGCCTAGCAGCCTGGATCCGTCTCACGGACCACGAGACATGCTGGGAATGACAAGCTGAATTCCACTTGTCTGCTTGGGCACAGCAAACAGGCGTCAGGACACACAGAGCTCTCTCTGGCTTCCAGCCTGAGCTCCTGCGCAGCCCTGATGGGGATAAAGGAGGGCAGGATCACTCACAGCAACCCAGAGACTCATGCAAGACACGGGCAGGGGTGAAAAGAGATAAAAACCATCATAAAATCATTCCTGTTGCTCATATATACGTCTGGGAAAACAGCAGAAACTTGAAGAAGGAAGAAGAATTTTGTCTGTGGTGAAGGGTGGTCCATGGTCCCCCATGGGGAGGGGGCAGCCAGCAGGGATCAAAGCCTCCTGGAAACCTCCCAGTGGATGGCGATGCCTGGAGACAGGTACAAACTGTAACCCTGTGTGACAACGTTCACAAGAATTAGCATTTCTCAGGAATGCGGGGATTTATTCTTCAGGGCCCACCATATCCGCGAGCACTGCAGCCCAAACACTGCACCAACAGAGCATGTGTTTGATAAGAACCCAGGAACAGATGCCAGCGGATTTAATGTGGGACAGGAGGCCCATTGCAGGTTTGCAGACTGCTGGCAGGGTCAGCTGTAAATATTCCTTCACAATCAAAGGCATTCATCTAAGGATTACATGCTGGGGGCTTTGTGGTAAAGTAAATTTGCAACTAACAGGACCATTAATAGTCAGACAGTTTAGTGGGCTCGCTGGCTGCCATTTATTTTCCCCCCAGTCATTTTTACTACATCTAAATACCATGGGGATGTGGGACTTGAATGAGGTGGCTTAAGAAATCAGCTTAGAAGGAGTAGGAGAAGGGGTTACCTCCAACAAAGAGAGCTCAACGGGGATCGAACCGGGATATCAATAGTGGGTAAGGCCACTGAAGCATGTGAGCTGATTTCATAACCTGCTGGAGATTAGCCTCTTCTGTAAGCAAACCAACCTACACAGGGGTATGAAGTATTGGTCCTATAAAGTGTGTTCATAGAGGGGATGTGTTTGAAAGGCTGAGGAGGGAAGGCAAAAAACTTTGTGGGGTAAGGAGTGGCTGTGGAACAAAGATACCATGGCCTGTTTGACACTCAGAACAAAAACAACCAGAGCAGAAACTGTGCTGCAGAAATAATATATCGCCCCTCTACAGCAAGCACTAAGCATAAAATAATTGTGGTGAGATGGGATGATGACAAACCCAGAGTTCCAGGGCTGAGCAGGCACAGAGTGATACAAGGATTAACCTGGGATAATATTTCACTGAAGAGCTGCCTCTCCAGAATATCTGACATCTTGGGGTGCAGTCAGCTCTGCACCCCCATCCTTCCCAGGCCTTTGCCCCAGCTCAGCACACCTTGAGGCTGCTGCCATCCGAGCAGCCCTTCCCTCTCTCAGTTTGTTTGCTACCTCTCCTCCTCTGTCATCTCAGAAACAAACTAGGCAGAAGGAGCCATATGGGAAACTAGCATCAATTCCACTGGATTATACTGCCTGTGTTTTGTAATTGAAAGAAATAACTGTTTTATAACTATTAAAAAAAAAAACTACCAAAAGAAAAAAAACAGAGAGAGGGAGAGATCCCTTTCTCTCCCCACCTCTTATCCTGTAAATCCTACTTGCTCTTTCACTGGAGAAAGGAAGAACCAGCCAGGAAGAATGGAGAGTGGGTGAAACACTCTCAGGTTTCTAAATGCACTCCCTGACACTGAATAACTGACCTAAAGCCATGACGTTTCTCCTTAGTTTGTTCAAATGAAAAGATTTTAATAGGAGCATCTTTAACTCTGGTTGGTATGCCATTGTTTTCACTAACCACTTCACAAGCCCAGGAGTCACAATTTTTCCCTGACAGGAGTGGCCAAATGTTCCACTTGTACCTTCCCAGCAATGTGAACACAACAGGCTGCAATCTTAGCTATGGGAATACTGTACAAATCCCTCTGCAGCCACTCATATCAGCAGTGGTACTCTGTCCTGGGCTGCAAAACTTTCTCTTTGCTGTGTTTCCACTGCAGGCCATCCATGGGAGGATGAGGGATGCAATGTTGGCAGCACTGTTCATGCAAAAGGCTGCTGTGAGTTTTCCTTGTTATCTCCAGCACCACTCACACCAGAATTACTCTATCTCTACAGGTTTTTAAAGAGGACGTGTGATGATGAAAGGTTTTCTCCTTTCCTTTCACGCTCAGCTCTTTAATGGGTTCATTTCTGCAAGGAAAGCAGGTGTCTACATGCTAATTTTAAAGACAGGGAAAAAGAGGAAAAAGAATAATGACAATTATTTTGCAGAAGTCTTCTGACTTCAGTCTCCTTGAAAGTCTTTCTGTTAGGGATGCTGAGCTCCTGCAGAAGACACTGACCATAACCCAAGTTTGAGATGTTCTTCTTGTATAGAAACAGCATTGAAAGTGTCTCCTTGATGGATACATGGGTGTGGAAACCTCTCAAATTAAATGCTGCTGCTGTAAAACCTGTCTAGTCCTTCCCTGAGAGCACCAGCAGACTTCAGACCTTTAAATATTTGGGCATCCTAATTTACATCCCATACTGATTTTAGTTTTTTGCTACTAAAAGAAGCTTGATTCCTCTCATGTACCTTCTACCTCCACATTTCAGGACTGTGCTCTGACTCACCATGTCTGGTGCTGAAGAAGAAACCAGACTCAGCCACCCAGCAGCCACCTTCAAAGAGCTTGTGACTACAGCTGAGTGGAAACATTTTTCTATTTCCTATGAAAACACTCATGATCATTCCTCTTCTGCTTTTGGACTGAACTGAGATCTTTAGGAAATCACGTAGGAATGGAGCCAGGGAGAGAGGAAGAGAGCCAGAAGGGCACCTCCAAGGACAGCCACTATCTCCTCGGGCATTGCCCCCTCACACCAGCCGCTGAGGTAAAGCCTCCAACATCCCTACAAGTGCTGTAACTCTGGAGCTTCCTTTTTTGAGGAACTCTTGAGCTTCCGTCCGTCTTTTAAAGTGGATTACTCTCATTTCACCCTGGTTTATTATTTATTACTTACTACAACATCCAGAAATTCCATCTGGGAACCATGAGATCTTTTCCAGTGAAAAACTAATCAAAACTAGGAATTTTCCCTTAGAATTATTTGGCTTAACGAACTGTTATTTTCCAAGCAGCTCTGGGTGGGAGCCTCCTTCCCCCCAGGCCACGAGGGTTACAGAGAGGTCAGTGCCGAGCCACACTCTGTGAGTTGATACAATGCCCATCACAACAGACCCTGAGCATCTCCCCAGATGATCATCACCCTTCAGCCGAAGCAGCCAGGAATTATTTTGACTTTTTTTCCTTGCTGCTGCTAAGCTATTCTCACTGCTACTGTCATTCTTGGAAGCCAGAGGCAAAGAGCAAGACTCCCCTCCCAGAGCCTGGAGTTGCACAGACAAAAGCAGGAGCTGTACAATAGAAGGAGAATGAGAAGACCTTGTAGTTAAACCACGATAATGTCGTGGTGGTCAGCTGTCTGGAAGGGGTTTGTTGGCACCAGGAATTTTTTAAGTGATGAGGCGTTTGGTGACGAGGCTTGGCTGAATCATTTCCTGCAGGAGTAAGTCCAGTAGTGGACAGCAGCTGAGAAATTTAGGTCCTTTTTGTTTTAGGTCAGTGCTGGCAGGATGCTGCTCCTCAAGAAGGACCACACAGCTGCAGAGGAGAAGCTTCATCCTCAGGACATTTTGCTCAATCCCACGCTCCCTGAGGAACATGAGCATCATCTCCAGCCTCTGGAAACAGGGTATGCTTGGGCAGATCCCAGAACATGTATTCATCCTGCAAAGTGAGAAGTGAAGAAGTTCTAGGGGTGATCCCCAAAGAGGAGAGGAGCATCAGTCCCCATTCACAACCTGTCACATATAAGAGAGCTATGAGGAAAGAATAGAATAGAATAGAATAGAATAGAATAGGAGTGTTTCAGTTGGAAGTGACCTACAATGACCATCTGCCAATCCACACAGAGTCAGGAGGTGTTTGGGCTGAGGAAGGCTCACAAAGATGTGGAGTACAAACTCAGTACCCTGAGAAAGCACTGCCAGAAAGTCAGATTAATTGATTAATTCTCTCCATTTGTGTCTATTGGTAAGGGCTAAAGCAATTTCTGTGCATGATTTTGCATGATATCCCCTTCCCTTCCCTTCCCTTCCCTTCCCTTCCCTTCCCTTCCCTTCCCTTCCCTTCCCTTCCCTTCCCTTCCCTTCCCTTCCCTTCCCTTCCCTTCCCTTCCCTTCCCTTCCCTTCCCTTCCCTTCCCTTCCCTTCCCTTCCCTTCCCTTCCCTTCCCTTCCCTTCCCTTCCCTTCCCTTCCCTTCCCTTCCCTTCCCTTCCCTTCCCTTCCCTTCCCTTCCCTTCCCTTCCCTTCCCACCATATTTCTACCACAAAACCAGGAACAAACACACCAATTTCCATGCCAAGCATGCAATTTTCTAATAAAACCTTTAAAGTTTTTGCAGATCCTCTGGCTTTTATCTTTCCTTTTGACATGAACATCTACAAATCCTGGGTGCTCCCTTCGCCTTAGGGGTGGGACACCACATTCCTCATCTTTGCCCATCGTATGCCTGCACCTTTTTCCTTTGCCCTGGTGCTTTGTCCTTGCTTTCTTCGGTGAGTTTGGAGAGAAAGAGGAGCCACGGTGCTGAGGAAGGGGATGAAGAAGAGAGCAGGAAAATCATGTGTCCCCAGAGCATGATCTCTTCTTACAGTGTGGTGAGCCAGCAGCAGTATAAAGTGAAATAACTTGTCACACATCAGCAATTGGTAAATAAACCAGTAATAAAAAAGTAGAAATAAATGGTACATTTTTGAGTTCAAAATTACTTATGATATCAATAACGCATATCGATAGAAGAAGGTGGTGGGCTGCAAGTTGGGCAATGCACTTCAGGCAGCATCTTGTGCCCGTTAGGTCCAGAGGGCCCAAGGGGGGAAATTTGGAGGGTTCCCACGGGTGGAGATGGAAAGCAGAGACCCCACTGGAATGTGGGACTGCAGCATGAGGGGTCAGCACAAGTGAGACCCCCTTCCCAAACACCCCCAGTTCCCCACGCGGGCTGCATGTCCCCTGTGCCCCTCGGGGTGCCAGCGCTGGGGACCCCCGGTGACTCCCACCCAATGTCCTCTGTGTCCCTCGGGGTGCCAGCACTCGGAACCCCCGGTGACTCCCATCCAATGTCCTCTGTGTCCCTCGGGGTGTCACTGCTGGGGATCCCCTGTGGCTCCCACCCAATGACCCCTGTGTCCCTCGGGGTGCCAGCGCTGGGGACCCCCGGTGGCTCCTACCCAATGTCCCCTGTGTCCCTCGGGGTGTCACTGCTGGGGATCCCCTGTGACTCTCACCAACCCCCCCACATGTCCCCTGTGTCCCTCGGGGTGCCAGTCCTGGGGACCCCCGGGGACCCTCCCACGCGGGGCGTGGCCTCCCATTCATACTATGTGTGACGTCACGGAAGGCGTGACCAATAGGAGCGGCGCTGGCCCCGCCCCCATGGTGCCACTGTTAAAGCGGCGCCGCCGCCGCCGCGCGTCCGTGCGAGCGTGTGTCCATCCATTCATCCCTTCCCCGCTCCAGCCTTCGTCCGTCCGTCCTCCCTCCCTCCGTCCGTCCTCCCTCCCTCCCGAGCCATGAGGAGGCTCTTCCTGCTGCTGTGCAGCGCCGTGTCCTGCTGCATCGCGGCCGCGGAGGCGGCGCTGCCCGCGGCGGGAGGTGGGTGAGCGCGGTCCACGCGGGAGCGGGGGAGCCGCGGAGCGGGCGCGTCCCCCGGCGGGGCAGGCGGGTTCGGAGGCGCTTTGCTGACCCCTCTCTCCCGCGGGCTCGCAGATGGCAGCGCGGAGCGGGTGCCGGAGCAGAAGGCGCGGGTGAAGTTCGGTCTCCGCTCCTCGCCGGACGCCGGTGAGGATGGCTGTGCGCTCGCCATCGGCCAGCGGCAGTGCTTGGAGGACTGCAAGTTCAACGTGACAGCTAAAACCTTCTTCATCATTCACGGCTGGACGGTAAGCGTGAGGAATCCTGGGCACTGCTTAGTCTGCCCACTCAGAGAGAGCAAACTGCCCTGCAAATGGGCTGTGCCTCCAGAATATTATTTTCAGGAATTTCTTTGATTGACTCATCCCTGAAGGTGTTCAGGGCTGGGCTGGGTGGCACTTTGAACCACCTGGTCTAGTGGAAGATGTCTCTGTTGATGGCAGGGGAGCTCAAACTAGAAAATCTTTAAGGTCCTTTCCTACCCAAACCGTTTTAGAATTCTATGAATATAGGAATTTGGGAAAGTTTTCATGTTCTGAGCACAATGGTCTCTTAAAAGATGCACCTCTATTGAGATCTCTGGAGCAAAGTGTTCGGGGTCAGGCTTAGAAACTCTGAAATCACCCAACTCATTCATAACTGCTCAAGATCACTTCCTAGCTGTATAATGTGAACATGGGACTAAAATCCAACTGAGTGACCACTGTGAATGTGACACTTGACTTGACAGGCACGTGTATAGCCCTTCTGTAATCGTAGCTGAGCGCCCAGTCTGCTATGTGCGCTCCTTGATAAAGAAACAAGAGGGCACGCAGACTTTATCAAGGTTTTTAATTCTGCATTTGGTAAGGCTGAGTGTGTGGCACTCAGGGGGCTTATCAGCTCTGCCAGGGCTTATGCAAACTGCGCTGCCAGGTCTGGTGAATAATTTTGCAATCCATCAGAATTTCTTGAGAAAAAGTGAGATAAGGTGGCACGTAACAAATGCCTCTTCCTCCTGCCCTAGAAGGCAAGTGGATAATTACAGCCAGAGTCTCTCAAAACCTGTTTTTCTTACTCCGTTGCATGCATGCTCTTACTGCATCGCTGAGAGGTAGTGGGGCCTGCAGAGGAGCAGCATGCAGCTGGAGCAGCGAATGTAAATGACATGCAAATAACTTGACTGTGGATGTGTCATCTTGGTCCTGCGAGCTGGAAACTGACACCTGAATCTCTTTCTAGATGAGTGGCATGTTCGAAACCTGGCTTGACAGCTTGGTGTCCGCTCTGCAGGAGAGGGAGAAGGATGCCAACGTGGTCGTGGTGGACTGGCTCCCTCTTGCCCACCAGCTCTACACCGATGCCGTGAACAACACGCAGATTGTTGGAAAAACCATAGCGAGGTTGCTTGACTGGTTACAGGTAGTGCAAGCTGAGAGCAGCCTCTGTTGTAATGCTCTCACGTTGAGGGACTGTTGCACAAGGCTGCTGAGCGCTCACCAGCAGGGCAGGCTGTGCTGTAACACCCAGCCCAGGGCTTGGCCAGGTGATGGCTCATAGCTGCAGTGCTGCTGCCCTGCCTCCCTGGAGATACTGCCTCGGGTGAGGCGTGCTCGGGTCAGTGGTGCTGAAGGGCAGCTCAGATTTGGGAGTGCTGCCTGAGCAATGTGGGCTCGGGCGTTCAGAGCCAGCACTGGCCTGGCAGGAGGCAGGGAAGGAGGAGAGGTCCATGGTGCTGCACTTGGCACCTGAGGCGATGGCTGAGTCTGCTGGCAGCTCCCAGGGGAAAGTTTTCTTCTTGGTGATAAAGGATATCATAACTGGGGCTGGAACATGGGTAAACCACGAGTGCCATCCAGACCGTTCTGCTTGTCTTGATGAAATACAAAACGAAGCGTGCTTATCTGCCCCCTCCCACCAATCCCTTTTTGGAACTGGACTTTATATTCCTGCAGACAGAAGCAGCACCAGATGCCATGAAAGAGAGGGGATCAAACTCTCATATTTTCTTTTCCTTGCAGGAGAACCCCCTCTTCAAGCTCGAGAATGTCCACCTGATTGGGTACAGCCTGGGTGCCCACGTCGCTGGCTTTGCTGGCAACCACGTCCATGGCACTATAGGCAGAATTACAGGCAAGTGGCTTTTTAAGCACTTTTTCAAGCAGTCTCTCCCCTGTTCTTCCTGGCAGTGAGTTTCCCCGAAGAGGCTCGTTTCCTGTGTTGCTACAATGTTGTTTTGGTGTTATTCTTCCAGAAATGACAAGTTTTCTGCTTGTGGCAGCAGTGGAAAGCACAGGCCTCCTCACATCAATTATAGCAAGGCTTCAATGTAAAAACTTTACCCGGGACAAACTGGTCCTGGGTTTGTTTGAATTTAAATGTGGGTTCAAAACAAGTCCAGCTCAAGCTCTTACTATCCAAATGCTATTCCTCTCAGTGATAGTGTTTTTGTAATTACAGCTCATAAACTAATGGAGGTGAGAGCTATTGGATGCTGTTTGTCCCAGAGGATGTCTGATTAAAAAAAAAAAAAAAAATCAACTGTAAACCCTCATTCTGGAAATATCTGAAGAGTTTGCTTCCAGCTCCAGAGGAAAGCTGATTTCAACATGTGAGGACTTAGGGCATAGTACAAGGAGTTGCATTAAGGATTTACATGTGACACTGGCAGTGATAATTCCATATAGCCTAGCAATAAATGTCTGTATTTAATTAATCAGGGGAAAAAAATCACCTAATGGTCAAGTTGTAGAAATGCTCTGGAGTGCAGCTTCTGGTTGAGAGTGAGGCTCAGGAGTTAACAGAGCATCCCAAACCCACCATGGGATCTCAATGCAGGTATTTCTTGGCTGCTGCTTCAATTGTGTTAGTCCCTCCATATGTGCAGTCTGAAAACAGACTAAATGTCACCGAGCCAGCTGTTCCTGGGGTGTTAAACCTCTTCTGGTGTTTGGAGCTGCCTCTTGAATCATCTCTTCACCATCACCTGGTGAAAGCTCTTAGCTTCCAACAGGCAATCTGATCATGGTGCTGCTATTGAGTTGTGCTGCCCCAAAAGTGGAGAGGGGCATCTTTATTTGTCCCCTCAGTGAGCCCATGGTGAAGACATCTTGAGGGACAATACCAGGAATGAGGCTGGGACTGTCTGTGTATCAGGTGGTGAGGAGACCTGCCAGCAGCAGGCTTCTGGCTATATTCTGTATGAAATAGCCCAATTTCTTACCTGGCCCCTTGTGTTCTGTCTCTGACTCCAGGATTGGATCCTGCTGGCCCCATGTTTGAAGGAGTGGACCCCAGCAGGCGCCTCTCCCCCGATGATGCCAACTTTGTGGATGTCCTTCACACCTACACCAGGGAAACACTGGGTGTTAGCATTGGGATCCAGATGCCTGTGGGCCACCTTGATATCTACCCCAACGGGGGAGACTTCCAGCCTGGCTGTGGCCTAAGTGATGTCTTGGGAGCCATTGCCTATGGGAGTAAGTTCTCTTTAATCTTTTGCCTCTGGTCAGTGTAGACTTCTCACAAATAGACTTGGGTTGATGGAAAGAAAACCATTTTTTCCTTCTAAACTGTACTTCTGGAGATAGTCGCTAGAAACTATAAATGCTTTTAACAATGAAGCACATTCTCACTCCAACACATGATCATAATCTGTGGTCTTATGCTGGGACTAGGACCCTCTTAAAGCTCTTCATGGGAGGGACTAAGTGAGCATCTCCCACTAACCTCCTGAATCGCAGCTGTTGGAAAACTGTTTGAGTTTGTCCCTGCTCTGCTGGGCTGCAGAAAGGCACAGCTCACTTTATCTTATGGGCTGCTTAAGCCAAGTGTGTCCCTTGCAACTCTGCCTCTCCAGCAATTGGTGAAGTTGTCAAATGCGAGCACGAGCGGTCTGTGCACCTCTTTGTGGACTCCCTGGTGAACCAGGACAAGCAGAGCTTCGCGTTCCAGTGCACCGACTCCAGTCGCTTCAAGAAGGGCATCTGCCTGAGCTGCCGCAAGAACCGCTGCAACGGCATCGGCTACAACGCGCGCCGCATCCGGCACAAGAGGAACAGCAAGATGTACCTGAAAACCAGGGCTGACATGCCCTTCAAAGGTAGGCTTGTAGGCTTCCCCTCCCAGCAGGAGCACTGTGGGAGCAGCCTCCCTGAGTCGGTGTGGGGAAGGAGGCAGAGGTGGAGGAGCAGCATTGCCCCAAAGCTGGGCACTCCAGCTGCTGTTCTGCTGGCACCCGGCTGCACTGCTGTGCTGTGCCATCACTGTACTCCTTCCTCCCCGTGGAATCCACCCACAACAACACTCTGCCTTTTGAGCAGGGCTGCAGTTACCTGCTGTGCTTGCAAAACTCAGCCTCAGAGCAATGTAAGGTTTGGGGAGCTGTCCCCAGGGTGGGCCTGCTGCTGCTGTTGTGTGAAGCTCAAATTTGTAATCAGTAAGGGCAGGAAAAGGTGATCAGAGCTCTCTCACTAAATGAAGGGTCTGGTCTTTGCTAGCCAACACTATTTCACACAGAGCAGTGCTGAGCAATGTCTCTTTCAGCACAGCTGGTTCCATCTCTGCTCTCCCCTCTCTCTCCAGTCTACCACTACCAGATGAAAATGCACGTCTTCAGCTATAAGGGCTTGGGAGAGGTTGACCCCACCTTCTCTGTCACCCTCCATGGCACCAATGGAGACTCTGAGCCCCTCTCTTTAGAAATGTAAGTAATCTGTCCTTTGTATTTTTACCTATGTATGAAGGCCACAGGGACTACACAGGATGGCAGAATTCTTTTTCTTCTGCTAACACTGGTGTTGCATCCCAGCCTAGCAGCCTCACTTCATCACCTTTCCAAAAAGCTTTTCACTCAGTAGCTTAATTACAATTTATTATTGGATGAATTGAGAACACTTTAATGTGCCCAGTCCCATGTTAGCCTTCATGGCTCATTACTTTTTTGTGTGTGATTTTTTTTTTTTTATGGTTGGTTGGTTTGTTTTTGCCCTCCACCATTTGGACATAGTCTGAAATGTCTCTGGAGGCACTGCTGACCTCACTTAGCCTCTCCCAAAGGAAAGAGCAGGCACAAACCCCACCTTTGAGCTACAGAAGGATGACCAAGCTAAGCACGCACTGCGTTGTGTGGAGCCAGCTATCTGAGCTCCTGTCAGTGCAATCAGTAATTAACTGGTGACAGTTGAATGTGCAGCACTTGATAAGCTGCAGGGGCTCTGTTAAACTCCTGGCATGGAACAAAGGAGCACCTGGCATGCTTCCATAAGTTAAAAATGCCAAGTCTCTGCCTCTCTTCCAGGCTTGATCTAATTGGCCTAAACGCTACCAACACCTTCCTGGTCTATACTGAGGAGGACATGGGTGAACTTCTGAAAATAAAGCTCACCTGGGAGGGGACGTCTCAGTCGTGGTATGATCTGTGGAAAGAGCTGAGGAGCTACTGGTACAGGCCTGTGAATTCCTCCCAGGAGCTCCACATCAGACGAATACGTGTGAAATCTGGGGAAACACAACAGAGGTAAGAGTTGTGCTAGGCTGCATGTGAACTGACCTGAAACTTCAACCCAGAGCCCAGGGAAAAAACCCAGTGTTTTGAATGTAGTTGGTATCCTGGGCTGCCTTCCTTTTTGGTGTCACCAGCTATTGCTCCCTCGTGGTGTAGCAGAGCAGGTTACTGTCCAGCACGAGGCTGCAAACAGGCTTTAAGCAAAACTAGTCACCACAGAGCAGATTTGGAGCTTTATTTTGATAGTGTGGGGTCCACTGGGGACTAAATTAACATGCTTCAAGGTGGTTTAGATTGTACCTGAAGTGTTAAAGTACTGAGCACCAAAAGTACTGAAAGATGGATGGTCATGGCTATTATTTACAGGCTCAATGTGCTGAATAGGTACAACCAGCAGGGCCTAAAACTGCAACCAATAACATGGTGACACCAACCCCTCAAGCTCTGCATTGCTCCTTCTGGAGCAATGGGATCTGGCAGGGGGGTTGGAACTAGGTGATTTTTTAAGGGCCTTTCTAAACCAAACCCATACCCCTGGATCATAGAATTGACCATAAATTTTAGTGGAAGGTTCTCTACCATGGCAGGGATGATTTTTAACGTCTCATCCCACCCAAACCATTCTCTGATTTTATGATTCTCTGCAAATGGAAAGTTACCTGAGCATCCAAAAATTGTTAAAGCTCCCAAGCATGTAGCACGGCGCTCCCACGCCTTCTGTTAATGTTGTTCTGAAGGTAACCCAGATCTGTCAAAGAGCAGCAGTTGACATTGATGATTTCCCATTGATGATTTTAACATGTTTCTCAGTGCTTTAAATAAGCATCACCTGTCATCTGTAAGGTATTCTGCATCCTGGCTTCTATGAAACATAGGGGTAGTAGAAGCAAAGATCCCCAGTTAAAATACTGAAGTAGGAAATAAAACAGCAACTCAAGGGGCTGATGGTGTATCAAGATGTTCTGTTCAATCAAACAACTTGTCCTAGAATAAGCTGCAGTCCGTATTACCTGCTAATTGTTAATCATGAGACAGCAAGTACCTTGACTTCTGTGTCCTCCTCCTCCTCCTCCTCCTAGGTTTGCCTTCTGTGTGGAGGACTCACAGTTAACCAGTATATCTCCTGGCAAAGAGCTCTGGTTTGTGAAGTGCACAGAGGAATGGCAGAAAAGGTATGGAAATCAGTCAACAGAAATTCTGTATGATGCATGTGGCTTGGCTGGGATGACTGGAACCTTCTCATTGTGTTTTTAGCTCCTGATACCTCTTTTTCTTTTAAAAAAGATAAGAAATCCTAGCCTAAGATTCACAGCTATCAGATTTAATTTTTTAATATCACCTGCTATTGCTAAGTAGGTGATATTATTCTCCCTTCTCACCTTGGATTGTCATCTTATGCCTTTACATCTTTATAGCCAAACAGGTGTATCACAGTCCTTGCTCCTAATTGTGGTAGGTGCTAAAGTCAGGTGCCACCAAAGCCCCAGATCTGTGCACTAGTGGAAAGGTAACTAAGAGTCATTTATTAAGTGCCCTGTAAAACAGGGGGAAGCTGGGAGAAGTGCAGGGCATTTCCTCAAAGTCTGGTGGAAGACCTTGAGCTGCCAAGAAATCACTTGGTTAAACTTTGAGCTCAGCTACATGAGGAAGATTCAGGTGAGGAGTTGACATGGTTTTACAGCCCTGAGTCCTGCAGCTTCATCTCCAGGCCTGCTGATCTCCTCTGGTTCAGGAGAGTGCCACTGCCAAAGCAGCTCAGGCTTGTTTAACCTCTGGGGCACGTCCCAGACACACAGAACAGTCCTCAGAGCATGACTTCCAGAAAGTCTGGTCCCAGCAGTGACAACCTGATTGCCTTGGATGCCTCTGGTCATGTTTTGAATGAATTCCTGTTCATTTGACTAAATGATACTTTCATTTGGAATTAGCCCAGCCTTTTGCCCTCTCTTAAATTTCATTTTGTAGACTTGGAGCTTTGTTCCTTCTAATCCAGAGGCCAAAGTGCTTGTTAGGGCTAGCAGAGCTGCGTGGAAGTCAAGCTTAGCACAGCCTTCCTGGGCAGCAGAACTCAGCTCAGAAATGTGAGCTGGTCCCATTCCAGGTTTGGCAGAAACCAGCAAGCTGTGCTATGCACGGTAGCAAACAATTCTGTGAATGAAACCCCTGTGCAAGAACTTGTTGCTCTGCCACAAGTCTCGAAAGATCGAGTAAACATTCCTGCAGGTACAATAAAAGGCTGTTTTGATATGCTACTTGGTAACCCCCATAAAACTGAATTGCTGGCAGATGTGCCCTTCCTCCTTTCTCGTGCAGTACAGCTTGTGCACGAGGCAGAGGAGCTGAGCTCAGCTCCAGCACACCGTTTTTTCTAGGAAATGATCCTTCCTTCCAGAAATCATGAGTGATTACTTGCTGTTCAGCTGTTTCTGCCAAGTCAGTGCAATACTATAGTTCCCTCCTTAGAGATTGAGCCTGCAAACATCTGTCCATCCCAAATGGAGCTGCACAGGCAGGGTCTAGCTCAAGCCCTGTAATTTCTGCTTGCAGCCTGCATAATGTCTGCTGCAGTCTCTCCCTGAGTAGCTACTGGGCAAAGTGCAGCTTTGGCAGAATAAAACACCAGCCTGTGCTGTCCAAACCTGTTCTTGGCGTTCCATGAGTTCTCAGCAATCCTTCATTACTCCTCTTAACTTCTGCATTTAACTAGGTGTCTTTTCTGCTGTCTGTTTTCCCCAGGTCTGTCTCAAATCTGCTCTGAAGGCTCCCCTAAAGACTCACAACCAAGCAACCTAGATGCATGAAGACCACACAGGTGGCAAGATGCTCTGGGAGAAACCTGGCTTGGTAGCACTTAAAGAAACTGGCTCTTCAGGACAAAACATCTTGGATTGCATGCAAGAAACTGAGGAGCAATTGATGAACCATGGTCCTAGACCTAAAATAACTAAAACTCCATTTTCCCTTTCCTGAGAAGCCTGGTTTGTGCATTTAACCTTACCTTGATCTGTTACACACCGCATTTTCCCTTCCCTGCTCCCATTAACCAGGACTATGGATGAGATCTTCACAGACTGAGACCTCAGCAATGATCTTCTGGTCTGCCTGCCAGTGGAGTTGAGAAGACAAATAACCACGCTAACTGCCCATCAGACTGTGGGTGACAGAGCTGCCAAGAACAAATTAGCACCTAGGGTAGGGGTTACCATGGTCCTGTAGCACTGTGGGCTCTGGGAAGGTGAGACCAGCACAGGTCAGGTGTGTGGGGTTGTCCAGGGAAGGGCTGGGGATAAGCACAATGCCACTTAACTTCAAGTTGTCCTTTGCTTGCCTTAAAAATAATCCGTTCTGATACTGAAATGTCTATTTTCCTGACATATGGCCTCAGAAGGAGGCAGAGCTCTGTCCTCCCTGTGCCTGGGGCAGGACATGGTGCAGGTGGTGGTGGTGGTGGCAGCTGCTCCTCCATGCCTGGTCAGTGTCTGCAGCGGGGCTGCCCCGTCCCATGTGGGGATCCCTTTTTAAGGGGCAAAGAGGATCTGCCCTTGTTCTGACCACAGGGATGGAGGAAGGCAGTGCACCGTGCTGCTTCGGGAGAGCTTTGCACCACTCCTTTTAACCTCTGAGAACAGAAGGTTCACCTCTGCTCAGAAGCTGTTGTAGCACCAATGCATAATTAAGACCTTATTTTTGAGTGCCAAACATCCTGCCCTCAACTGTCACAACACCCCAGTTGCATTCCCTGGTCCCAGGTGATCTTGGCTTGGCTTTGAGTTGGACAGACTCTGCAGCTGTCCTCTTTGTTACAGAAGAGTGGGCCTTGTCAGTTGGTGAAATAGGTTTTGTTTTGGTTGCTTGCTTTTGGCTTTTATTTCTTTTTCTTTTTTTTTTTTTTTTACTTTCTGGAAGGAAAATTGATATAACAACCCTTGAGCTTTTGGCATGCAGAAAGGCAATCTCAAAAATGGTGTTGCCAGGTGGTGCACTGAGTTCTGAAGTCTTAGCAAGTCTTTCTGAGGCCTGCAAATCTCTTCAGTTTTTGTAGAGCTTCACTCCAACCAAAGCAAGCACATTTGGGGATATTTTTTCATGGTTTTATGCAAAGACTTCAAAAACAGAAGCCTTTGGTATCTGTGAGTTGTTGCCATGCCATATTAGAGAAGTTTCAAAGCCCTATTTGTATATTGTGGTTTTTGTATGACTTAAAACATAATTTATTTCTCATATTGTATATATGTAAAATTTTAAACATTTTGGTTTTGAGTAACAGTTTTTATGAGCCTTGAGATAAAAATAAAGGGCTTTGTAAAAATCAGTGAAGTCTTGTTATTGATGACAGAACCATTTAGGTTGGAAAGACCCTCCAAGAACACTGAGTTCGAACTTGTGCCCGGCACTGCCAGGGCCACCACTGACCCCTGTCCCCAAGTGCCACATCCTCATGGCTCAAAGGATGGGGATTCCACCACTGCTCTGGGCAGCTGTGCCAGGGCAAGACAACCCTTTCCATGAAATTCTCCCTAATTTCCAGCCTAAACCTCCCCTGTCCCAGCCTGAGGCCATTCCCTCTCCTCCTGTCCCTGTTCCCTGGGAGCACAGCCCGACCCCCCCGGCTGTCCCCTCCTGTCAGGAGCTGTGCAGAGCAATCTACCTAAAGCTTTGACATTCCTTGCCAGAACAGCTATGATGGTCTTGTTCCTCCCTGCAGCTCCCTGAGACGTTCAGCCAGGTTCAGCACCCTCCTTCCTCCTCCTTCCCAACTCCTCTGTGTGGCCAAGGCCAAGCTGTGCTCTCCACGCTGCCAGCACTGAGGGCCTTCAGGAATGGGGCAAAGTCACTCTGGATCTACAACTGCCCTGTAGAGATGCCTCCCATAAAACACTAGGAGAGGGGGGACACGGAGCTGCTGCCAGGGCTGGAGCCCCTCTGCTCTGGAGCCAGCCTGGCACAGCTGGGGCTGTTGAGCTGCACAAGAGAAGCTCCAGGGACACCTCAGAGCCCCTGCCAGGGCCTCCAGGGGCTCCAGCAGAGCTGCCCAGGGACTGGGGACAAGGCCTGCAGGGACAGCACCCAGGCAATGGCTCCCACTGCCAGAGGGCAGGCACAGATTTTGGGCTCTTGGCAATTAGGAATTGCTGGCTGGGAGGGTGGGCAGGCCCTGGCCCAGGGTGCCCAGAGCAGCTGTGGCTGCCCCTGCATCCCTGGCAGTGTCCCAGGCCAGGCTGGATGGGGCTTGGAGCAGCCTGGGACAGTGGAAGGTGTCCCTGCCCACAGCACTGGATGGGCTTTAAGGTCCCTTCCAACTCAAACCCTTCTGTGGTTACAGGTTTATTTCAGTTTTAGCTCAGCAGTGAGGATATTATTTGAACAGTACCAGTACTATCATATTTTTTTCAGCAGAGTGAATGTCAGAAAACCAAAATCCTTCTCCGCTTTGCAGTAGAGAGATGTTCTGGCTGGCCCTTCCCCACAGTGACCATAAGCCACATTCAGCAGGGAGCTCCACCAAAACCATTAACCTTCCCTTCCCATGCTGCTTTCTTTCAGACATGGCAATACCACTACTGCTTTTGGCTGGGGAAAATCAGGATTTGGTGTTACTTTCTATGGTTGTAGCAGTGAGCACAGTGGACTCTGGAAAGACCATTGCTGTTGTGCCAGGTTAGTCAGGACAAGTTCAACCTCCCTCTCTTCCTTTGATTTCTTCCATCAATTTCTTTTTTCTCCATTAAATGTAATTTATATTTTGCCTGAAATGCTTCACCTTTGCCTGACTTCACTAACAAACCCATTGGTGAACACTTCTAAGGAAACTTACCCAAATCTAATCACTAACTGAGTTTTCCCAGCTTTTCCCTGCAGCCACACCATCGAATTTAAAGGGAAGCCTCTTATTGTGCTCTGCCTGTGCCTGACACAAATTGATGGCACAAATCCAGCAGCAGCAGAAGGACTTTGCAAACAGAGTAAATACCTCTGAGCTGAGAAAGATTTGCATGAAATTACTTAGTTAACCTTTCCCTATGGAAAGCTCAGCAATGTCTGTCTGCAAGGAAAACTACCTCGGTGGATTTGGCAGAGAGCTATTTGGTGCTTGTAGGGCCCCTGATTATTCTGCACCCCAGAGCTGGAGCTGTTTTCTGATGTGTTCCTGTGGGGCTCCCTTCCACCCTCTGCAGAGTGTGTGGGGGGAACTAACACCAGAAGTCATTCCAGATATCTGGAACTCATTTTTTGGCTGCTACCCCGTGGACACAGCTGCAGCACAAGGGCTGGTGCCTCTTGCAGGGTGAGTCTCCTGCAAGGACAAGCAGGAGCTGGCCTCTAAAGGAAAAGGGAGAAGAATAGAAGTTCACAAGAGAGGAGAAGCAGACTGCAGCTCTTTCACACCCGTGGGCATCCTCTTCAGGTGTCTGGCCCTTCACACAGTAAATGTTAGCTCCCAAATGCATCGCTCCTGCTGCTCCACACCTTGAGGGGTCACACCTGCTGGCACACCAAGATGCGTCCCTGCATGCCTCCCCTCACTGGGAGCTCAGCTGTGTGTTACACAAGTGAGAAAACAAAGAGAAGGGGGTATTTTTTTTTAAAGTTTCCAATGAATTTAGAATCTTTTTTATGTCTCTAAGGAATTTAGGCCTGGCAGAGCAGACACATCCCAAATCTGTGCCAGGCAGGGCTGAAGCTGCACAACTGTGCCCGAGCTGCCTGGCACCCCTCCCCCAGGTTTCCTTGGGGTCACTTTTTCACAGCCACTGCATTCAGCCCCAAGGGTTAGGTCCCCACAAAGGTCAGGCTGTTCTCTGAGGAACAATGGGACCGGCATGGGGAATGCTTTATAACCCTCCTCAACCCCCACCCAGGGCTGCCCCAGCCTCACAAGCAGCAGCAACTGAGCACTGTTTCACCAATTACCATAAAATCAGAGCGCCATAGAATCCCAAAATGGTTTGGTTTGGGAGCTTAAACTCCAGCTCATTCCAACCCCCTGCCACTGGACACATCTCTAGAAACACCTTCCACTATCCCAGGCTGCTCCAAGCCCAGTGCCACATGGCCTGGGACACTGCCAGGGATCCAGGGGCAGCCACAGCTGCTCTGGGCACCCTGGGCCAGGGCCTGCCCACCCTCCCAGCCAGCAATTCCTAATTCCCAATATCGCATCTAATTATCCCATCTAATATTCCCTCTGTCAGTCTAATATTCCCTCTGGCAGTGGGAGCCATTGCCTGGGTGCTGTCCCTGCAGGCCTTGTCCCCAGTCCCTGTGCAGCTCTCCTGGAGGCCATTTAGGCACTGGCAGGGGCTCCAGGAGAGCTGGAGAGGAACTTGGGGACAAGCCCAGCCTGTCAAGCACATCCCAGCATCCCTTTTTGGAGGTGATCTGAACACAAAATGCAATTGGAGTGTGCTGCTCCCTCATTTCCCAGTGTAATATCTCCCTTTGGCAGTGTGTCCTAGATCAGATCTCCCTGTCCTGTTCAGATCTCCCTAAACCAGGACACAGTGCTCTGAGGTGCCTTAGCAGATGTCCCCAGTGCAGGTCGAGCCAGATATCTCTCCCAAGCTACAAAAGTCTGGACACAAAAGATCTGTCTGGGAAGAAAAAGACCAACCCATCCTTCCAAGAACAAGGACAACATGTTTTTTGCTGACTTCCGAAACTGAGACAATGACCCAGCCTCACTCCAGCAAGTAAAACTTTCCAGGTGTCCCCAAGAGCAGCCTCACCGAGAGATGGCTGTGACAGTCCAGGAAACCCAAGATCTTGCTCCTCTGCCTGTGCAAATCAGTTGTAATTTTATGCCTGTTCTGATGCTGACATTCCAACATAAATTATACAGCTCATTGCCTTCGCAGCAGTCCCATCCAGCCCAGCAGCAAACACAAAGGGTCTGGCAACTTCTGCACGTTGATGCAAAACCTCACACTGCCCAGAGGAATGGGTAAAGCAGCTCAGCCCAGGACAAACCCAGGTTTAAAACTAAAGATCAGACCATTTATATTGCTTGATTATTGGTTTTTTCCTATCTCTGTCCTCTCTGTTCCAGGTTGTTTTGCAGCTGTTTCACAAAGGTTCAGGACATTTATGGCAATCTGTATAAAGAAGACACAAAGTGCAAACATGCAGAATCCTCTTCTGCTGACCTGACTTGTAATAACATTGAAAAATGAGGAAGATGGATTAATAAAACAAGGTTTTCCAGGCCATGCTGTCCCACCTCTCCTCATTCTGCAAACAGACAAACCAGCTCAGACAAAGTAATGACACAAGACTTGGACAAAACATTAACGCAAATATGGTGGATTTTTCATCCTCTCCTTTCCATGTGGCTTTCCATATCTTGTTTTGGCTGACCACGGACATATCCTACAAAGTTATGAAGAGAAAGGCCACACCAGCTGGGCTGGAGCTAGGCAAGTGTCCTGAAACAATCATAGCCTCATGCCCTAAAACCTGCGGATGTTAATGAGTAGAAGATCCTTGCTCTGCTCTCTCTGTGAAACAGCCAGACCTGTAACTGAACAACCCATCAAAGACTCCATGGAAAAGATGGAACACATTTTATTCACACATAGCAATGGGGGGAATACCCAATTATCTCAAAATCAGTTGGGTTATAAAGCTTAAAATTTATCTCTAAATTTCAGACTGATGGATCTAGGTGGTTTGTAGAGGACTAAATTTGTTCAAAAACCTCACTGCTCTCTTTACAAATAGTTAATTAGTTTTGTCTTCTTGCTTAGGAAAAAGAGTCCATTCAAACACAACAAAATTGATAGCAGGATAAGATTAACAGGTTTGCCTTAAAAATATAGTTTGCCTTAAAAGCGCTCCAGGAGTCAGTGAGAGAGAAAACACAGATGCCTTTACCTTGATTAACAGCTCTGCACATGAACTAGAACTGTTCATGTCTTCTCAACAGTTTTCATGCAAAAAAAAAAAAAAAAAAAGTTGAAGAGTTTATTTTTCTTACAGGAGTTTTCTTCTACTAGTCCAGTCTGGTCTATTATGGTCTAATTCACATTAGGTTAATGAAGGTAAGTGAAGGTAAATCAAAATGAGTGAAACAGAAAATTCCTAGGGAGAGAAGGCACATGGAGCTGCTGCCAGGGCTGGAGCCCCTCTGCTCTGGAGCCAGCCTGGCACAGCTGGGGCTGTTGAGCTGCACAAGAGAAGCTCCAGGGACACCTCAGAGCCCCTGCCAGGGCCTCCAGGGGCTCCAGCAGAGCTGCACAGGGACTGGGGACAAGGCCTGCAGGGACAGCACCCAGGCAATGGCTCCCACTGCCAGAGGGCAGGCACAGATTTTGGGCTCTTGGCAATTAGGAATTGCTGGCTGGGAGGGTGGGCAGGCCCTGGCCCAGGGTGCCCAGAGCAGCTGTGGCTGCCCCTGGATCCCTGGCAGTGTCCCAGGCCAGGCTGGATGGGGCTTGGAGCAGCCTGGAATAGTGGAAGGTGTCCCTGCACATGGCAGGGGTGGTGTTTTACTGTCCCTTCCCACCCAAACCATTCCATGGTTCTGTAACTCTCCAAGGCTGCCATGGTGGAGCATCCATCCCCAGGAGAGCTGCAGCACACTTACACACTGGACATGTTTCCCTTGATGATTTCTGTGACCAAAGCCAAGGCTGTAGAAGCAGGGACATGACAGCTTTTCTGGGAGTTGTGTCTGCAGAGCTTCCTCCCTGTCTTGGGAGCACGGAGCAGCCGCTGTCGGGCTCGGGGTCACCCAGTGGGGCATTGCCCAGCAGGACCTCAGCTCAGGGCACACACGAGTGCTCCAGCTGGGCCTCCTTTGACATCTAAAGGAGTTTTCCCTTGGACCTCAGCAGATGTGAGATGCTATTCCAGGAAGGGGAAGGAAGCTGAGCTGAAATGCCCAGGTGAGGAGCATGCTCTGCGCTGTGCAAGGCTGGTTATAAGAGGCATAAATTCAGAGAAATTAAAAATCTGTCCACGTTTTTGTCCTGTTACTTCTGCTCATCATCCTCAGTTATTGACCTAAATTCCTGTCTGCAGTCCAAGTCACACGCTGCCTCCAAGCCAGCTCCACTAACAACATCAAAGCTCTGACCTAGACCGATCCTGTGTTCCGGCCAACAGCTACTTAACAGGACACGATGAACTTTAGATCCAGTTCATCTTTACAGGGATGAGCCAAAGGAGGGTCTCATTTTTCAGTCTCATCCAAAGATCCTCAGTTAACTTTTGCTGCCCTGTAATGGTGCTCTTTAAAATTGTTTGCCCTTCCCATCTGGAAGACCATAAGAAATAAGTGGAGAAATCCTTACAGCTAGAGGGGTGAAGCAACAAACCTGATTGTGTAAATGCAATGCTGCCAAACAATCAAGAAAAAAATGAAGAAAGGGAAAGACTAAAGACAGTGCCTTCTTTTCTTTTAGCTCTATTACAAGTGATTAAGTAGTGAGGGGAAGCAGGGACAAAACCAGAGAGTCTTAGGATATTTAAATAAATACTGTTTTTTTAAGATAATAATTACTATAATGCCTAATAATCACTAATGCCTTTCCAGTTATTTCCACTAATACTGGAAATAACTGGAAAGGCAACCATAAAAAAATTTTCCACTCTTTCATTTACACTAAAATTGAGCATTAAAGAAACCCAAAACATTTTAATGAAGACTGTTTTAATTCAAGTCATACCCTCTACATATCACTGGAGCCAAAGCCAAGCTCTGCTCTTCATCATTAATGTCCAGAAACCATTTAGAAGACAGATTTTTTAGATAATTCTGCATCATCATTATCTGTGAAATAAAACCTGCATCTATGTTTTCCTTTTGCATCCTTGGATTGGCCCCCATCCATGATCCCCTCCCTCTCCCCAGTAGATTCATATCCATGTTCCTCATTGCTTTTTCCTCCAAGTTTTAGAAGAATCGGCCCTGTCCACTGTTGCCTAATTTAGAGCTCAGTGAGCTCATGTTTGTCCTCCAAAAGATCAATATCTGCACCCAAATATGAGCCACTTCTCTCAGGTGAGAGCCCACCTGCAGAGCTGCCCCAGCCCTGGCTCCAGCAGCACAAGGAGCTGGAGCTGCTGCAGCCAGTGCAGAGGAGGCCACGGAGCTGCTGCCAGGGCTGGAGCCCCTCTGCTCTGGAGCCAGCCTGGCACAGCTGGGGCTGTTGAGCTGAACAAGAGAAGCTCCAGGGACACCTCAGAGCCCCTACCAGGGCCTTCAGGGGCTCCAGCAGAGCTGCCCAGGGACTGGGGACAAGGCCTGCAGGGACAGCACCCAGGCAATGGCTCCCACTGCCAGAGGGCAGGCACAGATTTTGGGCTCTTGGCAATTAGGAATTGCTGGCTGGGAGGGTGGGCAGGCCCTGGCCCAGGGTGCCCAGAGCAGCTGTGGCTGCCCCTGGATCCCTGGCAGTGTCCCAGGCCAGGCTGGATGGGGCTTGGAGCAGCCTGGAATAGTGGAAGGTGTCCCAGGTCATGGCAGGGGGTGGAACAGGATGGGCTTGGTGGTCCCACCACCACCAGAATTTCTGAGAGGGAATTTCACAGCACAGAGCTTGACCAAGAGCAACCCACATCCCAACACTCTCCAAGTCCTGAGTTCCTCCTTGTCTTCTTTCCCCACATGTGTGCTGCCTCCCTTGATGTAACTCCTGGAATTCTCTGAGCATTCTGCCTGTCCTCAGCTGGGCCGTGGAGAGGTATAGAGGAGCATTCAGGGTAAGCTTTGAAGTAACTGAGGCTGAGTTTCTCCTGCCCAGAAGCAGAAACCCCAGGAGCTCTCAACCCCTGTAACACACCCAGGTAAGATGAACAGTGGCATTGCCTTAGCAATCTGATGGTCTTCCTGCGTCCCTGCAGCTCCAGGGCCATGCATCAAAGCAGCTGAGATCAGGAAAATTATTTTATATGCTGTTTTGTTAAACAGGGATAGAGGAGAACCTGTTCCAGCCAGGCCATCATCTGCCCCCTGCCTTCAACCTTTGTGTTCTGGGGATGCTGGAAGAGATGCAGCCCCTGTGCAGAGGCACTGAGAGCTCCATCTCCACCTGCACCCTCTCCTCAGACCTCTCAGGAGAAACACATCCTCCAGCTCCCTTCACCTGTAACTCATAAAGGAAACCCTCTCTGCTGAGCTCCCAGAGGGAGGTGTAAGGCCCAGGTGGGCAGGGGACACACATGCACTGATGTCCCTCTCGGCTGGGTCATGCTGCTGCTGGCCCACAGAGGTCACCTGTGAACCCAGCACAACAAAAGCCCTCCAGGCAGTGTGGAACTTCCCACCAGGAGCTGTGATAACAGCAGCAGGCATGGTGCACCCAGCCACGCTGGAGGCCACCAGAAGTCCAGGCTTTTTGCCAAGGATCAAACCCTCCTGTCGCTGGAAGATACTGCAGGAGCCAAACAACACATTCCAAACCTCAAAGGAATTTACAGGGTTCCCTCCTTGATATCCTTATGGATCCTGGCTTGAGCATCCCAAAAAAGCAGCTACTACTCATGGCAGGATCAGCCATTCCTGGGAGGTTGCTGAGTTAGGTTGGGATTGCAGTGCTGGCTCCTGTGCTCTGCTCTCGTATCAGCAGCTTGGAAGGGTTGTGAGCCCTGTTCTTCTGAGCCACCATCAGCTGTTGGATATGATAATATTGAGCCCTTACCTAAATTTGTGGTCAGTTTGGGAATTTAGGTTGAAGGACCATGTCCTCCCCCAGGTCGGTGGGGATCTGCAGTTGTTGTACTGCAGCAGGGCTGTGGTCTCTGATCACTCCATCCATCTGACTTTTCTTTAATGCCAGGATGAAGCCACCTGCAGCACCACCTCCAGACCTGGCAGAGAGGTGGGACAGCTGCTCACTGCCAGGGGTGAGCTGGGGCTGATTTATGCTTTGGGAGATGGGCACACCAGCAAGGCTGTTTGTTTGTAAACCAAGGATGATTTATTCCTCTTAGTAATTCAGTGTCCTTCGGAAGGCACACGATGTCAGCCCCATTCACCAGCCTTTTTATTTATTATTTTATTCCTGCATAATCCATGCTGCAGACAAAGAGGCACATTGTTCTACTCTGGCTGACAAACAAAATCTGTTTTTTTATAAATTCCTGCTGTGTTGTTTTCTCCCAGTTTTGCTGTATCAGCTTTTAACTTCCATTTAGAAAAAAAGGGGCATTATTTTAAAAAGAAGTCAAATTCGTTTTGTAATCCAACTGAGTTACCTCCTTATGCAGTTTCAGCAGCATTTTGCTGCTCCAATGGCCAGGAGGCTGTTTGTGCCAGCCTATCCAGACTGCCTTGCCTAAACCACCCCATCCTGTAGTTTTAATGGGACTGGACTCAAGAAACAAAGCAAAGGACCAAGTCCAAGCTTTGGCATGTACTGATGTCATTTTTCATCCTGCTTTCAGGGGAAAAAAATTGTAGAATCCCAGAATGGTTTGGGTTGGAAAGGACCTTAAAATTATCTCATTCAATCCTCTTGCCATGGACAGGGACACCTTCCACTATCCCAGGTTGCTCCAAGCCATGTCCATCATGGCCTTGGACACATCTAAGGATGGAGCAGCCACAGCTGCTCTGAGCAACCTCAGGGCCTCACCACGCTCACAGCCAGGAATTCCTTCCCAATATCCCATCTAACCCTGCCCTCTGGCACTGGGAATCCTTTCCTCCTTGACCTGTTTGTTCAGATCCTTGTACAAAGTCTCTCTCCAGCACTTCTGTAGTCCTCTCATATACATTTGCTAAGATAGAGCAGTTGGGGCCCACAAGATGGCAGATTTTGGGAGATGTTACCTTGAATTTTGTGAACTGATCCACTGCCCCGTGGCAGAAAATTCTGGGGAAAGTCACGGGAGCCAACAAAACTCCCAGTGTCTGTTAAACTGCAGATGATCTCTGCACCCATTGCAGTGAGAATTGACCTATTGCAAAATGCACACCAAACATCCCTTTCCTGGCCACTGGACTCTTGTTTCCTCTTCAGGGTCTCTGGAGATGATGCTGAAGCAATCCCAGCTCAGTATTGTTTTGACTGGGTGGCTGACCACAAGAAGGGTCTCTGGCTATAGCACAGAACTGGAAAGTAGATCCAAGGTTGGTCATCAACACTGATACCCAAGGACAACCCAAAGGTCACAGACTGGACTGGAGAGACCAAATGCTCTTTAAACCCCTTGGGAATCTGCTGAAAGCAGACCATGAGGTTGCTGGTCTTTGTTCCTGCAGGATGATTGAAGCCTACTCAGGTCCTGAGGCCAGAAATCCCTCAACATCATCCCCATAACTCACTGTGCTCACTGCACCTGCTGGCCACAAGGACAGGTGAAACTGCTCGAGGTTTGGACATCAGCTGCTTGTTGATGTGTGAGAGCTGGGAAAGGCCATTACCAGCTGCCCAGCCTGGCTGAAGGTGGTTTTAGAGGGTGAAATCCATTTAAAGACAAACATTTATTCTGGCTCCATCTTGATCTTGTGGTTTTTCTTTCAAGTGAAAGGCTGGTGGGTGTCAGACAATCCTATTGCAGATGCACAGCAAACGCAGGACAGTTGCAGAGTGTATGGAAGCTCCCAAGGGATGTCTTATGTTTTGCCAAGAGTGACCCCAGCCACCCATGTGGCAATCCTGCACACAGCTGAGTGCAAGCACAGGTTAGAATAAGAAGAAACACCCCTCAACTCCATGCAAAATGCCAAGGACCAGCGTTGACCAAGGGTGAAGAACGGGGCATGCTTATCATGGTAACCTTTTTCAACAGCAGAACATTATCATAGTTCCCACCTCACTGGAATCTGCAGAATAAACAGTCTCTGACGCTGGATCACCAAGGGGTGACTTTAAATTCCCTGTTTCTGGGCAAAATCTTGTCCCCAGGGTGTTCCTTGCACTCTCAAGGGAGCACACCAGAAAGCTGCTGATGCCCCTTATTAGTCCTGTAAAGCTGCAGGACAGCCTCCCATTAGTCATTGTAGTAAAGCCAACTTGCTCCACTCATCCATGACCAGACTCCTTGGCCAGCAGCCCAGGGATGTGACCCCCAAGCTCCAGAGGCCTGGTGATGCTCAGGCTGGGGAGCACCAAACTGGAGGGGCCATTTGCTGCCAGATTGCAAAGGGAAGCCAAAAATAAGTGACAGACTAACAAGGGACAGAGCAGCTCCCCACAGACCACTGGTGTTCCTGAACTGTCCTCGGAGCACCAGCAGCATTGAAAAATAAGCAAGGAAATTTCCAGCTCAGACACTTCCGAATTACATAAAAAGTTCAGGGAGGACAAAGACACACACAAAAAAGGAAACTCCGAAAGGAGAGCTTGTAAAACCACACAAAAAATGCTTTTCTCTGGCCATGACAGTACCACTAGAGTGGTGCTGTATTGGTGCAGTTCAGGGTCCTGAAGAACTTCTAAGGAGTTCATGTGCCCAAGGAAGAAGGGAAGAGACTGGGCTCTTTTGGGCTGTTCAGAGGGTGCAGCCAGCTGTGCAGGGAATGTGTCCTCCCTGCCGGTCCCTTGATGACATCCCCTTTGTGTTCATCTTTTGCTGTTATCGTGTCTCTTATTCTTCAAAACTCTCACAAAACAAGTCTAAGGTGATAATACTCCCTGCACAAAGGCCTGTTCTACAGCAGAGGAGAGCATACCATACCTCAACCTGCACCCCCAGACCAGTTCTCCAGCATGTTTGCAAGAGCTGCTGCTAGAACTCAGCATTTTATGGACTTTGTGGTGGATGCTTTCCCTTCTCAAGAGACAAGAAACACAGGTTTTGCACGGGGCTTTCTACATATGCAAGAATTTCTGTCTTGGAGCACTCCAGATTTCCAGATCTGTAGATAAATCCTTCTCTCTAACCTGTGCTCACCTGCTGCACAGGGCGTGGACTGAAAATCAACCCTTCACTCATCATTTTGCATCTCCTGGAAAAGCTGAACACTAAGGCAGATCTCAAATCACTGTTGGCCCTGCCTTTGGTGTGAAAACCAGTGATTTCAGGTTATAAAATTGTGGTTTTGCCATCCAAGTGACTCACAAAGCCGGGAGTGCCTCCCATCCCATGCTTGTCATGTACCACAAAGGTCCTGCCCCAGGCTCTCAGCATATGGGACAAAAAGTGAGAGAAGCACAGCATGGGATGCATTTTGGAACGTGTGGCTGCTTTCAGCCCAGGCACGGCAGAAAGGGGAAGGTCCATGCATGGACCTTGTCTAAGTTATCAGCATCCTGTGGAGTGTGGGCTGTGGAGCTGAAGTATCTATCTACCTGTTGATACACCCAATAGCAAAAAACCAAATAAACAGTTCACCTGATAACCCCTCTGCAGTTTCTCTGTTGAAGTTTTTATGTCCTTCAAAAAACAACACACAAAAAATAAGCCTCACAAAACCCCATCCATCATGGTCAACTCCCCACCTCTTCTAAGAGCAAAATTTTAAACTCAACTTAAATGCTTAAGATGAAGTTTTAAGCATCAGCTAGATCAAACTTAAACACAGAGGATGTAATAGACAACTTTTTGGAATTTAACTGAGGTTTCTCCATCTCACCCAAATTGTGCCCCACTTAAAATCTTATGCACGAGTGCTTGGAACAGCTCCAAAACCTTTAGCAATTTCCACATAGTACAAAGAGAACTTACCTATTGCCAATTACATATTGCCTTTACCTAACAAAGCCATCATTTCCTCAAGGCATCCACTGAGTTTCTTTTGCAAATGTCTCTTATGTGGCAACAGGGAGCTCACTGTTTAATAGCACCAAATCCTCACTCTTCTTTTCAACACAACGCAGTTCCCCAATGGTTTGGTTATGGATCACAGAATTGTTTAGGATGAAAAAGCCCTTTGAGATCATTGAGTTGTGCAGAGCCACAAGGTCCCCCCTGAGCCTCCTTTTCTCCAGGCTCAGCCCCTTCCCAGATCCCGCAGCCTCTCCTGGGGCTCCAGCCCCTTTCCCATCTCTCTTCACCGAGGCTACTTCAGCATTGCAAGAAAACAACACTTTTTCCCTTGACTTTTTACCCATTACTGGGTATTTGTCACCTGCAGGTAAGACCAGCTCTTCAGCAGAACAATGACCTGCTCTACCTTGGCAGCAGACTGGGAGTGGGAGGAAAACTCCTTGTTTTCAATTTTTAGAACAGGCAAAGACCAAACAAGGAATTAGCTAATAAAATCCTCTATGTTCCAGGGTAAAAAAAGAGAAGAAATCTTGAATAAATTGTGTCAGACACTGTAGCATCTGAACCCTATTTGCTACCAGAGATAACAAGATAACATACTTTTCTTTGTATTTCAAACCAGTCTTGGTTTGTTTCAAACCAGATTTCCAGAGTCTGGTGGTGCAATATGATCCTTTTCTTGACCAAGTTGAAGGATAAGCCATTTTTTCCCCTCATCTGGAAACAGCTGACAACAACATACTCTGCATTTATGGAGTACTTTTAATCTTGGGTGAAGTGTTTATGGACCATGGGCCTTGTTCCACTTTCAGCTGCATCTGTGCAAGCCCGTGCTTGGCTGGAGGAAGATAAATTAAAGGAGGGCAGAAATCACTGCAGTGTGTGCAACAACAAAACAAGAATTAACTCCATATGAAGCCCATTTGGCTCTAGCAGGGCTTATTTGTTTTCTCTGTGTTTTTCTTTACTCCTGCTGCTCACTGTGAAGGGAAGATAAAGAGATGGCTGTAGATTGCCTTGCATAATAGAGCAGAATTTATTCCAGAGATTTATTTGGTAAGGGAAAAAGAGTAGATCTTGGAGACCTTAAAATAGATCAAAATCCTATCTTTTCAGGCGCTGTACAGGTACTCACTAAATAAAGAGCCAGGGATCTGGCAGGGGTCACCCTGCATAAACCAGCAGTAAGGAGTGTTGGGGAGGGAAATGAAGGTCCAGAGCAAGCAAGGTGTATTAGCCAGGTCACAATACCCATCAGTGCCTCCCAGATCTCTGCAGTGCCCACTAAATACCTCTGCAGAGATGCTCTGGATAAATTATCAACCCCAGGAAGCACAGCTTCCCTCCAGGCAGTCTCAAGAGCTTGAGGTCTGTCCCTGAACCAAAACCCCATGTAACACTTATACACCACACATTATTCCCGAACCACCAAAGTCCTCAGAAATTTTTAGGAAAAGCTCCCTCCAGCTCCAAGCTCAGGGTCAGTGAAGGCTCATTTCCCTGGTGGAACTCAGGGCTCGTTGTGGAGCTGGAGTGATGAACCCTGTGTGTGAAGCACCTGCTTCTTCATGCTGCCCTGCTGACAGCCAGGCCCCCAGAGCTGATCCCTTGTGGTCTGCAGAGGCTGAACGTCTGCCAACACCTGCACTCACCTGGAGGGGCTCTGCTCCTTTCAGAGATCTCCTGGGGTGTTCACTGGTGGGTACCAGGAAGAACACCTTTGCCACATTTCTTTCCCTAGACCTGTGTGGTTTTTCAGACAAAGCAGAATCACAGAATCATACAATCATAGAATCATCAAAGCTGGAAGACACTCTAAGATCACTCTAAGATCACTAAGCCCAGCTGCCCACCCAGCACTGCCACAGTAACCCCTAAACCACATCTCCCAGTGCCAGATCCTAGCTCCTCTCAAACACTTTTCAGGGATGGTGACTCCACCAGCCCCATGGGCAAACTGATCCAATGCCTTACCAGCCTAACAGTGGAAAAATAGTTCCTAATATCTAATCTGAATCTCCCCTGTCTCAACTTAAGGCCTTTTCCTGTGGTCCTCCCACTTCAGCCACAGTAGAAGAGACCAGCCCCCACCTCACTGCACCCTCCTGTCACGGAGGGAGTTGTGGAGAGTGATGAGGTCCCCTCTGAGCCTCCTTTTCTTGAGGCTAAACAACTCCAGCTCCCTCAGCTGATCCTACAGAAGTTAGGTACACCTAGGGATTCTTAACCTTAAAAAAACCCCAAAAGACCAAACAAATTAACACACAACCCAACACTGGCACCTTCCCTAACCTTCCCCAATTTTTTTCTCTGCCTGTATGAATCAAGAAATTTCACTTCCAAAACATGCCCTGTGGGATTCACTAACACTTCAAACACTTTTTCTCATTTTAAGGACTGTGATGAGGCAGAGAACTTGAATGAAATAGAATAGTTTGGGTTGGAAGGGACCTTTAAAGCCCACCTCATTCCACCCCCTGCCATGGGCAGGAACACCTTCCACTATCCCAGGTTGCTCCAAGTCCCCTCCAAACTTGCCTTGGACACTCCCAGGGATGGGAGCCCACCTCCCTCACAGATAATAGTTCCTTCCCAATTTCCCATCCAGCCCTGCCCTCTGGCAGTGGGAAGCCACTGCCCTTGTCCTAATGGTTGTATACACACACACACACAGGACAATAATTACATTAATAGATGGAAGCGAGGACATTGCAGCCAGCATTTACCAAACACCTAAAACTGTATACAGAATTTACATTATGGGGTGATTCCAAGGAAAACTGGAGAGCATCAGCGATACAGGGAGTGAGGCTGTTCTCCTGCCCAGTTTTGCAGGTTCATGACATTTGGAGCACTCAGGCTCCTGGATGCTGACCAGCCTTTAAGACACAGTTACTCTGGGGTGTTTTCAGGCAGCATTTTTCTCATGCTGAGGATGTGCAATGAAGATCAGACTTAGAAAAAGCTCACTGTGCATTTAAGAAGTTGGATAGGTCTAAGCAGCCCTTTTTAGGGCTGCACCAGCTGCAGAATCAGGTGATTCACCATATGAGAAGTGTGTTGCTTTTGCCAGGGTTTGCGCTAGTGCAAGGTTATGGTTTTTGAGATCTTGTCCCAAGCAGTGCTATCATGAAAGAGGCAGCGAGATGTGGGAAACCTCTGTCTCTGTGCCAGAAAGAACAGATGTCTGTTAAACAACCAGACTCCCTCAAACATGTGTAACTGATAATATTCCAAATTAGTGTTCCAGGTAGAAATTCCGCAAGCAAACAGAGCACTTTATAATTTTTTTAAGCTCGGGAGACTGGTCTCTCTGCATCAGGGAGATGTGCTCAGTCCTGGAGCCTGTGCTGCTGGCCAGGTTCCAGGACTGAGTGTATCAGGTTTCTGCCTCTGTATTTGCACATGGTTTTAGATTTGGGAGGAGAAGCCCTTCCTCCTGTGACAGCCAGTCCTGGATTTCTGGATTTTCTGCTGCCCAAGTACTGCAAGTTGGAATGAATTTTAAAAAGTGTAGGTCCTGTTTAGGCTGTTAAGAGAAGGTAACTTCAGTTTTCATCCTTTCAGAGAGTTTTTATGCTCCTCTTGGTATTTTTTATTCCTTCCACGATTCAGAGCCTTACTTTGGTATCTAAGTAACTTTCTTTGCAGCTGAGTTTGGTATTAGGGGCCACTTTTCCATGTGCCCAGGCATCTAATGAATCAATGATTATCTTTCCTGTGGTATCTCTCTCTTATTTCAGGCATTTCAGTCATCTAAAACAGCAGCTTTGTATTTCCAGGTACTGAGTGTTCACCTTGCTGACTCACCTTCTCAACTCTTTGACTGCACTTGATTTGTTTCTATCACATGGGAGACTGGTGAGAGCATGGATCTGACTCAGCATAAACATATTTAGGAAGCTAATAAACCTATATTTTTCAGCTCTCTCGCTCCCCCTCTTGTTATGTTCCCTGTTACTGTTGAGGTTTTTCATGCATTGACCACATCCAGGTTCCACCCTTGTCCTCAGTCAACCTCTTGTTACTTGTGAGCTCTGAGCTGCATCTCCTGTGACTGTTTGATTCACCTGTTCTATCATTTTTTTGTCTCCTCAGCTCCTACTGAACTGAGATTGGTGGTATTCCCCATTCCTGGGAGTGTTTAAGGGCAGTTTGGATGGGCTTGGAGCAATCCAGGGCAGCAGAAGGTGTCTCTGCTACCCTGGTGTCAGGGGGTGGAACAGGGTGAAGATTAAGGTTCCTCCCAACCCAAACCATTCTGTGATCTCTTCTGCTCAGAATGACAGAACTTCTCAGGAGAGTCTTCAGCTTTTCAGAGTGGCAGATATAGAGGGGATGATGGGGTTTTGGGGCTGTGAAGTCCTGAGGGACTAACACTCCCGTGCAGACCAAGTTTCTAGTGGTGTTTGGAAACGATGAGTGGCTCGCGAGGCTGATGCCCTCAGAGCTGCTGGTGAATGTGGAGCCGCCAGCATGTGCCAAGTCCCGGGGCCGTAAATAAAACCAAACTGCCCCTCTACTAAGCCATGCATCACGTAAAACCCCTGGGAATGGGATCAGTGACTCGCTTCAAATGCAAATCGCTCTTGGTGCCGGCGGGCGCAGCCCCGGGTTCACGTACAGCGCCATTCTTCCAGCCCTGAAAGCCAGACAAGGCCTCCATGAGTAATAAAGTACCTAACTGGACTCTGACGACGGCTGCTCTGGGGCCTGTGTGTGAGTGTGGATGCGTGCGTTTGTGTGTGTGTGTCTGTGAGTGTGAGTGTGTGTGTTTTCGTGTGTGTTTTTGTGTATGTTTGTGAGGGGGTTTCCCTCGGCCCGCTCCTTCCCCCGGGCACTGCTGCTGTCTAAGTGGTGTGGGCCTGTCCGTCACGGTCTGCTGCCTCTTGGCCGGCTTCCACCTGGCAGCCTCTCCGCTAAACCCATCAAACAAAAATGCTCCTCCCTGGAGTCCCTCTTGCTTTCTGCGGGATTGGGAGCTGCCAGAGAGGACCTTGGCACACCATGCTATGGCAGCAGTGAGAGAGAGGTTTCCACCCTGGCCCACCACGTGTCACAAGGAGGGGTCTGTCTCTTACAAGGACAAATTTTTTAGCAGGGCTTGTTGTGACAGGATGAGGCGGAATGGCTTTAAATTGAAAGACAAGGAGGTGTGTATGGGATATTGGGGAGGAATTGCTGGCTGGGAGGGTGGGCAGGCCCCAAGCTGTGGCTGTCCCTGGATCCCTGGCAGTGTCCAAGGCCAGGCTGGACAGGGCTTGGAGCGCTTGGGATAGTGGGAGGTGTCCCTGTCCATGGCAGGAGGTGGAAGGAGGTGATCCTTAAAATCCTTTCCAACCTAAACCAGCCTAGGACTACTTATAATGAGCTAAAGAACATGCTATGCTGACCCAGACTCTGCGCATATCTAACAGCCTCACTCTAAAAATTTTGTTATCCAGAATCTGGGCTGGAGACTCAGATCACAACAGACTCTGTGGAAATAGTGTTGGGAGATGTCCATTTTTTGTCTGGACATCTCTGTAATTTAAGCTGTTGAAACCTGGATCTCAAAGTCTTGGGAAAAAAAAACAGAAATATGGTCTGTGGAGATCAGAGGAAATGATCAAAATGCTAAGGACAGAACAGCAGACAAAATTTAGCAAAACCGAGGAAAAAGAAAGATAAAATCACAATGATTGCATGAGAGGGAAGGGGGAGAATAATTTGGATTGATTGAAACATTTCAGATACAGCTGCTACAGAAACCTTTGCCAAGGGGAGTTTAGCAGTTGGGAGATGTGGATTGCTCACTATTACTGTCTCTAGAGGTGTATCTTCACTATTTTTGACACTCTCAATCTGCCTGCTTTCCTTTTCTTGTATCACAATGTAAATTGTTTGGGACAGAGACTCTCCTTTCGGTGCATGGTGGACTTTGCCTAGTAGGTCTCTGAGCATTGAAAATTCTACTGGCAATTATACTGAAGACAGCTTAACCCCGAGGAAGGGATTTTTGACAACCTAGAAACAGTCAAGATGCTCCTTTTTTCCTGCCAAAAAGTTAATTTGTGATGAATTATGGGTTTGAAGCATACAAGGAGTAGATACATAAACAGGAACACTAAGTTCTGTTTATGAGAAACCTGCAGAAACTCAAAAGCAACAAATCTTCCTTCACTCAGCCTTCATCCCATGGTCCTTCCAAAAGCCTCTTTCCAGTGGGCACTCCCCAACTTTTCCTTGGCTGTCTGGGAATGCTTTCAGGTAATTTTTGAGCCATGATAACCAGGAATCTCTGCTTTACTCTGCTTCCCCACCTTTGGTTTCTCAGAGTGTTTCAATAATTGCATCAATGATCAGACAGACAATGAGAGCCACAGTAAATATTTAATTGTTAAGGAGCATATGTGTTTAAGTCATGATGGGCCTTCCCTGCTAGGATCCTATTTATCTGGCCATGGATCTCATCTGTATATTCTATCCACCTACTTCAGCCCCCAGCTGAGAATCCCTGTCAAATCTTCCCAACACTCCTGGAAAGTTTAAAATTAGATCAAATCTCCGTGGGTGGCTCTTACTTCTAAAGTGGATGAAATCCAAACATGAGCCTGAGCTGCACACAGTTTGGAGGCTGCTCTGGGAGGCTGAATCCATCCAGCCACCCTTGTACAGAGGCCAAACCCTTACATTGCCCAAAGCACCGCCCCCAGAAACGCGTTAGGGCTGGGATCAAAGATCAGAGGGAACGGAGAATTGCCGCTGGACTAACCCCCCTCACCCCTAGCACGGTGAGAGTTTCATACCAACAGAAACACAGCAGCTATTTATTGTTTTTAATCACTTCGAGCTCAAACCTTTTCTTAAAAATGCTCCTTCAAACTTCAGGCTCTGAATCAGCCACGTGCCTGGGGCAGGTGTCCTGCAGGAGGACACGGTGGCCCACACAAGGCCAGGGGGTCACATTTCCAGGTGGTGGTTTGACCAAGTGGAGCACAACAGATGTGTGATGGAAATGTATGTCCATTCTCTGTACACAGGCATTTCCCTGAGTATATAGGCCATTTTCATCACCTCTGGGACACTATTTCTGCCAAATATGAATCTCTGAATTAGTTCCTCAGCATCCAGCGCAATAAATTTCCAATTCTGAAAGGGTTTCCAGACAAGCAATACCAAAGTTAAGTAATCATAATGTAAAAGTACAGTAATTTCCTTCTTCAATACAATATAAAACCCAGGAAAAAGATCCAGAAACATTTTAGATTAGAAGTGCCAAGGTAGTCAGACAAGAAGCAACTCAGTACTTTTCTTTTTTTCAATTTCAAAACTGAGATAATGGATATTCACAATTCGTAATATGGAGATTGACTTCCCATTTATCCAGGATGAAAAGCTCTCTGTAGGAGGTGAGCTCAGCTGAAGAAGGAATTTGGAGAAATACTTCTTGGAGTCCATCAGGTGGAACAACTCTTCTCATCTGGGATGTGGAACTAAGTCAGGGTGGTAACAGGCACTTTTTAATGAAAACAGGTCAAGACAGGGACTGTCTCCTATTTAGTACTCTGGTGGAGACACCACTCATCTGAAATATGAAAGAGCACTGATTTGCTGTCTCTTCTTCAAGCTATACACAATTATTCCTATAAATGAGAGCTGTTCCTACACAGACAGGGTGGATTTGAGCTTGGTGGTCCCTCACCCCACCTGAAACGTTCCAGAGTCTGAGCCAAAAGGGATAGGTCTTTCCTGGCTGGGCTTTAGGAGCTTGGAGGCACATCCTGCAGCAGCCTGGCTGGGGCTTTGGGAGTGTCATGGATACTGCCATGGAATCCTTTAGGTTGGAAAAGCCCTCTAAGCTCATGGAATCAACCATTCCTCAAGGCACTGCCAGGCCCACCAGTCACCCGTGTCCTCAGGTGCCACTGGGGACTCCATCACTGCCCCAGGCAGCCTGTTAAGGGGTTTGACAACCCTTTCCATGAAGAATTTTTCCTAACATCCAAACCAAACCTGCTCTGCTGTAATCCAAGGACGTTTCTTCCTGTCGCTTGTTGCTTGGGTGTCCTGAGCACAGTGTGCCTGTGGGTGGAAACCCTGCTGAGCCCAGCCCTGGATAGCAGGTGCCCAGCTGGGCTCAGTCCTATTCCTGCTGCCTTTGGGAACGTGGTGTGAATTATGCTCTGTATAAACATCCAAATTATGTCTGGGATCATGTTAACTTGGCTAGGGGAGAGGGGAAAAAAAGGAGGGAGACACGGGTACCTTTTGGGGGTAGGGTGAGGGACACAGACACCCTGCAGATTTCAAAGGCCCTTTCTTTGTCTTTCTTTGAGTTCTTTGAGCCCAGAAAGTTTATTTTCCCTCTGAGTCTTTCTTCTTTCTCTTTAAAATGAATGTTTACTTCTATTAAAATCCCTCCCAGACTACAAATGCCAGTCTTTCTCCACTTGTGATGCTGCACTCACCATCAAAACAGAATGAAAAGCCAGTCCTCCCAAATTCTGGGGGAAGAGAGGGTTTTCTTGTGGTTAAGCAGATTGCTCTCTGGGTCATTATGTACAACAGGAGTGCTGCAGAATTGTCCTTGTGCGTGAAATTCCCTTGAAAAAGTGGAAGTCACTTGAAGCAAGAAGGGTTGTTTTAATTTCACAAGGCAAAGAAACTTTGGGCTTAGACAAAACAACCTGGTGTGAGATATCAGCTGGGTGGTTTATCCTCACCAGGCTCCTCAGGGGTGGCTATGGGAACAGATCCGAAGCCAATTTAAATGACATATTGAATATTCAGATATCTGTAATGAAAAAGCAGTTTCTAGCACTGATTTTTTTTCAGTGCTGAAGGGAGCAGTGCCTCTGAGATAAAACTGAAAATGTCACTTCCCCTTGGGGCCCAGCTCCATTCTCTGGTAGGCAAAAGAGTGATTAACATATTTTCTTGTTTCTATTTCCCTGCTTTGCATTGGTCTTCCCAGCCCACATCAGGGAGAGGGTTAGAAAGGAGACGTGTTCCTGCTGAAAAGGCTTTTTAAAGTCTCCGATTTGGAACTTTTATGTAGGATTTCGACCCCCATAAACAGGGAGGCAGCAGCTGTGAGCAGCAGGGAGGGTGGCTGGGAGGGCAGGGTGTGCAGCAAACAGCTGGTATTTGTGTTGTCAGCCTGCAAATGCTGTGTTTCATACACTGTGTGGTTGTGATACTGGTGCAAATGGATGTGCTCAGATGCGGCAGATCTCCAAGAAAGTGCAAAACATTAAAAAAACCCATTTCTGCAGCCGTGTCCTGCTGCAAGATGCACCACCAGGAATTCCTGAGCCCAAGATGTCACTTGCAGCTTGGGTAGCCTTTACTGCCTTAAAATCGTCTAATCCTGCCCTAAAAACCTCTAATCCTGCCCAACTTGTCCCCACTGAGGCCAATGTCATCATGTCCACAGTTTCTACAGCTTCATGAGACAAGCAATGAAAAAATATTGGGCCAGATGACCTTTAAACCTCCCTTCCAACCCAAACCATTCTGTCATAAAAAAGACTCCCGTGACACCATTTTTGAAGCTTCTACCTGGTGGTTCAATTTTTTGTACTCCTGCAGCTGGGCTGCAGGAGTGTGGATGCAAAGGCAGGCAGACTGGTCATCAAAATGGGACCTGCAACATGCTTTTTGATGCTGTACAAAAAAGTGAGTATTTAGAGATGTGCCTTCTAATTACCCACGGAGATGATAACTATAAACCTCTGCTCCTGGGCATGGTTACAACACCCTTCTTTCTTTTAAGGCAGTTTCCTTGTTTCCTTGCCACGTTTTCTTAAGCAGCTCTGAGGCTGGAGCATAGGGATCATGGTGGGAACTCAAAACCCAGCACAAGCAGATGCCTCGCCTCAGAATATTTGTAGCTGTTGATACCAGTGGTGAAGCTTGGCAAAAGCCATGTGATGTTAAGAGGAAGAATGAGCTCAGTTCAGCTAATTCTCATGAAAATGGGAATCGAAGTCACAAGTGCCAGCAAGAACCTTCTCAAAAGTGTTTGCTGCCTGTTGACTCACACTGCTGTGGGCAAGCAAGGCACAGCCAGGATTTGGGTTACTCTCTTAGTGCATTTTATAATTTTTCTTGTAAACAGGACAAATATCTGGTAAGAAAAAATAATTTTATGGAGGTTCAATATGTATTTTTATGTGGTGAGGACAAAAGCCAAAGAGGATGGTATGTAAGAGGTTTGCAGCTCAAATATTTGGCTTTTCATTGTATTTAAAGCTGGTTCTAAACAACAGTGTTACTGAATATATGTGTTTTCCAAAGTCCTAATTTCTTAAATCAAACAATTCCTGTATATAACTGTAGTGTTGCCAGGCTATGGGGTGTCTTTCACAATTCTTGTCATTTCTAGACATTTCTTGCATTTCTTGTCATTTCTAGACATTTCTTGCTCATCTAGATCCCAATTTCTTGTGTTTGTGAGAAATTCAGCTTTTGTTAAGAAAACAAACAAAGTTCCTGGCCATCTTAATTGTAAGGTTAAAAAACAAAAACAAAAACAAAATGAGAAAGAGGACCTGGAGATGCTGGGGATTCTCTAAGGAAATAATAAATGGTGTTTTCTAGATTGCCTGGAGGTGTAACAACTCCTCAGGTTTCCTCCAAGAGGTCTCCTCCACAGCCTCCCTGGCAAAGCTATCCATTAGGGGTTGAGGAGGCTGCGTCTCAGCTGTCAGCCAAGGAAGGTGCAGAATGTGCAGCAAAGCTTCCTGCCCATGGACAGGAAAGCTGCTGGCTTGGGGATGTCCTTCCTCGTGTGTCTGGCAGCTGGTCACGGAATCACGGAATCACGGAATCACGGAATCATGGAATCACGGAATCACGGAATCACAGAATCACGGAATCGCAGAAGGGTGGCCTGGGGATGGAAGGGGCCTTAAAACTCATCCCATTCCACCCCCTGCCATGGGCAGGGACACCTCCCACTATTCCAGGTTGCTCCAAGCCCCATCCAGCCTGGCCTGGGACATTTCCAGGGATCCAGAGACAGCCAAAGCTGCTCTGGGCACCCTGGGCCAGGGCCTGCCCACCCCTCACAGACAGGAATTTTTCCCCAATATCCCATCTGTCCCTGCCCTCTAGTAGGAAGTCATTCCCTGGGTGCTGCCACGCCATGCTCTTGTGAAAAGTCCCTCTTCATGTTTTCTGTTGGCTCCTTCAGGCACAGGACAGACACAATTAGGTTTCTCTGGAGCCTTCTCTTTTCCACCCTGAACAATCCCAATTCTCTCAGCCTTCTCTACTCACATAGAAAAGGTCTAAGAAAGTGGATTGAGTATTTCCTGCTAGGCAGGAGACATTCAATGAATTGAAGTAATGACACCTCAGAGCCAAAACTGCACTTTTTAACCTGCCTTGGTAGCTGCAAAGGTGAAACAGAGATGTAGGAAGGGCAGGGACCTCGGCAGTCTCCTTAGCTCCCTGGTCCTTAAAAGATCCAGGTGTTCTAGCTGAAGTAAGACACCAAAACTCACGGCACCCCATGAGTTTCGTGAGTGAGTTTCATGGCATCCCGTGAGTTTCCCAGCAGCGCTGGAGCTTTAGGGAAAACTCGTTTCATGTGAGCCCTGGTGGCTCCTGGGGAGCTGAGAGCAGCCAGGAGCGCCTCCTTACCCAACCCTTCCAGCTGTGAGTATCGGTGCCACTCAAAATAGATGGGAAATCTGCTGCTACTCGTCGCCAGAGCATGGTGGGTGGTGGAGCCCTGCCAAATGTGGGTGTGTGCAGCCTGGCAATGGATCCACGGCGCAGAAAAAAAAAGGGAACGTGCAGGATTGTTCAGGGGACGTTTGTGGAGCAGTTAGGCAGGGGGATTGTCTGATGGAGGCTGCAGACACCTGAGGTCCTGCAGCATCTCCTCGATGTGCAGAAGGGCCAAACTTACACTTGGAAGGATGCTCTGACAGCTCCAATGCTCTCCCGTGCCAGGATCTCTCCTGGGTCCAACCCTGCCTGCATCTGGACGTTCCCTAATTCTCCCTGAGCCCCTCAGTGCCTTTAGCCCCTCATTTTCCCTGAATCACCCTACCAATCACCCACGGAACAATGGCACTATTACACTGCGAGAAACCTCTTCACAAACTCATCTCTACAGACATTGTAGCAACAGCATAAAATATCCTTAGTTTAAAAAAAAGTCTATTCCTTGAGCAGGAAAAATATGGAGTGGTCAAAATAATTGAAAGAATGGTGGTAGGTAGAGGTTTACTTACAAATACTTGAGTTTGTGTGGTTTATTGTTCTACTCATCAGCATTTTGGGCAAGAAAATTACTTGAATCTGAATATGTATTACTGCCTTCACAAACTTTTTATTGCAGTTTTTGGATTGTTGCACAAAACTCAGTACAACTGACATCAGCTATTAAAACCTAATACAGCTGGTAGAAAGGAAAATCTCAGCAGCTGAGAGAGGAAGAGAGAATTCCCTACTTCCATTTGTTTTGTAATTGTGCCCAGTTTCTGTATTCCCTGGGGATCTTTCAAAGACCATGATTACAAAATGCAGGAAGGTGTGTTTGGGAAGCTGAAGCACCAGACAGTAGTGCCCAAAAAAGGCCTTCAGATGGATTTATCAAAAAATTTACTACCTCCAGAGTTAATGAAAGCCTTTGAACAGAGTGGTGTGATGCACAGGAGATGAAGGATTTGCTGCAGTTTGTTGCGTGGTGTTGGGAGACGTGCCATGAGCCCTCATAATGCTGGCAGTGACACCCTCCCCTCACTGTGCACTCACCCAGCCTGCTCCTCGAGGCTTCAGGGGACACTGACACAGCCAGGACAAGGCAAAGGAACAGAAATAATAAGGGCTAGATGGAGACATTAAGTGTTTTGTCATTTCAGATCCTTTTCCCTGCCACCACCAGCAATAAACTCATTTTGTAAGAAATTATCCCAAATAGGAATTCACTTTTCTTTGTCTTTTTCCACCAAAAACCACCCAAAACTGGGGAGAGAGACAGAAAGAGAGAAGGTGAGCACACCATACCCCTTACTTTTCTGGGGATCATGATCCTATTTTACTGTGTATCAGGACAATGCTGAAAAAAAAAAAAGTATGTCAGTTTGGGAATATTTTGCAGGTGGGGTTATAAGTCAACTAAAAAATGAAACAAAAAAATCTCTTGGCGTCCTTCTTTCCCAGACACAGCCAAGATTCCTGCTTTGACTTGATCCAGGCGAGGGAGGGAGTGCAGCCTGTTCCTCCAACACACTGAGATGCAAGGGGTGTTTGTTTTCTGTTATCAGCAAAGGGTGGTGATGAGCTTACTGTCCATGAGATAAACTTTTTTTTTATTACTGTGGGTTAGATCAAGTGCACCATGGTTTGGAACAAAAATGAAAGACAAAAATCCCCCCCAAAACTGGAAAAAAATCTCCACCCTTCTCTTTTGCATTGGTGATAAAGTGCTATTTTTTGTCAGAGTGCCCACCCTGAAGCATGCTTTAATAATATTAGTGGATATTACATGCAGAGCGTCTTTTCATGTCACATGAGCCAGGCTTGAAAGCAAATCCCAGCCCCTCTGTGAAATCCACTTGATCCTCGTGTTGAAACACAGCTATTTCCAGATGATACAAAGCACCTGTTTAACAGGGAACTCAGGCAGGAAAATCCCATATTCCAGTCAGAATGGCAGGAGGAACTTCTTGGCTGTTCAACAGAATTACTCACTGACCACACAGGGCAGGTTACAGGTCACTGTCGTACTTCCACAGAAATTGTTCCAACATGGAAATGTTTCAACAGCTCCCTGACCAGGGCTGAGTCAGAAAGCGTTGTCCTCTGCTCCCACCTCAAACATGCACCCATATTTTGCCATGACGAAAGGGGACCAGTGGTCAGCTGCCACGGCTAGAGGATGATGTGTCATTAACGTAATTATGATGTTGAGGAGAGAAAAAGATGGTCCAAAGAGCAGCAGCAAGTCAAGGCACTTTCTTAGGAAGGAGAGCTTTGAGAGCATTTCAGAGGGAATCACAGAATGGTTTGGGTTGGAAGGACCTTAAAGCTCATCTCATTCCACCTCTGCCATGGGCAGGGACACCTTCCACTGTCCCAGCCTGCTCTGGGACACTTCCAGGGATCCAGGGACAGCCACAGCTGCTCTGGGAAACCTGTGCCAGGGCCTCCCCACTCTCACAGGGAAGGATTTCCTTCCAGCACCTACGCTAAATTCCCCCTCTGAGTTTAAAACTGTTGCTCCTTGTCCTATGACTATTTCTTCCCTGTAAAAAGTCACCTTCCAAGGCAGAGGAGATGCTTCTCAATGCAACAGGGCATTAAATACAGCAGAAACTTTTTGAGAGAGCAGTTGGAGACTACTCAAAATAAATTGCTGGAGGATACTTAGGGACCCGTTCTTCTTATGCTTGCAAAAGCTGAATGACTAGTTTTTATCCAGATTCATTCCTAGCTGTTACAAAATCACTCATATTCTGCAGTGTAATTAAGATGACCTCTCCCCTTCCCGTCTTCACAGCACCACACCGTAATTCAGGGATGTAACTTATGGGTCTGACACCATCCCTCACTCACGGGATCATCCCTGGGGCACAGGGACCCACGGGACACACGCTCCCAGAACCCCACCCGGGTGCTTAAAGCTGCACCAAAAGCACCAGCAAAGTCACGGCGCCCACCAGATGCGCTGCCAAACCTGAGGAGGATGTCTCCCATGAGCAGGAGTGCGTGGATAAGAGAACAATGCGATTTGGGGCAGACAAAAGGCTTGAAATCTGAGCCCACCGAAGTATCCCGGCAGCAGCTGCAGCAAACACTTCCCGGGCAGATCCTGTTAAAGGAGAAGGATCTGCATTCACCCAGCTCCCCCAGGTGCCATCACAGCAAGGAGAATGAAGATCTTTTGCTGTCCACAGCTCCCTGACAGGAGGGGGCAGCCAGGTGGAGATCAGTGTCTTCTGCAACGGAACAAGTGATAGGATGAGGGGAAACAGCCTCAAGGGGTGTCAGGTTGGATATTGGGGAAAATTTTCCATGGAAAGGGTTGTCCAGCCCTGGCACAGATTGCCTGGGTAGTGTAAGAGTCTCCATCTCTGGAGGGATTTAAAAGCCCTGTGGATGTGGCACCTGGGGACATGGGACAGTGGTGGCCTGGCAGTGCTGGGGAATGGTTGGATTCAATGGTCTGGGGGTTTCTCCAACCTAAACCTCTCAATTATTCTATGATTTCCATCAAGCAGTACAGAGAGAGAAGGGCCAGCTGGATGATCCAGCCTGGACACAGAAGGCTCCTTGGTGCCCTAGGGCTGCGAAGACTTTTGGCATTCCAGTCCCAGCCAGAGGTCTTCCATGGTCAGTGGAGATAATGGACACTTGTTTCGTATTTATCCTTCTTCTTAGGGAGGAATGGACACTCCTGAAGAACCCCTCAGGCTCTGCTGCCTGCAGAGAGGATCTGCATGATCACACGAGGGGAGTACACCAGGAAGCTGCTCTATTTCCAGTTGTGTCCTCTCCAAGGAGTAATTTTTATCTGCATTGATATTTACATTTTTTCATAGCCAGTTTTGTTTCCCTACTCAATGTCAGGGATGTTGGAACAACCTATTCTTTATCAGAGCATTTCATTCCCGAGATGTTTCCAAAACAGTTTTCAGTGCAGCTTTTGTAGTGGTCCCATCACCAGTGTGTCTCTGAGCATCATGTAACCACGATTTCAGTGGCAAGCGAAGCATCATCACTTATGCTGCACACAGGCTGCAGGTGCTTTGGAGGTTTTTGTTGATTTTTTTTTACGGTTTGGGAGTGCTCCCCGTGTTTTCCATCAGGGCATATCTGCAGAAGTACAACGCTGAAGCTGCAGAACAGGCACACTTCCAGATTTCACCAGCTTTAGTCCCAGTATCAACTGTTTGCAGACAGCTGTCCCTGTAATCTGCAGGCTGCAGCTTGTGCATAAGGGAAGCCAAAATAATGCAGATTACTGGAAAGCTGATGGGCAGAGATGGCCAGGAATATTCTTCCTCTTACTGGTGAAGATGTGTAGGGTGTTTTGTTTTTTTTTGTTTAAACTCACATTTTGGATGTAAAGGGAGAAGCTTAACTCCCCAGAATAGGCTTATTTTATTTGGAGTTTTTAATTTGCTGCCAAATTCTTGTTGTTTTTCTTCTATTTCTTGGAATTCGTATTCATATGTGTAAGAAAAACCACATTTCCTTTCTCCTTCCTGCCATTCAGGTGTTCCTGTTGTCATTTGCTGACAGTGACAAAGAGCTTTCTAAATTTCAGTCACTTAGAAAAGCTGAAAATACCTACAGAGCTTCTGCCTGGGGACTTGCAGCCACATGCAGAGGCCTGTGCACAGCTGGGAAGTGCCACTGACTCATTATTAAGGATCTCAGCCAGGTGGACATCTAAATCCAGATAATCCATGTGCTGATATACATAGAAAGAGAGGAAACCAGAAGGAGACCACAGGGCAGGACAGCCCTGAAAAGCTCTGTTAAGTGACCCACTATAGGCAAAGCTGAGCTGTTGCTGCTGCTAAGTGGTCTGAGAATTTTTTTCCTGATTTTTTGGGGTGAGGCAATCTCCTGGAAGGTAGGAAGTGCCAGCAAAACTCTTTTTCCCCTCAGTTTGTCCCCATCCCAGCTACTGCAATCCCCCACCAAGCTTCAGGTGTAAATGCTCGTGGCAGGCCCTGAGCATGAGGTGAAACTCCACTGAACTCCCTCTATTGAAAACCCAACTTCATGGCTGGAGTTTGGTGGCAAAATGACAAGGGTAACCCAAATAAATGGGACACTTGCAGCTCCCAAAAAGCAAACCCACAGACAGCTCTTTTTGCTTCACCCAGGGAGGTTTGATGTTTGCAAGGAAGGTCAGCTCAACTTCAGATGTATCCCCAAACCCTTTTCATCCAGTTGTGGCATCTCAAGAAGACAGAATTTCAAAAGATCATTTGGAAATGGACATGTTGTTATGGCTATAAGCATGGATGAGCCATTTTTCGTGAAGGGGAGACAGTGTTTACTGTTGGTGAGCTGTAGAACAGATAAATAAAAGCTTTCTCAAGTGCACTCAGCTGTCTTCTGCTAAAGGGAGCTGCTCTGGCTGTTCATAAAAACCTCCACAGAACAAACACCAGTGGCATTTCCCACCCGGTGCTGCTTGCACACCTCTACTTCCACAGAAGTAACTTTTTGTCAAGGGAAAAATAAGTGTTTAAAGCTCTCAGCATTTCAGTTGGTTTTTGGTGAAGTGTTCCTGCAGTGATGGCCTTTTGCTCTGCAGGAACCAGGAGGGAGCCACCTTGTCTCCATCAGCATCTTGACTCAGCCACAGCCTGCAGACTGAGAACATGACTTTGTACCAATTCTATAAAATTGGTACAAACTGGAGCATTCAGTTCTCTCATTTTGGAGGTGTCTTTAAAAAATCTTTCTTGCGGGATACACGTCACAGGCACTCAACCTCAGGAAATTGCCTTGCATCTAGAAGGGGAAAAAAGCCCCACCAGCTTGCCACCTCCATAAATCAGCCATCTGCAGAATGTAAACTGGTGCAGCGTGGCTCTATCAGCACTTACAGCTCCGAGTGCTTTGCAGAGGTTTACACAACGTGAACTATTCCGTGTCTCCTAAAAGAAATCTCATGCTATAAATTGCCGAACTTTCCAGGAAACACAACAAAAACCCACCCGTCGGTGCTGACCTCCGGGACTCAGCTGTAGAGCCCGCGAAAAGGAGGAGTTTCCCTGGAGATGGAAGGAGCTGGAGAGCTGAGTTTATCTGTGGGTGTTTGGGGAAGAAGGTCACCCGCGGCACATCGCGATGCCGCTGCAACGCGAGAAGGTGTTTTGGGAAGGGGCTGACAGATGATGGGGGGAAGTGAGGAGGAGACCAATGCACTCCTCTCCTTGCTGGCCTTCACAGGCTCCAAGGACGTAACCCAGGATCAGCCTGAGAGAGCAGCAGAACTCCTGCTGAACCCAACAGGGCATGGAAAGATATCACACCATTTGTAAGACTTCATTAACCACTGTGGTTTCAGCTCTGTGGCACTGGCCGCAGGAGCAGGGGCTCCTTTCCAAGTGCAGAAACAACTTTTGCCCATGTTTTCCCATTCTCAGATTTCTCTTAACTCGTGGACATAGACAATGCTGCTGCTGAACCAGCCCTGGGGCCAGGAATTCTCCACTACGCTTCAGCTTCATCAAAGTTTGTACAGTGGGTCCATCAGGAGCAACATCCTCTACCTTGTGATGTGGACCAGAAAAATCTCCACTAATTCTTGAAAATTTTAAGAGTCTGGAAGACAAGCAAGAGGGGAGGCAAATGGGGAATGAATTCCCACTGCCAGAGGGCAGGGATAGATGAGATATTGGGAAGAAGAAATTGTTTCCTGTGAGGGTGGGGAGGCCCTGGAAGAGGGTGCCCAGAGCAGCTGTGGCTGCCTCATCCCTGGAAATGTCCAAGGCCAGGTTGGGCAGGGCTTGGAGCCATGTGAAAGGTGCCCATGGCAGGGGGTGAAACTGGATGATCTTGAAGTTCCCTTCCAACCCAAACCAACCTGGGATTTTGTGATCTGTGATGCTTTGAACAATTGTATTGATACTGGTATAACGGGTCTGGTGGAAAGACACAGGGCTGGTTCCTCCCTGTTGAGTCAATTCTGGGAAAAGTGGCCAAAGAGTTGGCCTGGTACATGCTCTTTTTCTGTTTAAGTTATGCACACACACTGAGCGGAAAAGCACCATCTTTCTGCTCAGCACTTAACAATTTCCTAATAATTGGTACATTTAAAAAGGTTTTTTGCTTTCTGTTTGGTTTGCAACATTATTAATCAGTGATGATCTCCAGCTGAGGGGCTGGGAATATCCACAACAGGAGTAGACACACAACCAGATTTTTACTCATCTTTGTGACAAGATGAGCTTCACACAACTTCTCTTTGCCCTCTTCTTTACCTTAAACAGCTGCTCTCCTCTTAAGGGATGCCAAAATCTCCAATGGAGCCCTGGCTGCTCATGCTACCTGGATGGTAACCCCAAACCTGCTAAAGTGGGCCAGGAGATTTTACTCTGCTTCTAAGAAACATCCTTGACATACAATAAAAAAAGCCAAATTATGAAAACAGGAAACCACAAGTGGTTTCACCTCTAGTAAGTTCAGCTGTTCAAGAGAACCAAAACAAACCCTGAAAACACACTGAGCTGCATTTTCTGAGGCCAACTGTGCTGAAACACTCTGATTGCTGGCTGTTTTCTGTTCCCCTACATGGCCCACGACATCACCCTGCTTTTCAGGGCATCACTATATCAGTACCCAGTTATAATGTCACTCACAGTAAGGAATTCTTCTCATTTCTCTGGTTTTGGCAACCTTGCCCTGCAGCTGAACCTCCCTCCAGTCTTGATCACAGACAGCAAGGAGGAACTTCTCCAGACCTCCATCCTGGGGGAATTAGAGTTAATCATGTGAGGAGAAGGAGGTCTGGGAGCTCTGAAGTCTCCCTGGTGCCCCTGAGGAGTCACAGCAAAGGGACTGCACTGCTCTCATGCTTGGCTCCCAACCCAAGCCTGGTATCCCACGTCCATCTGTCCTTCTCCTGCTTGGTCCCTGGTCCACACCAGCCACCTGCCTGCAAAGAAAAATGCTGAAGGAAAAGGTTCTGGTGGAAGAACACACAGGGAATTCCACACAGGGGATTTAAAATGAGTGTAAAAGCTTCCCTCACCCTCCCATGCAGAAAAGGTCCCCAAAGAGGGACTTACTGACCGCCAAAATGTGCCAGAAGTAGCAAGTTCCTGTTTCTGTCCGAACATGGAGGAGCTGTGTCAGAACACACCTCCTCATTCATAACCTAATAGAGAAAATCACAGGATTTGGGGTTATGTTCTCCTTCCTTTCCCCGAGTTCATTCACATCACAGGCCATACAACCCTCCCCTTCCCCCTCCCCACGGAATCCTTGTATGACCTGGCAAACCTGCTGGAAGGCACCTGGGCCATGCCCAGCTCCTGCCCATTCACCTGACCAAGGCTGCTCAGCCTCAGCTCGGGTTTGTGCATAAAAAGCACAACTAGAGCAGGATCCAGCGACAAAAGAGCCCCAGTCCCAGAGCTGAGAGGGCAGGATGGAGAGATCACCCCTTGAGAGCCTTCCTGGCTTGCTGCATCACTTCACTCCTCCAAGCCCCTTCTCCCTAGGCATGCTGCCCTCTCCCTCATCCCCACCTCGTGTGCCCCTGCCCATCTCCAGGAAGAAACAGGACAGGGACATCCAGGCTGGGCAGCCACAGCAGCCCTGTGTGTGCTTCTCCTGGTGCCAGTGCTGTGCTGTGGGCAGGACATGGCTGGGAAGGGCAGTTTCACCTCCCTCCAGCCATCACCTGAAGGTGTAGGAAACACCTCCCCTACAGCCAGCAGAGGAGTATTTCCAGAAGGAGGATGATCTCAACTTAGAAAGCAGGACGTAAGAAAATGCATGAGCAGAGGACTTTGTGAAGTCTTGTTCCAGAAACAAAAAATGATAAAGAAGCAACAAAAAACCACTGTCATCCTGAAGCTGTCTTGCTGCAGCAGCTACAGAGAGAGTTGGGATGACTAACATTCCTCCTTCAGCAGCCAAGTGACACACAGCTCACCTCCACAACAGAAAATAGATCAGAGATTAATTTATTGTAAATAGAAGGTGTATCCAATAACACAGCGCTGAGAAATGGGAAAAGCACGGGAAGGATTTCAGGCAAGGGTGTGCCTGAAAGCAGAACACTGCATGTCAGGAGATTCATTAATGTGCAGTGCCATGGGACCCCGAGTGAGGAAATGAGCTCATCTTTTCATCTTCAGAAACCCCATCTCTTCAGTTCTGTAAAACTGATGGAATTTGCTGTCTTCATTCCCTGTCCCAATGAGGAGAGAATTCTACTTTTATAAAAACATAACTCAATGGATTTCTCTCTTTAAATAATTCTATTAAAACTGGTCTTCAAGCAGATTTTAATGTGTCATAATTTCAAGAACTGATTGAAAATTTGAAGATGTATATTCATTATATATGTTAAGTTTGTTTAAAATGACAGTAAGTATGATTTTACATTATTCAGGAAAAGATTGACAAGTGAACCATATGCTTGAAAACTAGAAGAATTCATTCTGTAGTAACAAAAGTTATTTTTTTCACAAATTATTTAAAACCAGGAACAGTCCCTTATTTTTCAAAATAAGTCATATTCTCCGACAGGCATACACTCAGGCTGAATTCTCTGAGAATAACAACATGCAGATACATAAAATAAAAAAGGATAAATAAAAGCAGGTATTTCAGAAAGAAGCCAACAGTATTTCTCCTTACAGGTGAGCTGCATCTCCTGGTGACAGTTCTGAGGATGTTCGTAGTGACAAGGGCCACCAGCAGCCAGACTGCATGGGAGGGAGATGGAAGAACACTTTACACCAAGGTAAGATGACTCAATGATCCCCATGGTTCCCTTCCAGGTCAGCTTATTCCGTAATTCAGTGATTAATTCCGTGATTCTCTGACAGCTGTGGGAACCAGCAGCGATTTCTGGGCGGCTGAGACTGTCCAGATTTGTTAGTGTTAGTTAAGATAGTTCCAGGAACTGGTGCTAGTTAAGATAATTCCATCAGCCAGTGCTGCTCCTGCCGCAGGAGGAAACACACAGGTAATTAATTGCTCCAAGTTCCCGCAAGCACCCGCGGCAGCTTCGTCATTGCAGTCGCTGGGTGATTTGCCTGCTGGGTGAAAGCACAAACCCTGGCTCACTCCTGCAGGTCAATTCACAATTGAAGGAGTCCATCTGGAACTAACAGCCAGCTGCCTTCCTGTGGTCATTGGGTGACATTCATTGAACAAATAAAGAATCTGCATTTAAAAAATCTTTAGAATCGGGTAAGGGTGGGTTTTTGAGTCCATGCATGCCTCCAGCCCAAACAAGAACAGGTAGTACATAAATCCATACTTCAGCTTCGCCCCAGGCAAAGTCTGATGATGACTGAAATAAGTAAAAAGGTTACCTTGTGTCCTGCATGTTTCACTTTTTCTCCTATGCTACAGGGTACGCTGGGACTTTCTGCTCTGCAACAGAAAATCCCAGAGGTATTTGACCTCCACAGCATGTTTCAGGAGTCCTCTGAGGTTCAAAACTCTTCTTCCTACCTGATTTTTAAGCACAAAGCAGTTCATCCACTGTGTGGGTGTGTGGATACACACCCACCTAACTTTAACCTAAATATGAACCATTTCTGTTTTGGGGAAGCACAAATGTTTGATCTCTTTGCTTGCACAGTGTGACCGTGAAGAAGTTGAAACAGGATGACACTAATTTTAGAAATATGTTTCATTTTTGTGAAATCAGAACATCATTTACATTTGACAGTAATGAACTAAAACCATTTTATTTCAGGCTTTAAAAGAGGAAACCGAACTAGAGCAAGTGGAGTTGGTGGCAACCCCATGGGTAGAAAACACAACTCTCTTTCCAGATTCTTTAGGTTTAAAGGTACACATCATTCACCCAGCACAGGGCTGTGAGGGGGGAGCTAACACACAGCTCTGAACCTCACAGAATATCTCCTGTCTGTATTAATTAGCATCAGATGGATATGTCAGTATGAGCACACTCTCTCCAAAATGCCTTTATTTTGACACATAACATCCTTTGACCTACCAAACCCACATCCCTCTGTGGCAGGAAAACTCACCAGGACAGCCACCCTATTAAGTGATGGTTAGCATCCCCATAACCATTCCTGGGATGAGCAGACCAAGTGTCCTGGGCATTTTTTGGGGAATAACAGCCAGCAGAACAAAAGGTGTCTGTGTGAGCATCAACCAAACTCAGCCCTGACCTGAACAGAGGTGTCTCTATGTGTGCTAAAGATCTGAGCTCCCTCCAGAGCCATCTGAGATCTGATGCTCCATCCCTGGAAGTTTTCCAGGCCAGGTTGGACAGGGCTTGGAGCAACCTGGTCCAGTGGAAGGTGTCCCTGCCCAAGGCAAGGGGTAGAACAAGGTGGTCTCTAAGGTCCCTTCCAGCCCAAACCATTTTGTGGTTCTGTGTTTGTGTGATCCACTTTGCTCACCCTAATGCAGATTTCAGGTAGGACCCTGTGAAACTTCTGTTTTTTCCCCCCATATAAACCAGTAGGCAACATATGCTGTCTATTGGTCTCAACACCAATATCCTGGGAGGTCTGGGCCAAAAAAACCCCACAATTTGTGAGAAGAGCTGAGTGCCAGAAAGGTGACTTTCCCCAAGGTACCTTTCACATCTTCCCTTTACTGGAAGGAACCCAGGAACATGTCATCCATATCAGCACTTACCCATTCCTAGGATATTTCTGGTGCTGCAGGAAAACATAGTCAGGCATCATCCTGCACTCTGAGCACATGCATTACTGCTCTCCAAAACATGTGTTGAAGGCCTTGGCAAGTCTGTGTTGCCCCCAAGGACAGCTCAGGTTCAGCTCAGATTCATCTGCTCTCTCTCCCCATGCCAGGAATGGAGGTGATAGGCAGTAGATATATCATCACACACATTTGGGGCACATTATCGGGGGTCACCCGAGAAGCAGGGTGCAATTTTAGGTCATTTTTCCTCTCTCTTGTCTGTGCACAGCTCTGGGTTAATCCTCGCAGGGGTTATGGCTTGTGATGGTGCTGACCAAATTTCAGACGAGAGGTGTCTCCTCTACACACTTTTCATCTCCAAGATTAAACGTTTGAAATCAAATAAGGAAATAAGCCCCCACAATCAGTATTTTGAAGCCTGAATTTGGCTCTGAGGCTTTTATTTCTACAGCATTTGCCTGTGTCAGTGAGGAGGGAGAGACCACGGGGCAGAGGTGGGTCACCGTGTCCTTGCACTGCCTGTGGCACACAGCCCTGCCTGCCCTTCGCCTCAGAAAGATTTATGAGTTCCCCTTTCATCTCATAATCCTTCATTTTTGCCACGTAACCTCCCCTGAACCTGCTGTGAGTCAGCAGGACTTGTCTGTTAAGGCAAGATTGATGGATGGCTCTGGAACAGATAGTGCGTGTTCCTGGGTCAGCCAGAGGCATGCTGGCCATATCAACCACCTCTCCCCTCGCCCCTGCCCCACAGGAGGGATGGACCAGGTCCAGACCCTGCACAGAGATGCTCCAAGGGCCACTGCCCCTCTGTCCCTTCCCCAGACAGACTGAGGTGGTGATGTGATTGTGCAGCAAAAAAGTGCATTTTCCATCTCTTTTGCACAAAGCTCGTGTCCCACAGCTCAGGTTTTGGCTGCTGGTGAACTTTCTTCCAAATGGGACCAAAACATGAACACTGTTCATTTGTGCATATTAGGGATTGTGTAGCTGGCAAAAATATTCACCATGGGGTTCTGGCCCAACTCTTCCCACGTGGTCAAACTCTGCCTCCCAAAGCTCTCCTGGAAAAAAAAACATACCTAAAGTTGGTGCTGTAGTTTGCTTTAGAGGTGGAAACGTGTCAGGAATGAGAGATGGCTGGGAGCAAGCGCTCCCATTTGCTTAAAAAAAAATAAAAATCCCAGAGCTTGATATGGGAGGTCAAATCTGCCAGCTTAAATCACTTTATTTCTTAAAAGTTGCCATTCTTGGCAAATATATGGTGGCCTTCACCTAAAAGTGAGGCTGTCTGTGAATGCCATCACATCAGATGTGCACTGCGGCTTCTTTCATCCCCGGCAGAGGAGGGCTGAGGGCTGCAGCCTGAGGCTTGAAAAGATACTTTTCTTTGGAGATGCCAACAGTTTCTTCGGCAGATTTCTCCCCCTTACCCCCTCCCACCCCAACCTACTTTCACAAAAGAGACAAAAAAAAACCAAAAAAAAACAACCCCTAAATGGATCCTGTAGTGTCTGCAATGTAAAGAATTAGCTGAATGGGAAGAAATGAACCATGGTCTTTATGTCCTAGTTACAGTCAGTGCAAACATTGCTGCTAATCCCTGTTGTCAGAGGGGACTGGGGAAGAGACACGGATAGATCCCACTGGGAACATTTTGTCTCTCTCAATCCACACTTGAGATCACATTTTTTGTGTGTAATAACACTGGGTTGTATTAAGAAGCCTGTGGATAACGTGAAGCTGGGGGGGATAATTGCTCACTGTCCATTCCACCGAGCATAGCACCTACAGCCTTCATATGCAGGGAGGTCTCAGCAACCCATTCATTTCAGGGGAGAAAAAGAAAGCTATTCATTCCCAGCAAATCCCATTTTGCCATGGTAACCCCCCTTCCCGCCCCTCGAGCACAACAGTTGTTCACAGGAGCTGTTTAAAACAAGACAACAAAACCAAACCATCGCCCATCCAGCCCTGGCATTTTCTGCTCAGACTTTTCTGGGCAGGGATAACCCAGGGATGGGGAAGGGAAGGAGTGAACAGCTTATTTTGTCCCCTGCCATCCCTGGGGGCATCCCACTTGTGTCCCTCAATGGGACCCATCCCAGGGGTGGGGTGTCCTGTACGCCCTGAGCTCCCCGGTGGGACAGTGACCATGTCATGGAAGCAGGGAACAATGGGGGGAACTTATTTTCTACTCTGTTGTGCCAAGGAGAGGGCTTTGACTTGCCAGAGCCCATGCTGGGGCTGGGGAAGGGAAAAGCTGCCAGCTCTGTCCCAGTCTGGAAGGATCAGCCCTTTTTTCTGCCACCTCTTCCATGGGGAACATATCCATGGGTCCAACAGCAGCTCTCACCACTTTGGGGACCTCCAAGTGTCCTGGGCCTCTCCAGCCATCCTTGGGTAGGAGCTCTGGAGCTCCTAGCCCACAACCAGCATCAGCAAACCCAACTTTGTGCTGCTGCTGGAGCATTTGGTGGTCACTAAAGCTGTGTTTAAGCTGCTGGGGAGGACACAAGGCATGTAGGGTTTCTCCTGGTGTAACACTGAGCAGCCTGGCACTGGGCAAGTGGAGGCCAGCGGGATGGAATGAGCTGATTGTGGAATTCCAGAATGGTTTGGTTAGGAAAGGACATTAAAGCTCATCCAGTGCCACCCCCTGCCATGAGCAGGGACAACTTCCACTGTCCCAGGCTGCTCCAAGCCCCATCCAGCCTGGCCTGGGACACTGCCAGGGATCCAGGGACAGCCACAGCTGCTCTGGGCACCCTGGGCCAGGGCCTGCCCACCCTCCCAGCCAGCAATTCCTAATTGCCAAGAGCCCAAAATCTGTGCCTGCCCTCTGGCAGTGGGAGCCATTGCCTGGGTGCTGTCCCTGCAGGCCTTGTCCCCAGTCCCTGGGCAGCTCTGCTGGAGCCCCTGGAGGCCCTGGCAGGGGCTCTGAGGTGTCCCTGGAGCTTCTCTTGTGCAGCTCAACAGCCCCAGCTGTGCCAGGCTGGCTCCAGAGCAGAGGGGCTCCAGCCCTGGCAGCAGCTCCGTGGCCTCCTCTGCACCTTCTCCGACAGCCCCACGTCCCTCTTGTGCTGAGGCCCCCAGAGCTGTGTGCAATGCTCCAGGTGGGTCCTCTTGGGGCAGAGTAGAGGTGGGGAATCACCTCCCTTGACCTTCCCATTCCTATTTTGATGCAGCCCAGGGAGTGTTTGACCTTTAGGGCTGTGGGTCTGGCGCACAGCAGCTCATGTCCAGCTTTTCACACACAAGAACCAGCAAACCCTGGGGAGCTTTGATCCATAAGGCCCCATCCGACTCACACTGTTGTACAATACCCACCCCAAGGTCTGCCCTGTGCCTCTCCATCCCTCTCCCTTCCTGATGCCCCATCCCTGTATAGCCACCTGATGTGCAGGGAGACTTGGGGTGCAGGAATTCTCTGGCCCAAACCACTTTGGTCTTGCACCAGAACTCCAAGCCAAGTTGCAGGTCCCACCAGAACAACCAAGACTGAGGCGAGCTGACCACCACCTCTTTGGCAGGAGACCCTGTTCCAGCCAGAGGTAATTCCTTCCTGTAGTTATTATCTGAGCAGAGACTGATGTTTCATCACAGAACATCCATGGGACAAGGAATCCAGGGAAATCCAGCCAAAATCCAGGCAAGCAGTGTGGGGAAGACAGGAGATCCTCAGCGTGTGCCACAAGTGCTTTAAATCTGTGGCATCACCTCTGCTGAGAGCAGGGCTTCCCACAGCTAAAAATCACATCATTTTTGGTTAACCTGAATTTGCATTTGAGAGTAAATAAGGGATTCTTGGCATAAATATAATTTCAGTAAAAACTACAATTAAGGACTGGTTTTGGTTGTTAATTAATAGGCCATTTTATTTTTGTAAACTCAGAGGGAGCGCAAAATGTTGGGAAATGAAAACAACTGTTTGCACCAGGTGTTTTTGAAATAAATCTCAGCAACGCCACAGATTTTATCCTGCACTTTTTTGTTGACTGAGGTGAATGAAGCCCTCCTGGTAACCCAGACTTTTCCCTGCTACATGCTGGGTATAAAACACTCCCTCTCCACAGGCAAACAATGTTATTCAGTTGGTCATACCACAGCCTATTAATATTAGATATTTTAACCACCCTCCAGATCGTCCCACAAATTGCCCTGCCTGGCTTTTTCAAAGCACACAACCAATTTCCTGGTTTTTAGTGGCACTTCTTCAGGAGTTTCTCATCTGTCCAGAGCACTTTCTCCTCTCTAGAGACTCAGCATGTTGTGGGATATACCCCCAGCACTGCTGCCCCCTCCCAAAGAAGTAACTTTAGAGTTAGAGGAGTCTCAAAGCAAGTTGTCTAAATCAAATAGCTAATTCAGCTGAAACGCCCACTCCTGGATGGAGAAACCACTCCTCTCCATTCACAAGAATGAGAATTTAAGGTTGCAATGAATCCCCCTAAAAAGTCCCCTAGAAAAAAAAAATCCTGTAATGACAGAGTTTGACTCACACTAAACTCACTGCAACTGTGGGGCAGGGGGTAAGAAAAGGGGGAGGAAATAAATCCAAAGGCTTCTCCATTCTCATGTTTTCACTGAAAAGGCTCTGACATGAGCAAAAGCATATTAAAGCTAAGTGCCAGGAGAAATGACTGCTCCCAGCTGTCTGTCCTGCCTCCTTCCCCTCCAGTGTCACCGTGTGTGTGACACAGACAGCCTGGCTCAGGCAGCAGCTGTTAAACCACTGGAAATTTCACACAGATTTAGGGTTTCTTTCATATATGAAGTGTAACCTGCAGCTGTTGAGCAGCTGCTGTGCAGGAGCTTAACCACCCGTGCAGCAGAGCTGGGGGAGAGCAACTACCTGGGGGACACAGAGCACCCACATTTGATCTGCTTCAACCACAGCCCAGCCCTTGGTGCTCACCAGAGCTTTGGTTTCACTCAGTTCCCTGGCTCTGGGGTCTCTGCAGGGTCCCTGCTCCCCTCGGGCTCCAGGTGCACCAGCCTGGTGCCACCCAGCTCAAACCATCCTGGAATGAGCACTGGAGAAGTGCTGTGACCTTGCAGGTGTGGGCACAGCCTCTGCACCCTGTGAGTCCTTAAAGTACTCAAACATCCAATATTTAGAGGTTGGAAGGTCTGCATGAGAGTGAAATCACGGGATGCATTTACAGGTTATAGACTCAGGGAATTACTTGGGTTGGAAAAGCCCTTAGAGGCCATCAAGTCCAATCATCCCCAGCACTGCCAAGGCCACCACTGCCCCATGTCCCCATGTCACACCCACACAGCTTTTAAACTCTGCAGGGATGGGGACTCCACCACTGCCCTGGGCAGCTGTGCCAGGGCTGGGCAACCCTTTCGGTGGAGAAATTTTTCCTAATGTCCAACCTAACTCCCCATGGGAGCCAAATCCTCTGCCATTGGGCTTCTTTTTTTGTGAGGACCATCAAGTTTCTTACCCCTTGGCTAAGCCAAAGCCTCAAATACTGACAGCCCTTGGTATTTCTGGACTCCTCAGGACAGAAATGGATCTCTGGGTTGAGCACAGGACATTCAGGAATGGTGTTCCACAGCCACGTGGGAGCTACAAGGCTCCTGCTGGCTCCTGTAGGCAAACACGTATTTATTACCTGGAGAACACTGCCTTTAGCCTCCAAAAAGGATGAAATAGCAGGATTGTTAACCTGGAGGACAACAGCCATGGTAAGAATGCAATGATTTCTGTGCCCCTCAGCCAAAGCAGCCTTTTCTTTGCTGTTCTTGGGGTTTGCAGCTCCCAAACCACCCAACAAATGCCAGCAAAGACCAGAAGCTTCCCTGGGCAGGTGTTTCCACAGGCTGGGCCACAGCAGTGTCCTGGAGCTGCCCTTTCCTACCTTTCTCCATGTACATTTCCCTAAGGCACTGAGGAGGTGCCCAAGTGAGGCTGTCCTGGGATCCTGTGATGGCTTTAACACATTGACCATGACCACTGATTTACACCATCAGCCTCCAGATCAACAACTGCCAGTTTGCCACCATGGACAGGAGAATCACTTAGTTTTGCCACAGTTCTCTCATCCTCTCTAGACAAGAAAAGAAAGCCAAGAAGAATTTGGCTTAGAAAACACAATCAAGTCATTTCTGTATCCTTCTCTCCATGGAAAGAGAGTTTTAGCTAACTTCATTTCATCTAACCTCACCCATTCTGTTTTCCATACAAATGATCTTATCCTCTCACCATAAAAGCTCAGGACAACATCAGATTGTTCGCTGTTGCCACAAAGTTGTTTTTATTGATAAGTACAAATGAATATATTTGCCCTGTTGGTGACTGTTTAAGAAATACTTATGAGGAATGCTCCAGACCAGTTCCAGTGGTGCTTCATTGGTGGTTCCTAGAGAGAATGCCAGAACTGTGTAGTGTTCACTCTCTGAAATTAACGGGGGGAGAAACTAGCATTGCAGGACACCACTCTATATCAGCCCTGTTGCGGACCACGTTTTTGTCACACACATCACACTGTGAGTGGTTTCCTAATTTCTTTGCATGAAATTAATGAAGAATGAAATTCAGGTTTACATTTCAAGCAGCCACACACCCCACAGAAGTTTCACTGAGGATGTAATTAAATATAAATTAAATATTTGCTCTGGTTTGTAAGTTCATATCAGCCTCAGCCAGAAGATATCCCACTGCCAGCCCTGGGCTCCCAGGGTGTAAAATATTCCTACTGGCAGCACAGCCCTTGTGAGAGCACCAAAGCCTTGCACAGACACTCTGGGTGATGGAGCAGGAGACTTTCCAAAGAGAAGCCACTGTGCTGAGGGATGAACTGTTAGGATTTAGGAAGCGACCTGGGGCAGAACCTCAGATCTACCCACCTTTGAATTTCCCAGAGTTTTTTGTATTTGTGTTACAGCATGAATTTGTCTGTTCTTGCCCATTGACACGTTCTGAAAACCAACAAAGCTGTTGAACTCCCACTGAAGAGCACTTAACAGAGGCTGGCATGCTTTTCCCAGGAAAAAAAATCCTACTGAAAGGAACCAAAAACATCCACGTCCTTGGCTGCATCTGGCCCACATGAGAGAGAATATACCTGTAGATATCAGAGTGGGTGGAAATTATAAAAATTTCCAAATTTCCTCCCTCTGCAGCATGGTCTCCCTTCTCCTTTTGAAGAAAGACACTCACTGCTTTGGAATCTCAAGAATTTGGAATTAATCCCGCCCCCTATCCCTCGACACTCTCATTTTTTTTTTTAACCTTGTAGGTGGGAAATATTAAAATGCTAATTGACATTTTCAATCATTGATCCTTTGAAAAACACCTGCATGACCCTGCTGATAAAATCTGTGGGCAGCACCAGCCACTGGCAGCTCTCACTGAGGGCAGGGCAGCTGCACTGGGATCTTCCAGCCAGCCAGAGGTGTTCTGACAAACCCCATTTTCACTGAGCTGTACAGAAAGTTGCAGCTGCAGTTGTTATCTGTGTGGTGGGAAAATGTGTTCTGGAGGGTTTCAGCTGAAAAAAAAAAAAAAGCAGATGCAATGGTATTGTATTGGTATTGCATTGATTATACAATTGCAGTGGCACTGAAGAAGCTAGTAGCGATGCCAAAAAAAAAAATAAATAAAAGGACTGGAGAAGTTAGTGTAAGACAGAAGAAGTATTCTCAGGGTTCTGTATCAAAAGGAAGAACAAAAACCATATTCAATCCACCATATCCACTCCGAGTTCACAATTCTGGCTGGGGCTGGGGCTGGGGCATCCCCACAGCAGAGAGGGTGGTAAGATTTTTAGCTGTTGCACTGAGTGAAGGCATTTTCCAGCTGGGATCCTAGCCCACAGCAGATTTCATCCATCTTGTGGTCCAAGGGTTCTCTCGGGTTTAGCCAAAGGACGGTTGAGGAGTGCTTTGATCTCTGCTTACGAGTGCCTGGACTAGGAAAATAATTAACGGGTACTAATCAACCCCAGCAGCTGAATCCAGACAAGTGCAAGTAGGAGTAAATCTCCCTTTCTCCAAAGGTTTGATTGCGCACATGGGACAGCCCTTTCCAGGGAGAAAACAGACCTGCATTTCTTGGTGTCCTCAGCTCCGGACGTCATCTTTCTCAATAGTGTCCTTCAGCCCGACCCAAGCTATTGTGTGTGAATGGTAATGGGGGGCAGGAGTGAAAGGAAAAATGAGGAGGAACTGGACAATTTTCTTCTGCTGAGGAAGCCCTTTGGCACCACGAACCAGCCTTTCAGCGGGCAGCACCACTTGGGAAGCAAGGCAAGAAGAATTCCCTGAAGAATGGCCTGTCCTTTGCGGGAGGGAAAACTCCAAAAGCACAACTTGTTCTTCCTGCAGTGCCAGCCAGCCCTGATGCTGCTTGGGGATGGCTTTGTCCGTCTGCAGTTGTGTCAGGACATTTGTCGTCACTGCCCAGCAGAGTGCTCAGCAATCCCCTGATCTTCTCATCCTCCCCCTGCACAAGTCGGTGCCTTCCAAGTTTTTTCTGCCTCCTCTTTGTAAGGGCTGAGAAAGCACAAGAGCTATGGCCTGGGCTGCCAGCAACGACCTGGAGGGAACAGAAAAGCCACCAAGCAAGACATTTGCCCCTCAGTGTCAGGAGAAGCTCAGCCAGCAGCAATGATCTGCCCAGGTTGTTCAGCGTGGAGTGTCTGTGCCCAGGATGACCCACGGAGATCTGAAGAGGTGGCCCCCAGCCACTCCTGGATGCAGCCCTGGAGATGAGGGCTCCCAGCCTAAAACCCTCCCTCTGTAAAGGCTCCAGATGCTGCAAAGTAAAAAAGAGAAGCAGCCCTTTGAGAAACTAAAACCATTTGGGCAGGGGGCTCAAATTAGAATTGTACCTCTCAAGGTTTATGAAAAGACGTGTCCATGTCCCTCCAGTGTCACTGCTGTGACCAGCTGCTAATGGTCAGCACACCAGAGAGGGATGATCCCAGCTGGAAGGTGTTGATTCATTGGTAAATCCTTGGAGAAATTCATGGAATCACAGAATCATTTGGGTTGGAAAAGCCTTCAGAGGCCATCGAGTCCAACTGTTCCCCCAGCACTGCCAGGGCCACCACTGACCCCTGTCCCCAAGTGCCACATCCACACAGCCCAAGGGATGGGGTCTCACCAGTGCCCTGGGCAGCTCTGCCAGTGCTGGACAGCCCTTTCCACTGGGAAATTCCTGCTGGTGTCCACCCTGAGCCTGCCCTGGCCCAGCCTGAGGCCGTTCCCTCTGCTCCTGTCCCTGTTCCCTGGAGCACAGCCCGGCCCCCCCGGCTGTCCCCTCCTGTCAGGAGCTGTGCAGAGCCACAAGGGCCCCCCTGAGCCTCCTTTGCTCCAGGCTCAGCCCCTGCCCAGCTCCCTCAGCCCCTCCTGGGGCTCCAGCCCCTTCCCAGCTCCCTCAGCTGCTCCTCACAGGACTTGTTCTGCTCAACACGGGGTTTCTGCCTGGCTCCTGGTGATGACAAACTGAGCAGAGTGAAGGGGACACTAACTTCGGGTTGGTTTTTGTTTTATTTTTTCTGTTCTTAGAGTTATACAGAATAAGAGTTCATTTGCAAAGCAGCCCCTATGGTAGGGTTTCCCTTCCATCTGAAGGCTCCTCCTAGACACCTTGCAGGAATTTTGTGCTTATGAAATTGCTCCAACCTCTGCAGTTCAGCTCCCCTTGGAACAATGCATTCTCTGTGAGCCCCTGAATAGAAAACATCAGCCCATAGTGATAGAGCTCCTGTTAGTGCCCAGCCCTAGACATGGGATAAAAGTGCTTTTCAATGTGTACTTGGGAAAAAAAATGTCTTTTAATGCTCCCACAGTATTCCTTTTACAATGCCAATGCCACTTACAGCCATTAATAGGAAGAAGTTGGACTAAACTTAGCCAGAAGTTCCCATGACCTTTCAGTATCTGCAATACTGCAACTTTTCTTAAAATTATCTTTGCAGGGAAAACAATGTAAAATATACCAAAGGACTTACAGCAGACAAACCCTTACTTGTTAAGGAAGTAGGGTAAATATTACAGGAAGATGTTTTTGGTGATTTTATGCAGCTGGTATGAGGAGGGCAAAATTCACAGGAATCAAACGGGAATACTGAAGAACAAAATGAAAGTGAGTCAAAAGGCTCAGCAGTGATTTCACTCAGTGCTTCATGGGGTATAACCTGGGAAACTCCCTGCCCCCTTATATCATCTCAAATTTGCAACTAAAATGGAAGCAACTGTGATTAAATATTGGACCCCCCTTTGCTTTCTTAGAATCAATAAAAAAACTCCTCAGAAAAAATGGTTTAAACCCTCTTTTTAGGAAGCAAAGTCATAAAAGCATGGAAGAACCAACAAATTAGAGACAAAACCATAAATCTTTGAGCAAATACACATCAAGCAGCAGCACTGGGATACAAGGTCTAATGGAAGAAGAGGAAAAAAGAGAAAGGAAAGGAAGGAAATCTCTTCTCCCTGTTGTCTTTGTTTACAGTAAACTGCGCTCACTGAGAAGCTGTTCAACACCTCTGCCAAGCAAAGCTCTTATTCTGGCCTCTGCCTGCTGCAGACTGGCCAAAATCCCCCCAAAACTGTGACAGCTGGAATAAAATAGTGATCCTGGCAGAGCCAACATGATCACAAAATGGCCTGGGTTGGAAGGGACCTTAAATCTCATCTGATTTCACCCCTGCCCTGGGCAGGGTCCACTATCCCAGGCTGCTCCAAGCCCTGCCCAACCTGGCCTTGAAACATATCAAAATGATAAGAAAACAGTAACAGGAAAAAAAAAATTTTTGAAGGACCAGGAAACAATCAGAAGCCAGATTTGAGAAAAATAAATGCAAGTAGGTCTTGTGATGCAGGGAAAAAAAGCCACGCTCTTGAAATATGTCATTCCATGACACGTTTTGGGGGAGTAGCACTGAAAAGCAGCAGGCTGTTAAACATTCATCTGTTTCCAAGTGGGAAGTGCACAATTTCAGAACCAGACCTTTTCCATGCATAAGTGGTGGGACAAGCACTTCATTATTTTTATGACAGGGAAGAAGAGAAAAAAGAAGAGGCGGTGGAGGCTGTGGTGGGCTGCAGTTGAAGTGGGATGGTCACCTCAGTCTGGCTCTGCTGGGACCCTGGACAATGACCCTGCACAATGGGCCAGCGTGCTTGTCCTGATGTGATCTCTGGGTTCTGCCTTTCAAAATTGAACCTCATTAAAAATAACGGGCAAGCTCTGTTCCTTAAGGCTTTTCAGCACAGGAATTTGCCAAGGCACAGGTATGGTTACTCCTGGGATGTTGGGGTGACACCCCTTGGAAAACTGTCCACAAGCCTAATGTATTTTGTATGTATTTTAATATTTTTAAAGCAACAGCAAGCTGCTTTTCATGCAAGTAGGGATGAAAATATATGCAAAAACTGAAATAGATTCCTTTATTTTCATTGGGCCTTGCAGACCATACCACTAAGTGTTTACAGGCTGTCCTTTTAAGATTTATTTTTATATTTGGGTATTCAGAGGCAGCTTCTGCTCAAGTAGAACTCCTTTTTCTGCTGTCTGTGAGTAGTTTTTTCCTAGTAAAAACAACCATTATTTTTACTAGCAACAGCTGCTGTCCTGAGCTCAGCCCAGCAGCACCCAATCTCCACAGATGTGGGAGTTTTCCCTTCAATCTGGGAAACACCAACACCAGCTCTGCTCTTTTTTCTTTTAAACCAAGCGTTGCCCAGCCCTCAAGCAGGGATGAGCAGGCCCTGAATCTGGCTCCTTGATCTCAAAACATTTTGGAGATGTGAGCAGTGGGCTCATGGCTGGGCTCTGCCCATGGCCACCAAAAAGGGGACCACAAACCTGAGCCAGACCAAATTCCAGTATGGACACCTGGAAGATCTGCACCCCCAGCACTCCCCTTGTCCACAGCAGCCTCCTGCTGAACACCAACGGGATGTGGGTTCCTAGACCCCTGGGCATTCCTGAGAAACTCCAAAGGAAAGAAAAAGGATCCTTTCCTGGCCGTGGAAGGTCTGCAAATGCCAGACGTTCCGGCTGCCTACATTCAGCCTCAAGGCCCCTTTGTCTCATGTGAGTTATTCATAATTACTCAAGCTGCTAATTTTCCTCTCATGTAAATGATGTTGGGAGGCAAAGCATGAAGGCAGCTAGGCACGTACAGGATAATGGATTGCAGGAGGAAAGAATGGAGCTGGCGTGATGTGAGAACAGCTCTGGGTGCTAGGCAGGTTCCAGCAAACTGGAATGCTTCTGGGAATTCCCTAGAGGTGCAGGTGGTACCAAAAAAAAAAATTCCTCTTCAGATTAATCACCAAAAAATTGAAAGGGTGAAATGTTTCCTCTCACATGGAAAAAAATCCATTTTAGTGCTATGGTGCTCCCTCCCCAAACCAGCCCCCTCTTCCAGCTTGGGAATGTTCGGTTCAGCCACCCCAAAGGCACAGCCCTTGGGGACGGCTGGGTCAAGACTTTTGAGGACATCCTCTCTGTGTTTACCCTGCTGGAAAAACTTCCAAATGAGGCCTTATAAACAAGCTCATGTTTTTGGATTTTTTTTCACAGCATCTCCACCTGACAGCTGAGTGGCCATCTCCAGGGAGCACACAGCCACGAGTGAGCACTCACCTTCGGATGCAGAGTAAACACCAGCAGATGCACACAGCCATCACCAGGAGGTCATCCCAGGCACTTCTGTGTCTGTGCTGGCCTCTACCTGCATCACCAGCACTGAGTTTTCTATTTTAAACCTCACTGCTCTTCAAGTCAAGTGGTTTACACTGACAGTTCATGCCTTAGCTCCCCGAGTGTTTTGCTAGCTGTGAGGATGTCAGGAGAGGACAAGGCTGGAGTGCCACAGGACAGTGGGGTTGTTGCTTGTCTCACACAATGTGGGGGAGTGCTGAAAAGCAGCTCTGAACACACCTACCAGGCCTCCAGTGAACCCATGGAGCCTCCAGACCACATCAGGGATTTGTTCAGCTGGAAACCTTCACTCAGTGCAGATGTGGGCTGAGGTTTTCACACGTCTCTGTTAATTTTTAGCCTAATGGGGCTGAACCCTACAGCCAGCATTTTCAACTCTCATGACTTCCTGAGCCTGTGACTTCATCCCACGGGACATTTGGCCTGGTGTACGGGAGCACCTCTGGGCAGCACATTTCCTCTCCTTACCTTGCACAGGTCCCCCCGTGGACTTCACCATAAAGTGCTTCCAACCAAAAAAAGGTTATAGCTCAGCTAGAAAAGATGGGATACTCTCAAGGTGTAAGGAGTCTTACTGACACATCTGTACACAGCTGAAAAGGGAGAGAGCAGCCAGAGGCCAGTGAAGTGCTAGCAAGGATGGAAACCCTTGCAGAGAGCTTTGAAAAGGACAGGATTTCACTCTCTTAAGTCCATGCACTGTCCCACCAACCTGTCATAGAGACTAAGGAGTGAGGCTTTTTTTGAACAAACACACACAACCAGGGGAACTTGAACTTGGGCTCATTAATGGGAAGGGTCACATTTTTCCTCTTCCAGAGGAGAGGAAACAAAGATGTGGGATCTGTCTTAGTAACTGGAGGAAGGAGAGGGTGATTCCAGCATCTTTCCAGCAAAAAAAAAGCAACATGTGTCAGCCAAAGAGCTGAGTCAGCTAAGCACCATCTGTGTAATTAACCATAACATGAGTAAGATTCCTTGGGTTTTCTTCTTTTATCTCATTCCTTTACTGCAAATCTATTTTTTCTGCCCTCATGTACCCTTTAATCTGCCTTGTCTAGTTACAACTGTGTTCGTGTGAGCTGAGACACAACAAAGTGTTCTCCTGCCCTGGGGTTGGAGGCTCTTCAAACCGGGCTATGGGGGCTTGAAACCACTGTGCTACCTCCCCAAAATACTGCTGTGATGGGCATTGAGGTTGGCTTCAACAAGGTCTACAAGAGGTCCCTGAGGAACCCAGAGTGAACTCTGCTCCCTGTGACCAGGACAGCACCCAGGGCACGGCTGGAGCTGTGCCAGGAGGGTTTAGGTTGGGTATCAGGGAAAGGCTCTTCCCCAGAGGGTGCTGGCACTGCCCAGGCTCCCCAGGGAATGGACACGGCCCCGAGGCTGCCAGAGCTCCAGGAGCCTTTGGACAGCACTGCCAGGGATGCCCAGGGTGGGATTGCTGGGGGTCTGTGCAGGGCAGGAGCTGGGCTGGGGGATCCTGGGGGGTCCCTTCCAGCTCAGGGTACTCCATGATTCATGCCAGACACCACTTGGGTCATGAGCTGCTGCTGACCAGGTATGGGAGTGAAAAAGGCCTCTCCAGTGACCAAAAAAACTCAAGAAAGGTCTCTGACCTGTAGCAAGACACAGGAGCCTCAGAAAGGTGCACTTCTTCACACTGCTCAGCAAGAGCATCACCCTTGCCCACCCATGCCCCTGAACACTCCTGGGCTCCAGCGCCTCCCTGAAAAGGTTCAGCCAAATCACAGCTAATGTTGTGTGTGGCACCAGCTGGTACTGCTCAGAGCTGGTTTTCAGCTTTTAAATGCTCTTTCTGTTTCAGTTCACTGCCTGCAATCTGTCTTGAGGTGAAACACCTATCCCACAAAAGGTCTTTCAGCTCCACCAAGCCCCAGCAGATAATTTTATGCAGAAATACCTAATTTATCACACAGTCAAGAGAACATTGCATTTTCACATGCAACTTCAGGAAGCAGCATGCTCTTAGGATGTCACCTGTTGGGTCTATTCCTCATTTCCTGCCCAGAAAAATCCATTAGTCTTCAACTCAACAACTACATCTCAGGGATGTAACCTACCCCTCACCTTTCCTGTTTATTAGTTGGGTCAGGAGGCCAGAATGGGACTGGCCAATGCAGAGATGTCACTGGTCCACTTCCAAATTGCTGCACGGTCTCCAGAGATGCATATACAATAAAACCTCTCCTCTCTGATACCTCCAGCCCTTGCTATCTCCTTTTACAACAGTTGGGTTCAAGCTGAATGACTCAGTGAGCTTTAAGAGAATGACATTATTCCTTGAGTTTTAACAGGGTAAAAAGTGATTTTACAAGTTAACATTTTCAATATGTTCTGGAAGTCAAACTACAGCTAAATAATAGCTTGGGGCACTTTATAAAAGAATTCTAAAACAGTTTGGGTTGGAAGGAAGCTTAAAGTCTATATTGTTCTAACAATGATGCCATGTGCAGGGACACCTTCCACTGTGCCAGGCTGCTCCAAGCCCCATCCAGCCTGGCCTGGGGCACTGCCAGGGATCCAGGGGCAGCCACAGCTGCTCTGGGCACCCTGGGCCAGGGCCTGCCCACCCTCCCAGCCAGCAATTCCTAATTGCCAAGAGCCCAAAATCTGTGCCTGCCCTCTGGCAGTGGGAGCCATTGCCTGGGTGCTGTCCCTGCAGGCCTTGTCCCCAGTCCCTGTGCAGCTCTCCCGGAGCCCCTGGAGGCCCTGGCAGGGGCTCTGAGGTGTCCCTGGAGCTTCTCTTGTGCAGCTCAACAGCCCCAGCTGTGCCAGGCTGGCTCCAGAGCAGAGGGGCTCCAGCCCTGGCAGCAGCTCCGTGGCCTCCTCTGCACTGGCTGCAGCAGCTCCAGCTCCTTGTGCTGTTGGAGATTCCCTTTGAAAGCAATAAAATGTACTAAACCCCAATATAATTCCGTATTTGTTCAACAAAGGTGGCACAGGACCACTGAATATCTGGTCTTTGTGGGGCTGGGTTTTCCCCTCCTGGACAGGATGTCAGCAATGTTCCCATTCCACACAGAAACCACACGTTACAGCTTCACATGCTAAAAATCATCAGCACCATCACATCCCCCTGCAGAGCTGGAAGCACGCCCAAGGAGCCTTCACAATCACTTAGCAGGTGTCAGACAGTAAAGAAGACACCTCTGTTTCCCTTGTGCATCTTCAGAAACTGGAAGCACAGCCGAGTGGTGGAACCACACACAAGGTGAACCCTGTGTGTCCAAACCAGGCTGGCACCTTCTGTGAGGGCCAAAAATAAATTGGGCCAGGGTTGACTTGCTCTTCTTCACTCCTGACACCCCCTCAGGTTCATGGTGTTCAGTGGTATCTTTAAAAACTTGGCATTTGGGCTTCTGTTTTACAGGAAAAATGTAACTGTCCCAGCATAAAACCAGAAGCTGTTTCTGGTGGAAACAGTGCTCAAACAGCTCAGGGGGTGGAAAGTTAATCAGGCCTCCCTGAACTCAGGGTTTCAAACAAGCAAGGTGCTTTCAAACAGCTTTCTGTTGGGAAGAAGAGATAGGGAAGGGATTAACTTTTATTTAATTTAATAGGAGAGAGTGCCAAGGCTAAGGCTGACGCACAACTGAAATGCCTCTAAAAGGCAGAGGTGAGGAGGGCACTCCAGGAGGCACTTTCATTTCTGGAGCTGGGTCTTCTTGGCAAAGTTCAAGACCTCTAAGAACTACTATAATTAATTGCCTCCTCCACAGCTCTTGTAGTCCTCATTCTATTGTATAATATATATATAATAAAAAACAACAACAACAACAACAACAACAACAATAATAATAATAATATATAATAAAAAACCATGAGGATCTACTGGGAAGGAACATTTTCAATTTCTCTTTTGAACTCTATCATGCAAGAGTTCATGCAAATTCCCTGGAAAATAACTGGCCAAGAAATCAAGATCAAAATTACTTTTTTTTTTACTCCATAAAATCAAACAATGCACCAGCACCCCAAAAAATGGTTCTGCATCTTCAAAGTATCAAAATTAATAAATTTTCTAATGAATTCTAGTTCAATTTTATTTTTTGGGCGGGGGGGTAGCAAAATAATTACAAAGTGTCTATTTCAACAAAAGTATTACCTCCGGTGCCACGTTAATTGAAGATTAGGCTGCAGAGTTTCTAATCAGATAATGGAACAATTTTAAGGTAGATCATTAGAATCGACAATTTTGTATTGTCAAGCCATGGGTCAGCCACAGTTGAGAAGCAAAAATCATCTACCCAGAAACAATGTCCATCTACAGAGACATGTGTAGAGAGGGGGAAAAAAAAAGAAAAATGAGGAAAAATCATGATTGAGGATGTGTATTTCTTCATAATGGCAAAACTAAAGTTGGGTTTTAATAGGCTTCAACCAGCAAAACTTAATTACATGAATAGGCTTACAAAAATGTGTTTTCTGAACACACATGTGAAAGACTGGTTCTCCTCAAGGCCACACATCCCACACTGCCCAGGCATGGGACCAGGGCCCAGAAGAGATATTTTTTTAATGTTTCACTGGTATGGGATGGCACTGGGGATTTCCTTCAAAGAGCAGCCGCTGAAGGCAGCAAAGCAAATTCCCCTGCTAACATTTCGAGGAAATGAGAAGTGTCTCAGCCCTCTTTGAGAGCCTCTTCTGTCACTGCATAGCACGACCATATCTGCTGAATTCTCTCTGTAAAATCCCCCTCTCAAATGAGGGTTCTGAAACTTTCTCAGAAGATGAAACACTGCAAATTTCTCTGCCCGTCAGCAGCATAAATTCACCAGGAAAAAAAATAAAAATCATGTAGTTTAGCAGAATTTACTTAGGGAAAATTTTCATAGTGGGGTTTGCTTTTGAATGCTTGCCCAATGATATAATCAAAGTCAAAGATCTGGAGACAAACTCCAGCCGAAGACCTTGGAGAGGCAGTGGGGACCTCACCAGCCTTTCCCAGCTTGCAGGGCAGGATGCTCTAATGGCACCAGGCACACTCCCCTCACACCCACCTTATGCAAACAGCAACAACCTGTTGGGTAAAACCCGGCTTGCTCTGGCTTGGGGCAGGCAGGCCCTGCCTCCCAAATGGCACATTTGGTTCATGGTCTCACTGGGACCCTCCCCATCCTCTGGGGCTCGCTGGGGTGCCTCAACAACCACCCTCCTTTATAGGATCACAGGATGGTTTGGGCTAGAAGGGACCTTAAATCCCATCCCATCCCACCCCCTGCCATGGGCAGGAACACCTTCCACTGTCCCAGGGTGCTCCAAGCCCTGTGCAACCTTGAATGTTCCACAGCCTCAAACTGCACTAGCAGAGGATCGTGTTGAACATTCAGAGGAATTTTTTTACAGAAAGGGTGATTTAACACTGCAAATGGCTGCCCAGGAAGGTGTTGGAGTCCCCATCCCTGGAGGTGTCCAAGAAATGGCTGGATCTGGCACTGAGTGCTCTGGGCTGGGTAACAAGGTGGGACCTGATGGCCTCAGAGGACTTTTCCATTCCGAGTGATTCTGGGATTCTGTTTCCAAGGATGGGGCATCCACCACCCCTCCGGGCAATCCTTTTCCTCTCTGGGACACAGCAGCACAGGCACATGCCACTTTTAGCTGTGGGGAGGGATCTGTCCCCAGGACACAGGAGGAGATGTGTCCCACTGAGGTCCTGGTGTATCTGGGGTCATTCCCAACCCCAGGCTACAGGAGGAGATGTGTCCCACTGAGGTCCTGGTGTATCTGGGGTCATTCCTGTCCCCAGGACACAGGAGGAAATGTGTCCCACTGAGGTCCTGGTGTGCCTGGGGTCATTCCTGTCCCCAGGACACAGGAGGAGATGTGTCCCAGTGAGGTCCTGGTGTGTCTGGGGTCATTCCTGTCCCCAGGACACAGGAGGAGATGTGTCCCAGTGAGGTCCTGGTGTGTCTGGGGTCATTCCTGTCCCCAGGACACAGGAGGAGATGTGTCCCACTGAGGTCCTGGTGTGTCTGGGGTCATTCCTGTCCCCAGGACACAGGAGGAGATGTTTCCCAGTGATGTCCTAGTGTGTCTGGGGTCATTTCCAACCCCTGGGCCCCTCCTGCCAGCCCCACAGGTAACAACCAGGCCCTGCCTCAGGCCGGCACTGTCCAGCATGAAGAGTGATAAATAATGGGGGATTGGCCAAATCTACTGGCTGATCCATGCCTAGATAAGTCCTCCCAGCTGCCCCAGCCACACAGGGAAGCAGTTGTGAGCTGACTTGGTGCCCCTTTTCCTCTCTCCTCATCACACGAGGAGCGGCCCCAGACATAGCGATGCCCTCAGAGCAGAGCATGCTCAGCACAAATATTGCTGGTTTTACTCACAAGCAGGAGTTAGAGAGGGCTTTCTCCACCCAGGTACTTTGCAGCAGAGTTGGATGCATCATTTGCTTTGATGATGAGCTGCATCAACCCATCTGGGCCCACCCAAGGAGCTCTTTATGCAGGAGACCCCCAGTCCAGGGAGGAGATCCCGTACCTTGAAGGACACCAGCACAGAGCTTCTCCTGGATGTGGGGCAAGCTGGATTGCTCCATTCTTTGGAGCAGAGCCATGAGCAGTCAATGCTACCAGCTCTCCCTCTAAGGAAGATCTGGGAAAATTATTTTCTAGCTCCTTTCCATAGAAAAAGTCCTAAAATGCAAAGATGTCAGCAGGTATGGCTGAGACCAGCCACACTTTGATTCTTCAACAGGAAGCTAAAGAGCTGAGAAGATCCTTCTCAATACATAAATGTGATGGGAAATGACTTAGTCCAGTGCTGGTAAAGCTCAGGATAACATCCAGCCTGGCACAGCTGCACAAGAGCGGTGGACGTGATCCTGAGGAACGGCATATTCATTTATTTATTAAGTCTCATGCCAAAAATACTGGAGCACTATTTGCTTGTAGAAATATTTAGTTCAGTCTGGGACTGCCCTTCCTGAAGCTGGTGTGGGATTATTTACCTAGGCAGAAAATTGCAGGGTGTACTCAGGTAGGAATAACGTGGCCAGATCTGGGATCTGCTCCTGTCACTGGCAAAACAACCGGCCTGGCAGAGCAGCCCGTGGGGAGGGTGATTAAAGGGTCCTTTTCCCTCCTGCCCCAGAGGGTGAAATGTGAAAGCATCTCCTTGAGGAGCCCCTGAGCAGGGTGAGCAGCTGAAGAAGACACATTTGCCCCAGGCATGCAAGGGCCCAGTGTCCTGTGGCATCCCCCCGTTCTCCTCAGCCCATGGTGGGATGGGTGGGATTGGGGGGAAAACACTGATTTCAGGCAAAGGCAAGAGCTGTTAGTAGATCAAGGCTAGGTAGGGAAAGGTTGTCCTACTCACAGCTCTAACAGGAGTGTGTGAGAGCCACAGACATCTCTGCCTTCTGGAGACCCACCTTAGGTAGCGGAGAGCCCACCTGGAAGACCTAAACAGAGGCCGTTGAGTAAATCTGTCTTGCAGCCCCTCAAAAACACACAGGGACAGGACAAACCTTGCTAAATACTTTCACTCCCTGAAGAAATCTTCATCAAATTCTATTAGGAAATTGTCTCAAGCAGTTTTCCCCAAGATGAGGGAGGCAGCTCCCACCCCAAAAGTCCTCTGGTTCAGCCAAACACCGTGTGGGTGTCTCCCTCCTTTACCCCAAATCCATTTCTGACCTGATGCCCAGAGGTTGTCATTCTGTAATTTGCCCCTCTCCCCCCTCCCCATCATTACTCCTGCACTTTCCCTGCCAGCTGCTGCTGCTGCAGTACCAAAAGTGTGTCAGAACCACATTTTTCTCCTGCACTGGGCTGGGCAGGTGAGGAGGGAGCAGAACATGGACAGGCACCCCCAGGCATCCCCGTGCTGGGTGCCCAAGGGGAAGAGGGTCTGGTGACAGACTGCACAATTTTGGATGGGGCTGCAGCAGCCCCCTGTACCCAGTAACATCTTGTTCCTACAGATAAAACAGGGGTCTCATCACCTTTGGTTCTGGGATGTCTCATGTACACCAGGACAGTAATATAAGCCAGAAATACTTCCCAGACCTGGCAATCTCACAGCTGATAATGAGAAACATTTTCTTTAACAGAAGACTTCCAGGCATAGAAACACTGAGAATAAATCTTATCAATACTAAGAATGAAGACAAATTATTCCAAACCCAGGATGAGGATTCCATAAATCTGTGAATTGCTCCCGGTGGTGGGAGGAGAGAGCCAACAAGCATCTTGTCAGGAGACCATGCAGAGGTGGGCACCACTGCAGGGAAACCCTGGATAAGCTCTTGGGGCTGTCGTGCCCTTCTGTTTGATCCCAGTGCTGAGCAGCGATGGGCTCCCAGGGTCACCATCCTGGCCAGGCAGCACTGCAGGGTACCAGGGAGCAGGGGGTGGAACCTGCTTCAAAGCAACCCGGGGTAAACACTGCAGCTAAAAATCCTGTGGGCCTATCACTGCAGCTGCCAAAGCTTCTGTCTGTGTCCCAGATAGGAATTTGGAGATAAGAGAGTATGCAGAGCCCACGGAGCATTAGGATGGAGCATTAGGACTGTGTTTCACCCAGCGTGGCAGTGACTCACGCTGCCAGCATGGGTAAGTAATGCCCCCCCTCCATCCTTCTGCTCTTGCTCCATCTGCACTAAGATTGGTGCAGAACTATAGAAACTGTATTAATAAAGGTCTTTTATGTGGGTTTAATCATCTTCCAGGATCTGCCAGACCACAAACTTGAAACTCTTTATGAATGTGACTCACTCCCAGAGCACACGTTCATTGGTCGACAGACTCTCCTGATTTTGCCCTGTGAAATTCTTTTTCCTATTGGAAGAGAGGGCCTGAGGTGTTACCTATGCTGCAATGGAGTTCACTGACTCACAGTAACCCCAGATACTTGTATTACATTATTTGATACTCATTCATTCATCTCAGAGCAGTCTCACAATAAACACTGACCCCCCCCCCCTTCAGCAGAAATTACCATGTGTGCAGATACACTTCCTAATTTTGCAACACATTTTACAGAGTAAGGCTATCTGCAAGACTGAAACAAACGGAAAAAGAAAAAGTTATTTTTCTCCTCAAATATATTAAACATCCAGATTTGTCACGGTGCACCTAAAGAAAAGGATTTGTATGAAGAACCTCAATGTGTTTTGAATCAGTATCAGATCCCACTTAGGAGCTGGTGTCTGACCTACAGAGAAATGCAGTACAGCCAGAGATGAATGAATTTTAGTGACATTTTTAGAGTCAAATATGAGCTTGGCAAGTGATTCATAAAGAAGAAAGTTGATAAATATGGACGCAGAGTTCAGCACTGGCAATTTAAGCTGAGCTGGGGTTGCTGCAATATTAAAGCCATTGAATGTCTGTATTGTACAGAGATCTCTCCAGTTCCTGTTCCCCCGAGCTGCAGAGGGATGGGGGATCCCGGGTCAGGCTCACAGGCTCTGTGCTGCACACATAATCCACGGAGCCAATTAGAGGCTCATGCACATCATCACAAATCTCTGTTAGTGCAGAAAAACGGAAAGGAGAGATTTCCTGCTTACAAAGAGCCAGGAAATGTCCAGCTTGGCAGAGGTGTGAAACTCAAACCCTCAACACAGGTGATGGGCTCAGCTGCTAAAGAGGAAGCTATTCACAGGGGGGGCATTGCAGAGACCTATGGATTTGACCCTCTTTACAAGCATCTGTTTGTCAAGTTCACCAATTCACACGAGCCCGGGGGCACCTCCTTTGCGTGCGTTTATTTGTACATCTGCACTCACAGCACTGTACAGACCATCTCCCACCCAGGGCTGCCCCTCAGGCAACCTCCCAGGCTGCCCTTCCAGTGCAACAAAAAATCAGCCCCCAAATCCGGACCTGCTCACTGCCCTTACACATTTACACCAGTCAAAGTGCCTCGTTGGAAAAACTCAGAGCAAAGCAGGCAGGCAAGAGGCAAATGCATTCCTAAATATCTTCTCCAAGGCGCTGGATCCTCTGCAAAGCAGGACATAATAAAAAGCCAGTATCACCACAGCTTGTCCTCCCCACACTGAGCACTGGCTCACACACTGAAGAAAATGTCTTGGATGTCTGTCTGGAACACAGCCACTTGCTGACAGCCTACCATAACATTATATACAGGGCTATCTTACCTTCCAATTACACGTCCCCAGGGTGTTCCCTAAATGTGACTATGCTGATTATATTCAGCAACTCTCCTTCTATTGAAAGGCACTTACTTCCCCTCTCCCTCCCAATTTATTCCAGACACACTAGAAGGCTGAATAAAAAACACTGAACTCTGTTGCCCATTTTAATTTCAGATACAATTTAAATTTTAAATTTTAATTTCCAAACACGGTTTTTCCTTTACATATTTCTCAAATGCCTTCAGTATCCTGATGTATCCTGCTGATTACTCCAGTCACCAGTACATTTTTTTTCCCAGAGCAAACGTCTCTATGGAGTATTTCCCTCCATTTGGCACAAGGAAATTGGTACCAGAGGGGAGAGAAGAGAGTGCTGAGGATGGATGAATAGATGGATGGAGGTCCCTTCTGCATCCATCTCGGATGCAATAGCACAGAGTTCCTATCACACAGGAAAGGTCTCTCATGTCACCACTTCTTCTGTGTTTGCACAGTACATTTGGCTCCCCCGTGAGCCATGACCATGTCAGCATTGGCAAACTCCACTCCAGTGTTGACATCTTTTGCAAACACCCTCTTCATTCAACAAACAGCACCAAAAGGCACATTGAAATATCTGAGGCGTCAGCAGAGCAAAATAATACGCACATGGATATTTTACCAACATACTCATGGACTGCAGAAAATCCTTATTTACCACAGATTAGCAGACCTCCTCTGTCAAAAGGCTAAAAAAAAGTGCAGCAGCCTGAAATAGAAACAAACACACTTGTTTGGTCACTGAGGTCAGTGCTGCTCTCTTGTGAGGAGCTTTGTCATCCAGCTCTCAGGAACTGTGCTGCTGTCATTGCAGCCATCCCTGCGGGCCCAGGGCTGTGCTGCTGTCATTGCAGCCATCCCTGCGTGCCCAGGGCTGTGCTGCTGTCATTGCAGCCATCCCTGTGTGCCCAAAGCTGGGAGATGCAGGGACACATCCCTGTGTGCCCAGAGCTGGGAGATGCAGGGACACATCCCTGTGTGCCCAAAGCTGAGAGATGCAGGGACACATCCCTGTGTGCCCAGCACTGGGAGATGCAGGGACACATCCCTGTGTGCCCAAAGCTGAGAGATGCAGGGACACATCCCTGTGTGCCCAGCACTGGGAGATGCAGGGACAAATCCCTGTGCCTCACCCATCACACTCCCAGAGCCTGGGTCCCCAGCCATCCTCCCCTGCTCCTGGCCAGCCTGAGATGCTGCCAGGCAGCCCTGGAACCTCTCTGCCTGCCTTCCTAGGAGCTGATACAAGAAGCAAAGAGGTGAAAAGCCAACCTGACAAAGGGAGCAGGCTCCAGCTGCCGTGAAAGCCTCAAAAAACCCCAACTCCAGTCAGTGACTGCCAGTGCCAACATCTGGGTTCACTGAACCCAAGTTGTGGCTTTGATTTCCTGTGATTCACCTGTGAGATAAAGTGCTCAGTCAGCTCCATCAGACATAGGGTAGAAGAAGAGACCACTATACTCCCTTCAGAAAACCTGGCACACACAGATATCTTGACTGAGGTCAGGCTTCCCAGTGCTCCAGGCTGCCTGCCCCATAAGGCCAGGGGGCTCCCCAGGACACTGTGCACAGCAGGCTTTCCTAGAAGCCTGCTCCAGTAATTTTGTTGTCAGAGCAGTTCTTTTTAAAGGTGTTTGTAGAAGGCAGAGAGGGATAATCGTGGCTGAGCAGGAAAGCACAGGCAGGATGAAATCCAGGGCGAGTGCGCTGAGCTGCGACGCGGTGCTGTGGGGCTGCTCCTGTGAACTGCAGGGAGATGGTTATGGATGTGCTGCAATACAGCCACTGGGGTTTGCCTTCTTTTCTTTCTCTTTTCCTTTTTCTTCTTTTCCATAAAGAGCTAATATCTTGGGAAGCCTTCCAAGGCGGCTCGAAAGAGAGGTGGACATGCCAAAACATGATGCGCGCTGGACACCGCTCCCCGCTGCAGGCTGCCAACCAGCTTCTCCAGCCAGCTGCTTTAGGAGTTGACAAGATTTTCCATAGTCCAGGATCAAATTTAGAAGCAGTGATCCAGCTAGCAGCAAGCAGCACAGATGGTTTCTTTGTCAGGAGAGCAGCAGGTAGAGATCTTCCAGCTCAGGGGACTGATCTGCCTGGCCTCAGGTCTCCCTGTTGACTCAGAGCAGGAAAAACCTCAGCAAGCTTTGGTGGGATTCAGGCTGGAAGACCCAAACCCACCCCAGGCAGGAGATGCCAGATAGGTCCTTTTCCCCTCCTTTAACCTCCCCCACCACCTGCACTCTGTGATCCATATGTTTATTTGCTCTGCAAGGCGGAGCCAATTCCTGGCACTCTTTGGAAAGCCACCACCTGTTCCAAGAGACCTTGGTGACTGCCCTTTTGCAGTCATTATGTTTGCAATAAAATTCAAGCAAGCCCATAAAAACCAGGGGGAAAAATCAGATCAAGTGTGGGTCCAGCCCCGGAAGAAAAAAGAATTTCTGGATTTAGCTCAGGGGTGCTCAGATCTCAGCCTGGGCTTTCTGCCAGGCACCAAAAGCTCCCTGCAAACCCAGTCTGGAGACAGAGCTGTGCCATGGCAAATGGGCTGGGAATATCTCTGAAGGGGCTCCACAAATCCCCATGCACTGAGAGCCCTGCCAGGAGACAGCACTGGGCAGCTACTGGAAGGGGGAACTGAAATGTTAAAGTTCAGGTCCTAACACCAAAATCTCACCTCCAGCACCAGAGCTTTGTGCTGGGTCACTCCCACACAGTGGGACAACTGCTCTGGCTCTCCCAGTGCCTGGGCTGCTCTCTGGGGCTGACAAAGGCAGAAAACCTGTCTCCACCTCCAGCACTGAGCTGTTTCCTCACCTCCAGCGAGGACCAAACCCGTGTGCCTCAGTTTCCCCACCTGCTACAGGGGCCCAGCAGCACCTTGAAGTCTCTCACAGTGCAACTCATACCACATGCAAGACCTATGTACCATTGCACTGCAATTATAATAATTTCCCATACTAAGCGTGGCTTTTCCTTCTCCACTGAGAGCTTTCCCTGCTGGCTTGCAGGAGGCAGAGCAAGAGGAGCCCTGCTCACACCACTGCTGCTCCAGGCCACGTCACTGGGCTCACACCACCCTCCTGCACCATATTTCTTTCGGGAATGCAACACAAAGAGCGTGGGAAGCACGGAGGGACCGGGCCCTTGATGTGCAGCCCTCAGACAAATCCCGTGGATTTGCTCCTTCTCCCTTGCCTCTGCCTCTTTGTAGCCGTGACCTCTCCCTGGCGAGGCCAACCTTCTCCATGGCATTTCGGGGCTGACCAGGGCACTGAATAGGGAATTAGCCAGAACACAGCCTCCTTTGTTGCAATACTTCTTCTAATATATGTAAATGGGGCAGGTTGCTGTTCCAGCCCCAGCACCCACCCGCAGGTAGGGGCCTTCCCCCCGTGGCAGAAGCCAGAGCGGGGCCCAGCCCACGTTCCTGGGTGAAACACAAGCTGCATTCCTCCTTCCTGCCCTCCCAGCAGAGAAACATGAACGGCCCAGATAAAGCCACCCAACATTTGATATTTCACAGGGCAAGAATGCACTTCATCCTCCTTAGGACAGGGTTTTCGTGCCATGTCCTCCTGCTGACAGATCACTTCCACTCAGCTGGCTTGGGGGTCTGGAGCAGGACACAGCGCCCTACGGTGGCAGTGCCTTCAGACCCAGATGATCCTGCTCCTTTCTTGAGGTTCTTTTGTCCTTCACCTCTGCTGTGGGGTCACCCATTGTCCTGCCTGGTGATGGGTTGGCAGTTTTCACAGGAAGGTGACTCATCATTCTCTCATCACCCTCTCATCTTTGGGGCACTCAGCTGGTGTTTGGATACCTCCTGATGCCTCCTCCCAGACACAGACTGCTACTATCAGGTTCAGGCTGGAGCTCCATGGGCCCAGGAGCAGGGAATTCAGTCATGGAACTGCCACTTGAAGCCCAGGACTTGTCCCATGTTTTGGTCCACGTAGTCCATAAACAGGAAAAAAAATCAAGGTTTGGCTGAGGGACACACAAATATTTCAAGCACATCTGAGGGGAGCTCCAAGACAGACCCCAGACCTTCCTGCAGAGGTGTTTTAGTGACTAAGAGTGAATCCTGTGGCAGAGTGCAGCTGAGGGGAGCCACCAGAGGAAAGGGAAGGTGGGATTTTGCTCTACACATCCCCATTTCAATGCATGACTCTGTAGTTTCGCTTTTGGTAGCAAACACCAGAGCTACAGGCAACAAAGGCAGCAAAGAGAAGAAAAAAGGAAGAGGAGGAGACAGAGGGGGAGTGGGATCAGAGATTAAAGGGCACCCCAAACCTCATACAAAACATTTTGCTTTTGATCTTGTCCTTGATCACAAAGGTCCATCCCACTTTTGCACAGTCAGAGGTCATATTATGGCTTGTTTTCTCAACAAAAAGAAATACAACACCAGAAACTTGCAGAAATTGGCTCTCACGCACAGACCTGAGCAAGGGTCACATTTCCAAAGTGTGTGTCCTGTCTGAGCAGAGGACATGAGAGAGCCTGGAAGGTCTGGGGATGGCTGCAGCTCTGCTTTCTGTGTGAATGCAGATGAGCAGTTTAGAATCCAGCTCCTTCCACCCTGCCCCAGGCTGGCGAGGTTTTAAGCAAATTGGACAAAGAAGGAGAGATCTCAAGAAACCAGTTTTTCTACAAGGCTTCTGGAAGTTTATGTTGGGAAGAATAGAGTGAGGGAAAAAAAAAAAAGACCCTGTAAGTGTATCCATTCAGAGTAAGAATCAATCTGTGGGTTCATTTCCTACTAAATATTGGAGAAACACATCAGAGACCTCTTAAAAGGCATTGGCATCAGAGAGCTTTTAATCAAAGCTCCTATTTCCTTCAACACCAAAATCAATCAACATCAAGACACCAACTCATGGTAAATCAGGCGTCCTAGCTGCAATGCTCACAGGGTTTTCCCTTTCCTCTCTCTTGGACAAGGTACAAGAAATAAAAAGCTTGTTTCCAAACTGTACAAATTTGAAGTGAGCAGCTGTTCACCAGGGAAAGACCCAGAGCTAATTACCAAGCTCATCTAACAACCTCCTTGGGAGGCTTGTAGGTGGTTCAGGTTGGAGTGGGCCCTGGGGGAGCTCTGCAGGCTGAGCCCCTGCTCCAGGCAAGGTCAGCTGTGAATTCACACCAGCACTCAGGGCTTGACTCAGCTGAGTCACAGAAGCCTCCAAGCATGGAGACTGCAGCCTCTCTGGGCAGAGCTTCCCTGCAGATCCCTAATCTGGGATGTGAGGGGCAAGGAGGTACTGGTTGGTGGCAAGGGAATCACAGGAATGTCACAAAGAGCACAGCTGACCTCCCTCTCGGGGTTCCTGTCTTATCAACACCTATTGACACCAGGAGGAAAACGGTTTTGGCAAGTTTTGGCAAAATCCAAAGTAAAACCCACAGTGACTACAAACACCTCTGCAAAATGAAGTTCTCCAGGGAAAGCACAAAGCACAGCCTTTCCCCCTGCAGCTGCATTAGGAAAAATCCACCCATTGCCTGCCCACGGTGATCTCAAGCCCTATATTTAAACTAGGAAATCAGCTGTCATTGGGAAAGTAACCTGGGTATTTTCAGCCACCGAAGAGGAGGATTCCTGGCATAGCCTGGGGCTGCTCCATGGCAATCACAGAGCTCAGTTGCCTTTTGTGGGAATAAACCTCGGGACTGGCCCGGGAAGGAGGAGGGGAGCAGGGCAGGTTCAGCTGGTGTGAGGTGTGATGGGTGCAGGTCGCAGCCCACTCCACATCCCGTGACACAACCAAGCCCTGGGAAGTCTTGGGCAAAGCCCAATGTACCTAAAGAGTGGTTATTAGGCCCAGAAAGAGTCGGTCTCTGACTACTGCCAGTGAGCAGCTGGGTGAGTCCATAAATGCAGGTGTGTGAGGTTACAGCCCAACACAGATGGGGGCTGGTCTCAGCTAGCCTAGCTCAGGTGTTTCTACATAACATTTCCTGCCTTACAGATGTATTTACATTCCCATCCCCTACTTTCCTGCATGACCAGAGCTCATTTCCAGCGACTTGATGCACACCTTATGCAGCAGGGCACAGAGAGCAGGAATGGAGCAGTCTAGGTCCCGACCCAATGCAGAAAAGGCTGTGCCACACTGTTACTGCATCCCTGGCTGTCCCAAAGCACTTTCTGAAACCAGCAGCGAGGTTCAGCTCGGCCCAACACGGCACCAACCCCAGGTGCTAAAATTGTGATAGGATCAGAAAATTAAAGTGGTTTGTTACAAGCAGCAGCTTCTTCCTGCAAAGGTACAAGTGCAGCACATCACTGTACTGGTGGGAAAGAACCAGTGCTGATCTTCACTCCTGTTTTATTCATGGCCTCATTTCCCTCAGGCAGAGGCAGTGATGAAGACCCATCCATGGGATTATTCTTGCTAATGAGTGAACAGGAAAGAGCCCAGAATTGCTCTTAGTTTCGAGACTGAGGGATTGATGCTCAAAATACCCATTTACCTGGGATCTGAGTTCCTGGCAGCTGGGACATCCTCCTCAGGCTTAGCTTTTGTGCCAGCCCCTGAGCTGCCACTGTCAGAGCACAGGCACACCGTGGGGAGACCAGAGTGGGGTAACAAGCACAGCACAGCTGCCTGCCTTTGCATCACCTCCCGCTGGCTGTAACTCCCCACTCCTCTCCTGCTCACAAAAGTGTGCCTCTGTTGACAGCTCCCTCAGCACAAGGCATCTGAAGCTGCTCAGCATTTTCCACCTGCTCGATGCTGTGCTGCAAGACCCTTTTCCTACCAGGTTAGGGAAGTACCTGTGGTGCTTCCAGTTGCTGATCCAGGTGTCCTTCTCATGTACCTTGGCAATACACAACTGAATGGCCACCAATCCCACCTTTGTGTCCAGCATCTCCCGGCTCCTCTCTCCCTCATTCCCTGGGCTGGTGGAGACTCTCTCTCTGTGGAATAAGAATTGAGATGCTCCAGGGAAGGAGGCTCAATACTGAAATCACAGAATCACAGAATCCTAGAAGAATTTGGGTTGGAAGGAACTTCAGTGATGATCCAAGTCCATGGGCAGGGACACCTTCCACTGTCCCAGGCTGCTCCAAGCCCCATCCAGCCTGGCCCTGGGACACTGCCAGGGATCCAGGGGCAGCCACAGCTGCTCTGGGCACCCTGGGCCAGGGCCTGCCCACCCTCCCAGCCAGCAATTCCTAATTCCCAGTATCCCAAAATCTGTGCCTGCCCTCTGGCAGTGGGAGCCATTGCCTGGGTGCTGTCCCTGCAGGCCTTGTCCCCAGTCCCTGGGCAGCTCTGCTGGAGCCCCTGGAGGCCCTGGCAGGGGCTCTGAGGTGTCCCTGGAGCCTTCTCTTGTGCAGCTCAACAGCCTCAGCTCTCCCAGATTTTAAAATGCGGACTCCTCTCCTCCACTTTCCCTCTGTTTGAGACATTTTCCTTCCCTCCCATTTCCCCATCACTGCCTCTGCCACCTCCAAGAGCTCCTACTCCGCAATGCCATGAGCCCATTTCTTTGGCTTCTTGCTCCTAGGTGTAACCCAACCATCTGTGACTGCTGGTAGCCAGAGCTCAGTTTTCCTTTATCCTCCCTCCCGGTGTAAAATCTGATTTCTTGGTGATGCCCCAGACATTATCATGGTACCCCCAAGCCCCACTCACAGCCTCCCAATGTCCCCCTTCTCCCCAGCCCTACACCCCTCACTCCTGGAGGCAGAGGAAGCCAAACTGCACAGACAAGCCCTGGCTTGGCAGCAATGCCAAGAAACTTGGAGATTTCCTGCTGGAGCACCTATGGAAAATGAATAGCTTATTTTTTCCTCCGTGTGTTCCCATTTATTCACACTGAACACTCCCCAGTGTTTCCTGTCTCGGCAGAAGCTGTGTTTGCTGTACCCAAAACCCTCTCAAAAAAGCCACTAGACAGTCATATCCCATCAGGATAGCTGCCCCTGGATGTTTTATGGGATCATGGCATCAAACAGGGTATATTTGTAACTGTTTTCACCATACATAGTCCTCCCCACTCTCCAAAAAGGGTTTTCAAGGACAATATTTTTTTTAAATAATTTTTAAAATTATTTAGATTATTGCAGAATTTCTTGAAGACCACTTATTTTGCTATCAACAGAAACAATCAGATCCCAGAGACTATTGAGAAAACCTTGCCCTGAGTAAATGAATCCCAGAACACTGAAGAAGTCACGTCCACCTGTTATCAGAAGCCACACACCTTTGTAAGCACTTGGGTATATATAATTTAACTCCCCCCCCAAACCACCTATTATCAAATGCAGCATTTATCAGAGCTACCAAATGCTTTTAAAAAGATCTTTTTACTTATTTAAGAACTTAAAGATATTTTTGGGGAAGGTCTAATCCATTTTGGAAAGTCTGCTCCACATTTTTAAACCTGCTGATAAAGTCACTGCTGTTGCTGCAAAGGATCTGTCAGTTCCCTGAAGAGATGCAGAAAGTATTTTTATACTAAAAAAGCTGTGGATGCAGCATCAGGTCCATACTTAACAGATATGAAATGTTCTCATTTTTAAAGACTAGAGCTGGATAATTTTGGCAGCCTCTTTGTATTGCATCTTAATTATTTTTTTCTTCCAACTAAACAGAAATATTTTCTCTCGATTTCTTGAAACAAGGACAGTTCATGCATCATTTGGCAGCCCTCTGCAAGCAGTTTGTACTTGAATTTCCAGAAACAGTGTGTTATTTACACTGCCAATTGCAACACTTTTTTGTGTAAAAGCTCCCTTAGATTTCACCAATCTTTGCCTTTTCTTTTTTTTTTTTTTTTTTTTTTTTTTGAATAAACAGACCCTGAAGGCAAGAAGAACACTGCAGGGAAGGAAAATAGCTCCAATACTGCTGGAGCTGGAGGCCAAATACAAATTCCACACTCTCTGCCGGCTCAGGTTGATAAATTTGCTGGGATTTCAAGGCGCAGCCCCAGAATTTCATGTTCCCTGGGAGAGCGTTGATGCACAAGATATATCTGTCCCTTAATATGCTACTTTTCCAGGGGAATGTGTTGATTAGCCCCGAGCTGGACAAAAATGCACTTCTCATTGCTGCCCTGTGGAAGTCCTTCAGGGCTCTCCAAGGCTGGGAAGAAGGACTGGTGAAGGCTGAGGAACAGAAGGGGAGGTGGATCCTGCTGGGGATCATTGCCTCATCCTGCTGGGGATGCCGCTCAGATGCAAATTCAGCCCTTTTCTATTTTTTTTTTTTTTTTTAACACGCAGATTTGTTGTTTAAACAACACCAAACCACAGATCCCAAAGTGCCACCTGCTCCCACTCACACAGAGCGACCCCAGTGTCTGTCACTGCTCTCATTCCATCCTCAGCATCCATCCCCTTCCAGCTGCTTTCCAATGGGAGCCACAGTTTTAGGAAACACTGGAGTCTGCAAACATCCATGATTATTTCTCTTTAGGCAAGCCAGATGTTATTAAATGGGGAACACCACATGAGCTGATATTTCATGTTCATGGGTTTTTAGAAACAAAACAAGAGCTTGCAGTAAATCAACTCCATTGGAATAATATGTATGGGAAAAAAAAGGAAAAAATTAAATCCTGGAGTGTATAGTTGTAGAAATAAGACACAATACCAGAAAAAAAAGGTCCAGAAAGCTCATTTTTTAACTTGAGAAGTTCATGCTTTCAAAAGGCACAGCTCGTCCCACACTCCCACCCCTGCAGAGGAGAGAGGAGAAGCTGAAGGCATTTAGCAGACATTTGCATCTATATTCTGCAAGCAGCAGATGCAAAGGAAGAGATTCATTTCCCCTAACATAAGCCATCTAAAAATTAAATGCTGATAGTCATCTTGGATTCTTTTTAAACCCAGATTAAAATAGCTGCTATGTGCAGGTCTGCCCTGCTCTCTCCCCAGAGATTACAGAAAGCACTCAAGTGCCAAAATTAAATAGGGGGCTGAAATTAAACCAGAGGTATCCCACCCTCAGCACAGCTCCTGAATGCAATGCCTTGTATCCAAAGCACACTGGAATCCCTGGAAAAATCACGGCTGTAATCCTGGAAGGGTGTTTGACTCCTCTGCTGCTGCTCAGGGATTCGGGGAGGTCAGGTTGACCTGAGGTGCTGTGTCAGCCCCTACCCAACCTGCCAGCACCCTTCAGCACAGCACAGCAAGGTCCATCTGCCTGGGCTCAAATGGAAAGGCAGAAGTGGAGAAGGTGCTCGTGCTCCCAAACTCTCTGCTGGGATCGATTTCTTGCGATATTTTTACTGTCAGATATCCTGAGCCCTACCAGAGCAGCATCACTCTGAAGGCGTTGGAACAAGCATCTCTGGGGTGCAAAGGCAGGAACTGCAGCAAAATCCTCAAAAAGGGTCTAACAGGGTGCAGAAAAATAGAACATAAAGAATTTAAACATGCGCCCCTGAGCAGCACCCAAAGCCGCGCTGCGGCAGAGCGGGCGCTCCAGGGAGCGGGAGAGCAGCAGGAGATGCTCCCTTGGCTGCCCAAAAGGCACCACCAGGAGACTCTGAGGCATCCAAGGCAGGGGAGGGAGAAGCCCTGGAAAGGAGCCCCGATTTTCATTTTTGTTGCTGGAGTCTTGCACTGCAAGGCTCGTGATCGAGGGCTCTGCCCATTTGAACACCCAGCTTCAGGGGGAGGCGGCGTGGGGAGCAGAGTGGGAGCAGACAGGGGACCAAGCTCATCTGCTTTTATTCTTTCTATTTTTTAATTTTTTTTTTTTTTAACGTGGCAGGTGCTGGTTTTCCATGCACGCTGCCAGCTCCACACACGCTTTTTTTTTTTTTTTTTTTTTTTTTCCCCTAACACGTTCCTTTGAGAAACAAAGGTTCGACGCAAAACGCTGCCCCTGATGAAATGTGGAAAGCGCCCGGTCTGGCTGCTGGTGAGTGCAGCTATTCATCTGACTAAGCAGCATTTGACATTTGGGCTTGGTGGGTCTCAAGTTTCCCTCTAGTAAGATATGGGCTGACTCCGCCGCAGCCAATCTCGGTCGGAGGCGCGGATGGTGCCGCAGGGAGGGAGGGAGGCAGGGAGGGAGGCAGGAGCGCATCCCAGACGGAGCAGCACCCACGGGCTGTGCGAGAGCGGCGCTGCGAGCCTGACCTCAGCTGCACCGCAGCCGTGGCACCGCTGCCCGGTCCTCCCGGACCTGCTGGGGATGCTGCTCAGCCGCCAGCTCACACCTTTTCTTTTTCTTTTCTTTTTTTTTTTTTTTTTTTTTTTTTTTAACATTTCTTCATGACTTCCACTTGGTTTTTTGCTTCTCTTCCCCCGTTTACCAGAGTTTTGTGTTTCCTGTTGCCCGCGTGGTTCATCTTCTGCTGTAACCGGAGGCAAGCGGAAGCTGTTTTACAAGAGCAGCACCGAGTTTCCCAGCCCAGGTTCGAACTTGGTGCAACACGCCCAGCAGCACAAAGGGAAATCCTTTCTGTCGGCCAGTGTTTCAGAATAAATCCAGTCAAACTGAAATCATACCAAAAGTGACAGGCTTGCAGAGCCGCTGGCTGCGCGCTGCACGGAGGCTGTGAGCTGAATCCACAACTCAGACATGTCCTCCCAGATGGAGAGAGTCCAAGCCAGACAACAATACCACAGCCCGGTCTTCTGAGAGGTGTAATCCACAAAAAATCCTTCTCTGGGTGGATGTGTCACTGCCCAAGCACAGAGAGCCAGCTGGATGGAGCTGGCATCTTTGCCTTTGATGAGTAAAGCATTAAGTATGATTTGGTAGAGACACTTTGTGGTACTGGGAAGATCTGTAACATCCTTTAATCTTTACATTTCTCTTTGCCTTTTGTGCTCCTCCTCCCAACCCCAAGATTTTTGCTTTAACTACAAGCAAGGACAAAAAGAAGGGAGCTGCAGCATAAATGACATGAATACTAAAATAAGTGCCATTTATAAATAAGGGGTTTTTAAGTATTACCAATTCCTGATGCAAGTACTAAACTCCTTGTCCACAAAATTTAAAAAGGGCTTGTACAATACAGTTTTTCAATGAGTAAAAATCCCTTACCACTTTATTTTGCACCAGACTTCTCAGGACTATTACTTGCAACATTGCCACAGAGTCTCCCAGCTCCTAACAGCACCATCCCCAAAGACCCACTTGTCACCCTCATTTCCACTTCTTGAGACTTTCTATTAGTGGAAATGAAATCTGCAGAGTTGCAAAGCTCATTGCATAACTTGTTCAAAAGGAGTTAGGAACAAACACAAACACATCTCGTGGATGACAATGAGCCCCTGGGAACCCTGAAGTCCCAACAGGCATCTACTCACTCCAAAAAGCTATCTAAGGACCCAACCCCAGCCTCACTGAGTGCAGGAAAAAAATTAAATCCAGACCACAAGTGCTGCGGAACACTGTAAAGCCATGGCTTATAGACTTTATTTGCCATGTACCCCCATTTGTTTGCTTCAGGAGCTGGATAGCCTCATCCCAGGATGGTTTTCTGCATGGTCCCTGGCTGCCCAAGAACTCAGGCAAAGCTCAGCCTGACTTTGAGCCATCCCTTGGTTGGAGGAGATGCTGAAGCCCTCCTGAACAGGGTCTCAGGGCATCAAGTCAGTGATCAGCCATGTGGTGGGACTGCAGGCATGCACAGGTCTCACAAGTGCAGCACGCTGTTGCAGTCCATGCAAGATGTGGCATGTTCCTCTGCTCCAAGTACACCCAAGATACTCATCTACTCTGCAAACACAGCCCGGAGAGTGCTCATGTGGACAAACAGGGGTATGAGCAGCCTTGAACACAAATATGGGTATGAACAGCCCTGCCTGAGCAGCTACACAGGAAACTCGGGGCATTTCAGGGATAAAACCGAGGTGTGACCTCTCCCAGGTCACCCCAGAGAACCTCTGCCAGCTGTGACACCAGTGCAGTGCACTCCTGCTGCCCTGCTCGGGCGAGGGCAGCATCCCCAGGGCCCTGAGCCTGGAGCAGCTCGCTCCACCCCATCCCTCCAGCCTGCAGCCCTCGGCTGAGGCAAGCACAGCAGCTGTGGGAGGAACAGAGCAGGTAGAACCAGTGCTCCCCACCTGCCAGGGAGCTTGCTGCTGAGCAAGACCAGGGGCACAGTCCAAAACAAACAGAGCAGAAACCACTTCTCCAAAGAACAGCTTGTCCATGCTGTTGAAACCTCGAGGATTACTGCAGAGCAGCCCTGTCCCAGCAGGCACCTCTGCTGGGCACACTCAAGGGCTGGAAGCACACCTGGAAAATGGAATGAAGAGGTGAAACCCAGGAGAAGGGCCTGCCTTATGCTACAGGCCGATCCTGAGTCCCACACGTTTGCTCTGGTTGTCTTTAGCAGGCACCCACGGGGAGGAGGCACTGACACAAACCCAGCTCTGAGCACTGACAGTGATGTTACTCTGCTTCTCACAAGGAAGAGGAACACAGGTTTTTCTCTCCCTGTTCCTCAGGAAGGGTGCAGGCCTCACTACTAATGGTTCCTTGTCTGTGCCACAGGAAGATGAGTAGGCTGAACCCTGCCCCACAGGGAAGCAGCAGGCTGGAAGGGGTTTCTTCCAGCACTACAACCACCATCTCTGACACCTCCCCGGAGGGCAGGAAGAACAGGGTGCTGCCCTTTAAAATCACATATAATTTTCCTTATTCTAGCACTGAGCTGCACAGCTACCACATAACCTGAGGGCTGAGACTGAAGGAGGCCTACCACATTCAGCAGTTACATTCACACAGGTGCATAATTGTGCAATAGTAGTTGCAAAAACTTCTATCATTCAGGCATCAAGGCCTGAAATTGGAGAAGAGAGGCCTCTTTTACTTCTTCTCAGCACAAGGTGAGCTTGGAGAACACCACCAACCTGCAAAAGCCAGTGATGCCTCAGCTCACACTGCATGGCCACCAAGCTATCAGCGCTGAGCACACACCTGCACAGGCAGCTGCCTAAGTCACATAAAACATTTTTAGAAATACAGTTGAATGTTATATTCGCCGTGTAGAGTCCTTAGAAATACAGTTGAATGTTATATTTGCCGTGTAGAGTCCTTGCTTTGTTTTCCTATCTCAAACTCTCATGGCTGAAAGGGGCACAGGCAGCTCCAATTGCAAGTTTACTAGCAGATTAACAGAAACCTTGATGAACGCCAGCATATTTCTGGCGGTTGATGTCCTAAAGGATTTTATTTATATGAAATCCATGCTTTAAACAGCTGATAGTCACTTCAAAACATGTCAAACTGACCCCTGTTCTGGCCTCAAAGGAGCTCACAAATCATAAATTTACGTAATAAATAAAACTTCCCCTGGGACAAACAACAGGCTGTGAAACGCACTCGTTCAGCAACTGCTGAGAACACTCATTTCCTAATCAGGCCCTGTGGATGCAGCACACACCAACTTAACCTTATCTCCCTTCATCTGGGACTCTGACTATGTGCTCACACAGCAGTTGTGCTCCTCCAGAAGCACCGTGGTGCTCAGGTGCCAGGTTTTTCAGAGATGAATCAAACACAGAACAGTGAAGAGCTACAGGAGCTACACAGGACCCGAAACCTGCCCGGCACAGCCCCAGCCCCAGCCCCATTCCTGGGGAATGAGGAACCTGGGCACTGAACACCTCTTCTGGCAGCCTGGAACCCTCTGTCAGATGCAGATCAGGAGCTGCTTCAGCTGTGGATGCTGCAGGTGACTGGTTGGAGTGTCAGGGGCTGAGTCACAGCACGGAGGTCCCCACCTGCAGCCCGGCAGTGGCAGGGGCCAACAGGAGAGCTCAGCTGCTCAGGAGCACTTTGGGAAAGAGCCATGTAGCCAGGCTGCTGCTGGAATAAGCTCAGGGGTTGGGGTATAACACGAGATCGGGGCCATGAACTTGAAAGTCAGGTTTTGGCTCATTATCTACCAGATTCTGACATCCACTGCATGGTGTGCTGCAGCTTTGTACCCGGCATTTGGTACATCCCTGATACCCCATCCCTGGAAACATCCAAGGCCAGGCTGGACAGGGCTCTGACCCACCTGATCTATGCAAGGTGCCTCAGCTTATTGCAGGGGGTTGGATTAGGTGTCCTTCAGAAGTCCCTGCCAACCCAAACTGTTCTGTGATTCCAGGGTATATTCCAGCACAATCAGTGGTAAATAATGGCTTGATGAGGTATCTCACATGGGAGGCATCTCAGAATTTTAACATACTCCATTACATATTTTTCATAGAAAAATATTTTTTTTTAAAGTTCAGATTTTATCCATCCTAATAGCTCTGCTCCCAGATTCTATCCAGGGCTTGAGGCAAAAACAACCTACTGACTTGAGCTCAGACTTTGCCCAGGGGAGCGTGTCCAGGAGAGCATGAGGAAGTGGGATAGTGGGAGCCCAGCCTTTGGGTTCCTGTGCTGTGCTCTGCAGTTTTGCACCTCCATTCCAAATGTCTCTTGCACTTGTGCAGGACATTCCTCGGGTCCACAGATGGGAGACAGCAACCTGGGATAGTGGAAGGTGTCCCTGCCCGTGGCAGGGGGTGGAACAAGATGGGCTCCAAGCTCCCTTCCAACCCCACACATTCCCTGGTTCTATGACAGGGGACCACCTGCAGTTTCAAAACAAATCAGAGAATCTCTGATACACAAAAATCTGGCTCCTGCTCTCTCTGAGAAGCAGGCGGAGGGATGAGAGTGAGTTCACTGCACCTTCATCAATCCCATGGAAAAGCCCATTCCGGCAGTGGCACCCCTGGCTGCTTCCAAACCTTGTGCCAAATAACTGCACCAATGCCCAAACCACACTGAGAACAAGGGAAGAGCAGGGAAAGAAAGGTGTAAAGAAAGGAAAAAGAGAACATCTATATGGTTAGAGCCCGAAGCTGCTTATCCTCCACCACACGTGCAGGGATGGGAGTCACTGACACTCCCCCTGCCCACCCAGGGGAGTCACAGTGAAATCCTCCTCTGAAGCCAAGTGATTTGGACTGGAATTACACAGGTGGTAGCAACATACCGCAAATTCCTTGGGTTTGGTTGGTTCTCAAGTCATCCTCAGGGAATCTATTTTTAGGCCTGCAACTGCATTTTTCCATGGCACTCCATGACCCTTCCTCCCACCCCAGTGCTGGGCAGAGCAGGAAAAGGCTGATGACAGAGACCAGCCCTCAAACAAACAGGACCTGAGCAAGGGGCACACCTGCTTTGCAGTACAAGAGTCATGGGCCTCCACCTGGAAGCTGTTTGAGAGAAAACAGCAGCACAGAGCCCTGCAGCACACACTTCTGCCCAGAGCACCAGCACTCAGGGTTCCCAATTCTCCAGGACAAAATGCTGCAGGTGGTGACAGAGGCAGGACACCCCTGGTGAAGGCACTCAGCACTTGAACCTCATACCTTTCTTAGAAACAGCATTAATGAATAAATACTACTGTTTGTGCAGCTGCATCCAATACCTGCCACAGTGAGTTCTTGGTTCATATCCATACTTGCCCTTTGTCTCAAGTTTAAACTACTCCAAGTCAATTTATACTCCATAACCTACTCCATACTCAGACTATTCCATATTCTACTTCCTTACAATCTCTCCTGGATCTAATTTGCAGACTGACACTTGCCCACTGTGACAAGTAGTCATTAATGTTCTACTTTTCGCTCACCACAATCCCACAATGCTTTTCTCCAGATTAGTAATGTTTTTTACCCTTCTAGCAACTGTAGATTTGCTGAATCACAGAGTCTTATGATTATTTTTAAGGTGATTTAGAAGTTTCTGGAGTCTGATGAATGTACTTTTATTAAAAAGAGCACATCTTTAGTTTGTACAGGTGAGGAAATTTAGCCTGGTGAGTGTCAGAAGACACTCCTGAAATTGAGTTATTTCATGCTCAATTCAATTAGTGCTCCAGTAAGTACAACTTCTCAATGCTCTGCCATCTCTTAAGTTCTCCCTCCCTTGTTAAATTTACGTTGTCTTCTGCTTCACACTCTAGATTTTTCAAATCCCTTTTCAAGACCTGAAAAATCTCTTTTTATAAATAACCACAGCAGAGGGGAAAAAGACTGTTGTGTAAAATACTCTCATAAGAAAAGCAGAAAGCCCAATGATTATATCATGTGTATCTTGTACTAGAGCTAAATGTTTATAAAAAGGGATTAATTTTTTTTTCCTCCCTGGCAAAGGCTAAAGTAAATACAATGCTAGAGAAAATATGTGACATGCACTCAACACTGAAGAAACATGTTTGGATACAGCACAGTGAGGAACTCGCAGAAGAATCTAACACCATAAAAATTCTGAGCTTTCAGCTTGCCGTCAGTGCTCAAATCTCTCAAAGTAAAACTTGGGTGAGTTTTCTTTGGAGATGTGGTCAGATGGTGCTTACAAGCTCCATAAACTGATTAATTAGTAGCAGGAATGAAAAACATTTCATAGGTTAGCAGAGGTTATCAGGCAGCAACACAGAAATGAGGGCACAAAGCCTTTCCCCTCCTCCTGCTTCCTGCAACCCCATAGCTCAGGTTTTGGCTCATAGATGCTTACTTGTTCTTTTATTTTTTGTTATTCGAAGTGCCCTGCTGCTAATGTGGAGGAGCTGGTGTGATGTCTGTGCTTGGGACAGACAGGAATTTGGGGTGCTGGCTCTTGGTGTCCAGGCTGGGCATCACAACCTCTCCAGACTGGCAGGTTCACTCCCAGAGCTTGCTGCCTTCAGCTTCTGCACAACAGCTCCCTGCCTCGCTGATTTTCAGAGATTAAAGCTCTGCTTTCACAATCATTAATGCCACATTTGGGCAATGCCTGATCTCACAGAAAACACATCCAGCCCAGGCAGGGTGTGAACACACGGCCCTGCTTCTGCTGAATCAGAGCAAGAGCATGATCACCAGAGGGAAATCAATAGCTGCTCTCGTTGAGTACCTGCCAGGAGGAGTCTGTCATGATGGCAATTTCAAATAGCTGTGGATCAGCAGCCTGGGATTACACCTGATCTGCCCTGCAATTCCTGCTCTACAGTGATGCTGTAGAGCATCACTGGCTCTACAGCTGGACTTGTTCTCAAAGAGTGCCCTCAAATAAGTCCAAAAACATTGCCTTTTGATCTTAACTCACTTCCATGAGAAATACTTATCCAGTATAAAACTAAAACCAACAACCATATGTGTAATTCAAACTTAGCTCATGCTCCAACACACCTGCTGAATTTACTTTTTCATTTAAATGTACCAAAGTCAGAAAAGACATGACAGCACTAGATTCCTTGTAGCTGCTTCCAGAAGGGGGGAAATGCATCCCTGTTACTAAACCCTTAGCTTTGAGCTCTCAGAAGGATTAATTTCCCTTCTGATCCCCCTCAGCATCCCCCTGCAGCATCCCAGTCAGACAGCACAGACTTTGGCAGGTGGAGAGGCCAGACAGAGCCCTGCCCAGCTTAACAGCATCACACCAGATGGAAAACGTCTGGATTTGCAGATGGAGGAAGAGCTTAATAGAAATACTCTCACGATGAGGTGAGACTTCCCCAAAAATGTGCACTTTAGGAGCTTCAACATGTAATTTTTTATACACAGAATGCTACACAACATCCCATCTTCATTGCTGGAGCTTCACTAGCAGTGCAGCAGAACTGCTTATATCTAATCCAGAAAGGAATGCAACAGGTAAGTCTATCTCTGTCAGGCCTCTGTACCTTCTCCCTCTCTCTCACATACAGTTGTTTAGGATTAAGGTTTAATAGCTTTTTTCCAGGACCAAGGAACCACAGAATCTATTCTCTTCATCTCCTGCCAGACGTAGCACTCCAGTGATCTCCCCACAAACTGCAGTTGGGACCCTCTCTGTAAAACACCAAATGCTCCCCAATGCCCTTGGAGTCCAGAAGCTCTGGGATGCAGAGCAGCACTGACGTGCTGGTGTCGTGGCAGCTGCCTGTTTAAAAACCATAAAAAGAGAAACGGGGCCTGAATTTTCAAGTGTTTCCAGTTTCAAGGTTTAATCCATCAAGCACTCAGGAGAAAGGCTGTGCTACTGCAGGGAGTGCAGATGCTTTTGCGAGGCTGGGACAGCTGCAGGGTGTCTAAAACACTCCACCCAGTGGCAGAAAGCTACACCCGCCTGAAAAAGTAAATCCAGCACAGTTCTACACAGGCAATAAATCCCACACGTGCTTTCTTTCCCCACACAGTTAAAAAAAAAGAAATAAATTAACATTTTCGTTATACTGCATAATAGAGACTATTCACACAAAGAATACAACTGAGCCTAAAAAGGGGAGGAAAAAAAAAGTATTCACTCAGTACATTCAAAGTATGTGATTATCCCTCTAAAATCAAACACATTTCTTATCTCCCATTTCTTCCAGGACACTCAAATTCCCGTAATCCCAACTGCTCTCAGCAGAGATGCCTTAATTTCCCAAAGGCAGAAACACAGTTCTACCATTGTTATATCCAGGAAATCAGAGAACATAGCTGGGAATTAGTACAAGGATCAGGTATTTCTGCTGTTATTCTGCAATAAATGATAGAGCTTACTAGCAAAGACAAGCTCAGACCAAATCCTCAAGGCTCAGCACTCCTATGTAATGTAGAAGATTGGCTCAGGAATCAAACATCAATGCTTCTGCTCATCTTTAATGATAACTCAGCATGAAAAAAGCCAGTATTTTGAATCCCTGCCCATGGCACTGGGGTTGGAAGTAGATGATCTTTACTGTCCCTTCCAACCCAAACCATTCTGTGATTCTGTGATTCTGAAGCACAGCAAACTGTGTTTGTGTAGGGCCTAGCACAGGACCTGGTTTTGGCCTTCTGGGAATGCCATGCTCTAGGCTCGGAAGTGAAATCAGGAACTACAGAAGAGGAATGCAGAGGGATTGTCATTGGTCTCAACCATTTAACAGTTTAATTTGCACAAAGAATATTTTGATGGGATATTGGGAATTAGGAATTGCTGGCTGGGAGGGTGGGCAGGCCCTGGCACTGGGTGCTCAGAGCAGCTGTGGCTGCCCCTGGATCCCAGGCAGTGCCCAAGGCCAGGCTGGACCAATCTCATCTGGTGGAAGGAGTCCCTGCCCATGGCAGAGGCTGGAATGGGACAGTCTCCAAGGTCCCTTCCAACTAAACCATTCCATGATTCCACGAGCACATCCCTCTGACCTGGCTGACCTCAGCTGGGTGATGTGAAAGAAGCTGCAAGTGCTAGAGCTGCACTGCCTGAAGTCCCAGTAACTTCATGGGAAAGGATTTTTCACTGCCTCACTTTTGTGTGACAAAGCCTCTCAGCCTCTTCAGTTCTCACAGAAAACGAACAGGATAAAAATGGAACGATATGGGAATAAGCAGTTGGCTCACATTGAAAAGAAAGGTTACTGGCAGGAGGATGTACATCATCTGTGCTGATAACACATTTGTCAAGGTATCTGGAAGCTGTTTATGCATAAAACGTTCTCTGGAAAATAAGGTGGACATCATGATGCGTTTTGCAGAAATTACGCCATAATTCAGGATGACCAAATGCAGCTCTCATGGCTAGAATTACACATGAATCTCAAAAATGTGAGTGATAAAAAGGGGAAATGAAACCTTGTGTGCTAAATAAAGCACATGAAGGGGATTTACTGTAAACATACAATGATGAGCTCAGAAAGAACTGCTATTGCACAAGGAAAAGATCCTGGAAAAACTTATCCAGTTCTCTGAAAACGAGAATTCAGTGATCATCCACAGCCAAGAATTGCCCATAAATTCCTCCATGAGGACAAGGAGAGGAGCAGCACCCATCCATGATCTCTGTGACCAGTGACCAGACCTAAGGGAATGACATGAAGCTCTGTAAGGGCAGGTTTAGGTTGGATATCAGGGAAAGGCTCTTCCCCATAGGGTGCTGGCACTGCCCAGGCTCCCCAGGGAATGGGCACGGCCCCAAGGCTGCCAGAGCTCCAGGAGCCTTTGGGCACCACTGCCAGGGATGCTCAGGGTGGGATTGCTGGGGGTCTGTGCAGGGCAGGAGCTGGGCTGGGGGATCCTTGGGGGTCCCCTCCAGCTCAGATTATTCCATGCTTCTACAATTCTAAGAAGAAACAGGGAATTATTTATTGGTTATTACAGAAAGCACTATTGGTTATTAAATAAAAATCCTCCTGCAAAAGATGTGGCAAAATCCATGTGGCAAATGTTTTCTGAGCAGTGAAATCCCAGTAATCCCAATCTAATCTACCACGATAAGAGTAGAAAGAGGAAAACAGATACAGTATTAGATAAATATCTGGTTTGCTGCCCTACGGCAGCTTGGTTGGTTGGAGATTTTTTTAATCCATATAAACAGTGCTAAATATCTACAGTTTTTAAAGTCACTGCACCCATGAAAACCCCTGGGAAGGTGATCAGCATACTTCAATTGTTATCCACCAGCTGTAGTAACACTTGCCTTGACCTGAATTTCCTGCTAGGCTAGGCAGACAGGTTTGAGTGGCTTTCACAATCCTCCCATGCCAGCAGAGTGGCAAGAAGCGGTTGTAGGTAAGGAATATTTGACAGAGGATGAGAAGGAGTAAAGGCTGAAGCCTCTGCTGCTGTTCCAGTGCTATGGAGAGGTGTGTGCTGTCTCTGGCAGGGCTCTCTGCAGTGAGTACCACGTGCACATCAGAGCAAGCTGCAAGCTGCTCACAGCAGCCTGGAGGACTCCAGTGAGCACAAAGACTTCACTTCACCCCAATGTGATGCTGGCTCTGTCAAATGATTCATAACTCCAACTCCACTGCCTCTGAGGCAGCTTCCTCAGAGCTGCACCTCCCAAACTGGCCAAGAACAGCCCCACACCAACAGACCCAAGAAATATGGGTGGTACTAGCAGAGGAATTTTAAGAAAGAGATCCTGAGTGTGTGCAGTGAACGTGCCCCTTCTCAGGGGGCTGGCGAATTTGCTGGAGTTCTCCAGAAACTACCTAATAAACACCAGTCATTCCTCAACCAGAAGAAACACTCTCTCCAAAATCCAACACTGATTTCCCAAAACTAACAATTCTCACACTGATTTACTTTTAAAATAAACTAACAAACAGAACACCAAGCCTTTTTCCTTTGTGTGTTATATTTATTATTCTTTTGGGAGGCACAATGAAAATTTCAGCTTCTGTTCTTTTCCCTTGCAGAACAGCAGGGTACAGGTTAATTGCCATCAATCTACAATCAATATATTCTTCAGAAAATCTCTGATTGCATTTTCACATTTCCTGATAATAGAATAGGCACATGTACCAGACAGTGTCAGTAGCTGAAATAAGTTTAAGCAATACTTGCTTAAAAAGCTGCACTGACTGCTATTTTAAGGCAGGTTGGGTGAAAGTTTGACAGGCAATTTCCTCAGGAAATGAAAATAATTTTGCCTACAGAAAAACATTGATTGAAAAGAGGCTTTCAGAAAATACTTCATCAGTGTGAAACTATATTGATGCTGCACTTCCTTTAGTTAGAAAGACATCAATGAATCTCTTTTGTTCAGAATTCTGACTTCTCAGTCGTTCCTTTACCTTGCAAGCAAGGCAGGCAGCGATGCTCTGCTGTCAGAGGAGGCAGGTTTCTCGGGGGATCAGCAGCTCATGCCAGGCTGCAGTGCCCAGGAGGCCTCAGGCTGTGTTCTCAATGAGCACAGCAATGCCCTGCCCTCCGCCGATGCACGCTGACCCAACCGCGTACTTCCCACCGCGGCGCCTGCTCAGAAACAAAAACAGGGGGGATCGGTTACTGCAGGTTACTGCAGCTGGTTTCCTCTCATAAAATCAGCAGCTCCTGTCCTGATTTTATGAGAGGAAACCAGCTGCCAACTGGGTGTCATTGAGAATGATGTTTTAGAATGTCTATGCTGGTATTTTTCTAGTAAAATACCATGAAGTCTCAAAGTGCTGTTGAAATATTTCTCAACAATGACTTTAGACATCATCTGGTTCCAGCCCCTGTCACAGGCACAAACATCTTCCACTAGACCCCACCTGAAAATTTCTGGAGTAGTTTTTAAACTACCTGCTGAGGCAGTTTTTAAATGCTAGGTTTCCTACAACCACACTCCAAGAAACAGATTTCTGCAAGGTGCAAACGATCTGAAGTTTCATGGCTGAGCACTAAGACAGTGTTGCAAGTACAAGCAAAGAGACACAGTGATCTCCACCCTGAGGGGGGAATTAAAATGCTGCTAAGCATATTAAGCAAGCCAAAAGAGCCAGAATTTCTGAAAATGGGCTAAAGGAGAGAGAAGGTGAAAACAAAGTCTTTTAAAGCATCCCTTTCAAGTAGCTAAAGGACCAGAGAGGGACTTCACACAAGGGCGTGGAGGGAAAGAGCAAGGGGAAATGGCTTCCACAGCCAGAGGACAGGGACAGATGGGATATTGGGAAGGAATTCCTGGCTGTAAGGATGATGAGGCCCTGGCACAGGGTGCCCAGAGCAGCTGTGGCTGTTCCATCCCCAGTAGTGTTCAAGGCCAGGCCAGATGGGGCTTGGAGCCACCTGGGATAGTGGAAGCTGTCCCTAGGACTCCATGATTCTATGAAATGCCCCATGTTAAAAAAAGAACAGACTCTGCTCAAAGGCCATTTCAAAAAAAAGGAAACCTTCCCACAGGCTCCTGTGGGCTTGGATCAGATCTGGGTGAACTAACGAATGCTGTCATGACAATAGGATGGGATGTGAGGCAAGAGCAGGACCTGCCCTGCAGCACAGAGGTGGCAAACTCTTACAGAAAGTGGCCTATTCCAGCCAGGAGAGTTTTAGGCTGGCTGACCAGAAGAGTTCAGTCACATGGCATCCATGCCCAAAATGTCAGCAGGCATAAATCCACCCGCCAGCAGTGCACCCACGCTGAGCAGCTGCTGTGTTCCTACCTTAACTCATGCACCAGGTGAGCTGTGATCCGTGAGCCCGAGGCCCCCAGGGGGTGGCCAATGGCAATGGCACCTCCGTTGACGTTGGTTTTCTCAGGGTCAAGGCCCAACACCTTTTCCACAGCCAGATACTGAGGTGCAAATGCCTCATTCACCTAAAGCACCAGAGAAAGGACAGAACTGTAACACCAGCTTTCAGCAGTATGTGTGCAAACAAGAATAAACAAGGTGAACCGGTCCTCCAGGTCCTTTTGGGAGAAACATTAAATGCTGTGTCTATAACAGCATGCTCAGCCAACACTCATGTGTCAATCCAACCCAACTAAATTCAAACACTATGCAAGTATGAGGTGTATTTTCTAAAAAAAATAATACAGTATGCTCTGAGACAGTGGGTCATGAAGAGCCTGCTGCTCTGACAGAAAAAGGCCCTGCTCACATGTATCACTAATTAAAAACATGAGCAGTCCAGCCAAAGGAGTAAACCGTCATGTCACATGAGGATATTTTTGTTCCACGGAATGTGATCACACCATTTCCAGTTTCCACGAGCCTGGGATTTTTGTAGTGACTGTGCAGCAGAAACTGGATAGAGAGAGGTCAGGCAGGCTCCTGACAGGCAAGAACACCTAAATGGCATGAGTGGAATCCTTCTGCTAAAAAGATCGGGGTAAAATCACTGTTCCTGTAAAAACATCTCACCTCTACCAAATCCATATCCTTCAGGGTCAGTCCTGCCTTCTTCAAAACCTCTGTAATTGCAGGTACAGGGCCTGTTTGGAAATCATATGCAGTCAGTTAAATTTAAAAAATTATTAAATTAAGTATTAAAAACTTGTTTTTACATAGGATAAATTCATAAAGCCTCATGAGAACCCCTCCCACGAGCTGCAGATAATAAATTCTGGATATGTCACTAACCTGCTTTCTTAGGTGGTAAGAGTGCTCCTAAATCTCAAAACTACTTGGTCTTCTTGCCAACAGCCAGGGAAAGCTGAGAGTGTCATGACTGCTGCACACAGAGCTTTTGAGTCAAGAGAAGTGACAGTTCCCAGATAAAAAAAAAAACCAACTTCACAATGGTTTTGAGGCATTCTCCTTCCCTGTACTCTTGGTTCCACTTATTTTTTCCTCACAACCTGCAGCCTCCAGGTAAACAAAATAAGAAAAATACAGGCTGCTCTAGAGTTTGCTGGTCATGTGCTTAGTTATGGGTATTGTTGTTTTGTTCTTAATATATCTGAAAATCTTCTAGTAAAAAACATTTAATTAGTTTATTCCAAACAATTAAATGCTCTCTCAGACTCAGGTCTTGGACAACTGAAGAAAGTAAGATTTTGGGTTTCAGACTATTAAGAGTTTGGCAACCACACTGTCCTCTGCAAGAAAGCTGCCTTCTATAACCTAATATAAACTACTAAGGGAAATTAACCTCAAATACAGCTACCTAAGGAAACAAACACTCAAAGAGAATTTGGAAGGGTTAATCAGGTACGTGCTTGTAGGAGAAACATACTGAGATGTTGGGTGGTGGCTGATCATTCAATTCTAAAACACCAACAATCCTAAATGCTATCGCACCACCAAAAATGGTGTTGAAAGCACATACCTCAAAGAATAAATACATAAAAATAAGTAAATTATCAAAGAGACAGAAAAATTAAAAGAAGTAAGGACCCACTTCAGAGCTCAGTGGAGTTTCAGGGAGCCCCAGGCAGCTTAACACCAGACTAAGTGCATCTTATTAGGGAAGGATTTTAGTATGCCTGTTACGCATGAGAGTAATGGGAGGGTCTCATGTAGACAACACAAAGACCCCTAATGACAGCCAAGTAAACTTTTCCCCCTCTCTTTTTAAAACAATGGATTCTCTCACTCAACACTGTGAGACAGGACCTGCTATCAGTATGTGAAAGGACAGTGGCTAAGACTGAGCTCCTGTTTGTCAGATCTGCTGCCGTCATGTCCTCATCTGGTCTCTTTGAGCTGCTGGGGACAAGCTGTGGTGTGAAGGAGTTGGGATGGGATACTAAGTGATCCTCCATATGATTTATGAAGTTTTTAAACAAGCTAGAAGAGCTGCCTGGACTAGACAGAACAGGCTGGTCTAGGAAGCACAATGCCAGCACCATGTCCAGCGAAGAAAACCCTCCCTCCACGTTTGCTTTGAAGGCTGTGTCAGTCAGACAGTCTGAGCAGGAAAACAAATCTGACAATGCCTCATTTGCATTTCTACTGACACACAGAAACTGCCAACAACAGCTCCTCTGAACAGAACACAGAGAGGAAAAGCAATGCTGGGATACAATGCTGTCTGCAAACTAAAGTGAAGGGAAAAATCCTGTGGTGTCTGGATTGGCTTTGAGGGACTGTTTGCACTACGAGAGGAAACAGAAAATACCTAATGAGGAAACGGAAAATATGGGGCTAAAGCAACCAAGAAAAGGTTTTTGGTTTTCCAAGTAACACATGAACAGATGCATATCTTGGGATCCAAGCAGATTGAGCCACTGAAACTGCTGGAAGGTTACACTCCTCCATCAGCAAGAGGTGAGGCAGGCAAACTCATAGTTACACATTTTATCAAGGGACTTAGAGCTCACGGAGAATGAAAGTGAATTTAAGAAGAAAATGGTTTTTAAAAAATGTATGAGTGTTTGTTTTCTTGACTAAAAGAGACAGTAAAAAAGAAGAACCTGGGGGACTATGCTGGTGCTATTACTGTGGATCAGACACTGCACACACCCTTCCAGCCAAACTGAGGAGCAAATCTGTCCCTCTGCACAACAGGGATGGACTGACACAGCAGGATGGACAACAGGACACACAAACACCTTCAGAGCCACCAGACTGAGCACATTTCTTTCCTTTAGGATGCCCATGACAAGAACATTTTGATGCTGTTTGATGCCATAAAATGATGTGCTTTACTGCAACTTACCAATGCCCATGATGGAAGGGTCACAGCCAGCTGAGTGATAAGCTACTACTCTTGCCAGAGGAGTGAGACTGTGCTTTTTAAGTGCTGATTCACTGGCAATGATGACTGCACCAGCTCCATCACACACACCCTTGCAGTAAGAGAGAAGCATTTTTAGCAAGAAAATACAAAGAAACAAAAAAATCCTCACATTCTTTAAGCCCCAAAAGGGGCTTGAGTCTAAGGTACCCTAATTAACAATGAACGATGTTTCTTCAAAACAACCAAAAACAAATCACTCTTCTGAGGATGGGGAAAGATAGTTAAATATAGATAAATGTTTCATGAATTCCAATGTGTTAGAAAAGAAAAATAAGTCTTCCCTGCATTGGAAAGATGATTCCGCTGACTTGCAAGAACGCTATTAATAATTGATAATATATGTGCTATTAATTATAAAAGATACTTTACAGACACCCACACTTACTGTGGCTATGATCTATTTTAGGCATGAATTCAGACTGTATGATCACAGCACTCCATCTGGCCCAAAGAACTTTAATCAATTAATTAAGATAATGACTGTGAGAGGAGCAGTCCATAATGACATGCTGCTAAGCACTGAGTATATTCTGGGCAAAAGCAAAATGTGGGGAGAGAGGACAGTAGCTGTGGTACAAAGATGAACAGCAGCAGTATGCCCACTAAAAAAATGTAGGTTTAAGGAAAGCAGTTCAGTTACCACTGCCCCCCCCAAAAGAAGGAGAGTGGGTACACAGCCCCTGCAGCCACAAACTGCACAACTCAAGGCTGATGAGGAAATGCCAATGCCTCACTGCAGTACCAGTGGCAACCTATAGAATCAAATTTAGGACTTAGGAGCTGACTGAAGGAACCCCTGGCACCTGCCAGGATCACCTGGCACAAGGCTGGGAAAGTCAGCTGGGGCATTCAGCTGCAGAATTAGAAGTCATTTTTGTCAGGAGACACCACTGAGAGCCAACTCGGTGAGAGATAAAAACAGTGGCAATAAATTTGGAGAACCACAGAGGGGACACGTGCCCAACCCAAGGGTCTGATGTACTCACTGAAGCATTCCCAGCCGTGACCGTTCCATCCTTTTTAAAGACACATGGGAGTTTTGTCAGCTGTTCCATGGTGGTCTGGGGTTTGGGGTGCTCGTCCTTTTGCATGCTTTCCTTACCCTTTTTTGTCTTCACCTCAATTGGTGCCATCTCAGCCTTAAAGTAGCCAGCGTCATTAGCTGCAACCACAAAAAGGAAAATAAAAAGGACCTGATAAAAACATCAAGATGATTGCCCAGCATGACCAACAATCATATTTTCATGTGCACACAGCTTCTTGCTCTATTTGAACCAAAAGTTCAGGGACAGCAATATTTATGCTTTATTTTGCTTATTTATTGTTGGGGGTTTTTTTTGTGGTTTTTGTTATTTTAGGAAGTTGGGCAAAAATTATACAAGTACACTGTCAAATTTCTCCAAAGAAAGCCTCAAATACTGAAACTTTATTTCAGGTTTAAACAGCTAAACTCCATCTGGTTTGGTTTTTTTGTGTAAACCACTAGGTTTATTTTTAGTATATATTCCCCTTTACTGCTGCTTTATTTTACAGCCCTGTCATTTCTCAGATGGCCAAGATGTAAATCTCACTCAGAGAGGAATGAGCAGAAAACCTCTTGAGCCGCATTGTTTCTGTTGATAAGACACTGTACATCAATCAAAATCCTGCTCAAGGTGATCCTCCAAAGGCTCTCACTGTCAAGCTAAGATCTCAGAATGGGATTCAGCTGCCTAAACAACCTAAAACAATTCAAGTCATTGCAAGTATCTAAGATGCCCAAAAAAGCATCTGGCCAGACTGCCAAATATAACATGAGACAGAGATTTAAAACTGAGACACTGAAATCGTCAGATCTGATGTTGTTTAGCTACCTCTGGGCTTCTCAATAAATGCCTCAAAACCTTTTTCTTTCCTGATTATACACAGGGTTCTCTCTTTACTGTGGGATAAGATGACCTGGTCCTACAGGCAGAAATAAAACCAGCAACGTAAAATCCTAGGAAACAAGAAACACAGTTTCTAGCAAAGGCTCCAGTAATAGCAGGAGTTAGGTAACAAGAGGAATAAGCAGGAAGGGTACCAAATGATGAAGAAAAGTTACAAAAAACACTTCTATATCCATTAGAAAAAATACAAAATCTTCCTTTGAGAGTGCAGCTGTTAAAATGCACCATCATTAGAATAGAGAACCATGCTTAGATTTTTCCTTCTTATGTTCACCTTTGGCCTCCAATGTATGTTGAGTCCCAGGATGGCCACTGCACATTCTACTGGATTTTGGCCTGAACTTCACAGTAACTGAGTCACAGAAACCTGGGAAGATTTGGGTTGGAAGGGACATTAAAGTCCATCTTGATCCAACCCCCTGCCATGTGCAGGGACACCTTCCACTGTCCCAGGCTGCTCCAAGCCCCACCCAGCCTGGCCTGGGACACTGCCAGGGATCCAGGGGCAGCCACAGCTGCTCTGGGCACCCTGGGCCAGGGCCTGCCCACCCTCCCAGCCAGCAATTCCTAATTGCCAAGAGCCCAAAATCTGTGCCTGCCCTCTGGCAGTGGGAGCCATTGCCTGGGTGCTGTCCCTGCAGGCCTTGTCCCCAGTCCCTGGGCAGCTCTCCTGGAGCCCCTGGAGGCCCTGGCAGGGGCTCTGAGGTGTCCCTGGAGCCTTCTCTTGTGCAGCTCAACAGCCCCAGCTGTGCCAGGCTGGCTCCAGAGCAGAGGGGCTCCAGCCCTGGCAGCAGCTCCGTGGCCTCCTCTGCACTGGCTCCAGCAGCTCCATGTTCTCCTTACATTGCAGGCCCAAAGCTGAATGTCTCTGAATTATGGTTTTGGGCACGTAAAGCGCCCCGAGAACAGTTTAAAACACAGCTCCTAAACAAATATCCCCTCTTCAGATTCCATGTGCTCCATGACTGTTCAAGCATTCAAGAACAACATTCAATTTGCAAAAGAAAGCAGAAGGATTTAGATGAATTACAGCACATGCTGGCACACAAGGAGGATGTGGGTCACTTTGGAAAACTGTTCTGCCGTGTAGAGGAAAGAAAAGAGTGCAGTCAGGCATGCCTGGGACAATGCTGCATCCCACCAGAGGGGCACCAGCAAATGACATTCACCAACGTGAATCCTACTCAGGCAGGAGCTGACCTGTGACTGGCCAGTGGTGTTTGCTGCCTCAACAGCTAAGGAATGTCCCTGAGGAAGGCACAGGAAGGCAGTGGAAAGGGGCTCTCACTAAACCTTCTGAGAGGTGCAACCCCTCACTCAGCCTACTGTCAAAGTCAACCCCCCTTAAGAGCGCATCATTTGTACCATGGGGCCAGCAAAATCACAAACTACAGCATGCAAACAGAAGGACAAGAGCACCAAGAGCCAGGGAAACCCTTAAAACGCTTGGAATCAATGCTAAAAACTGACTAGACTTGAAACTGGTGTCACATAAACGCCTCCCCTGCCCGACTCACTCACCAGCCTTGCACCTCTGCTGGGTTTTGAGCGCGTACCGGTCGCAGTCCTCCCGGGAGATGCTGTATTTTGCAGCCAGGTTCTCAGCTGTCACTGCCATAGGGATTTTAACATGTGTATCTGTTAGGGCTTCCCACAACGTGTCTTCCAGCTGCATGGAACATCAGAAGGAGGAGATCAGGAAGCACGGCAATACTGTATTTATTACTGACAGCTTCTAACTGTTCAGTAGTCTCTTAGAAACTAATGGTTCTTGGTAGAATTAATTCAGGTTGCCTACAGATAATTTACTGATTTATCAGAATGAACACAGTGAAAAACAGTGTGCAAGTTCTTGTGTGCTACTCTAATTAATCTCCATTACACTCTAGTGCAATTCTTTCCACTCACACGTGGCCCCAAGAGGCTTGGGGAAAGCTTTAAAAATAGGTTTTTAGTATTTCAGAATATTTCACATCTGTATTAATTACTTATTAGAGTCCTGTGAGCAAGCTTCCTGGTTGCCACGAAGGAAATGGGAGGCACTGTGAGAAGGCACAACAGCCTACTGATTCTTTAGCTCTTTCTCGACTGTCAGGTAGAATCCCCTTGCTAGAGTCAAAGGTTTCTGTGGGTATAACATCTCAGGGGAGAAGATACCCAAGTTTATCTTCACTCAAGCTGATAAAGGTAAGCCCAGTCAGTTCAGATGGCTTTTGTTATTTCTGTCAGCAGAAAAGTTCTTTAAGATAAACCATTCATTCACCTGTCACTGTGTAATTCAGTTATCTTTATGGTAAGAACACAGTTGCACCTACTTGGTGTATCAGCAACTTTGTGAAGGTGCTGTCTGTAGGACCTGTGCCACACAAGAACAGAATCAAGGACATCATATTCACCATCTTCACAATGGAAATATGGTGTGGGAAAAAAATCCAAAGGGCTGAAACACTGAAATATCCTGATTTTGCATTTTGATGTCAGTTATGACCTACTGAGTAAGTGGTGACACGTTATCAATTTATCCTGCTGCACATTTTCCACAGTATTCACTCAGGACATACCTTCAGAAGAAAATGTAAAGATAACTTACTTGTCAATGGATTTACCTTCAAGGTTCCACTTTGAAATTGAGAGATGATCACAGCTTGGAGGCATACACGCTCTTTACCAGTCTCTCTACCTACTGCCAGCATTACTAGCCTTGCCTAAACTGTATGTGCCTCTACTTCACAGACATTTTGTACATAGTGCTTGCACAGAATGTAGCAAGCGAACTAAATTTTGTGTCCAAGAGTTTATTGGTATGTTTAACATGGAACAGGAACTCAAAAATGGTTTTGAAAAAGCTGGAAAACTTCACCAAATGGCCTGACCCTACTGTTTCGATAATGTCTGAATACTACATAAATGCTTTAAGCTACCAAGTCTGGATCTAATCTCCAATAATTTCACGTGCAAGGATTTGGTGCCTACAATCCTGATACTAAACAATGCTTTGCTCACAGAGCAAAGGAAGTACCTTGAGTTCTGCTCCTAATCTGGTTCCGAACCGAACCTTCCGAACCGCGTAAGGAGCCTGGCTCATGCTCTCAGCTCCACCACACAGAACAACTTCTGACTCATTCAGGCAAATTTCCTGTCAACACAGTAAAACAAAACACATCTAGGATTTAGCTGGCTGCTTGAGTAAGAGAATAACAACTGTTTTAAAAGAAGAGGTAGTCACCTACAAAGCAACGAACTTAGAATGAATCCAAGCTTAGCCACGTGTGTACATGGATGAAGGGTTTACCCTCCTGTTAATGGTGGGGGTCTGTCTCCTTCATGCCACATCCCTTTTTCTTCCCTTCACCAGAGAATGATTGCATCCACGAGGGAAGAAGAGAATATGGGTGTGCACATGTGACAGAGCAGAGGAACAAAGACATCAGGAATCTGCATGCTTGTGTGGTTTGGTTCACAAACAGTTGTGCTTTTGGTTTTCAGCTCCCACTCTTCTCAAAAGGAACACAAATTACACTTCAAAGCCTGAAGTAAGACGTTACCATTCAAAAAAGGGACATAATTTTAGAAGACAATAGGTAGGTAGCTGCCAAATAAGTACCCAAAACACACTAATTCATCAATGGCAAAGCACACAAAACCTAAAAGCCCCAATTCCTAAATGCACCATCAAAGCATTCAAAACTAGTGCTTCCTTAAAATGCTTCACTGAGTTGGACTTTGAAGTTATTTATGAACTAGAATGAAAGAAAATTAAATTACCCCACGGAAGCTGTGGCTGCCCCATCCCTGGAAGTGCCCAAGGCCCGGCTGGACAGGCCTTGGAGCAACCTGGGATAGTGGAAGGTGTCCCTGCCCATTGTAGGGGGGTGGAACTGGGTGTACTTTGATGTGCCTTACAACCCAAACAGTTCCACGATTCTGTGATCTTGATATGCATTTGAGATTCCTAGCTAATAACTTGTGCGTAGCAATATGTGCTGAGATGCTCCCTACTGTTACTAAAAACTTAGTGAGCACCTAAGCAGCACAGGCTGCATTGATGAAATGCCATTTTTGAAAAGGACCTCACACCATACTTCTAGTAAAAAGTGGTCACATTCTGCAGCAGATTTTTTCAGTGTGGACAAACGTGTGTAAGGCCTCTGCAAAAAGCACTAGGAAAAACAGTCGGGTGGATGTTATTGCAAACATGTAACCTTATCTCTACATTTTTCATATGTTTCTTCTAGAGTATCAGACCTAAAATAATTCTTTAGCCAAGGAAAACCAAAAAAATCCCACTCAGTCAACAATCTGCTTGTTCAAGTATTCATAAAAGCAATGTATGAGCAAATGAAATAAAAATCCCTGTGCTCTGACTCAATGGTTTTGGCCAACTCCAAAGAGAAGTTGAGTCTCTTCTATCCTAAAAGAAGTGACATCATAAACTACTTAACCCATGAGAGGTTTGGATCTTTGAACAAAAGCATACTTAAAAAGCTCAGATTGCTGCTTACACAGCTAGCCAGGTGAGAATATAAACAATGATCGGGGGATGAAAGACTTCTGGAGTCCAGTAATTCCAGTCCATACAAACAGGATTGTGGGATGCAACTATAGCACAGCTGAGCTCCAGCTAACACTTGTTGCATTCCTCATATTAAACTAAAAATTACTACAATACTTGGATTTTAAGAACCAACCACACAGTTTGGCACTGTGGTGGCTGAACTGCAAAAAACTGTGCTGGACAATAGAAATCTCTATCAAAAACCCATGTGAAGACTCATCCCAAACACAAAGGACATGTTTCTACACGGTAAAGGCCTGACAAAAGCTACAGCTGACACAGAAATACAGCTTTGTACCTGACAGCCATTGGCAATGGACTGGAAGCCAGAGCCACAGAGCCTGTTGACAGTGAGGGCTGGGACAGACATGGGAACTCCCACTCGCAAACCAACGTGTCTTGCGATGTAGATGGCATCTGAGGAGCTCTGCAGGCACAACAGGAAAGAGGTTTTGTCACACTCTCATTGGTTTGGAAAGCAAAAAAGAAAAACTCTTGATGGAAAAGTCAGAATGGTGTCAATTCATCCCAGACAGAAGATGGTGCATGTTCAGCAGAAATCCTACTGCTCACCCAAAGCACTTTGATTGAGCTCAGGAAGACACTATCCATCCACAGGACCTGAAAGTGTCACTGTCTTAATATGTATTTTAAAGAAAGCGTGTGTTAAGTCAGAAACTTTATGTTTTTTTCCCTTATCCTTTATTTTCAAAACAGCACCCACACAGCAGGCTGACACAAGGGCAGATCCTGCCTGGCGAGCTGCAATTATTTTAAGGTAAATTAATATTGTTCAGACTAACAAGGGAAGGCCTCCCAAAACCAGAGAGAACATCTATGCTCTTGGGGAATGTGCCCTAAGCTAAAACGTATCATAAAGACAAAGTTCTGTGCACAGTGCTGCAATACTATTGCAAGTTCAGAAAAAAAAAACCTAACGAAGCCACTTCTGCTGAAGGAGTTTGAAGAAGTCACACATTCACAGTTTATTAAAATTAATCAAACAATATAAATAAACCAGAATTTTAAAAAAAATCTACTGGGATGGGGAAGTATGCTGCAAAGGAAAAGACATGTACTTTCAAAATAAAAAGAAACTTTATCAGGAGATGGCTATTTTTTATGTGAAAGTACTACAAGAGATTTGAGTGCAGCAATGCTTTCATAGGCCACAAACAGCTCTTACAAAATTGAAAAGCTGAATAAAGAAGCATAGATAGTAGCTGTAGGAGACAGAATAATTTAAAGCCACTCTTTTGGCTGAAAATCCAAAGAAGGAATACTACCTGTTTCTTTGCTTATTTTCCAAGTTCTCAGCTACTTGCTTCTTCTGCATCCTTGAAACACACAGTGCAAAATAGAAGTCCCCACCCTTAATAGTAATGGTGAAAATCAGAACACAAAGCAAAAAAAAAAAAAAAAAGCTAGAATGTTCTTTGCTGTTTTGCCTAAAACAAAGATCCTCATTTGTATGTGTGGGTAACTGCAGTTCTGCAATGCGTACAACAGCATCCTCTTTGGAAAAGACACGATTGTCCAAATGTCTCTGCCAATCAAAGCATGTATCCTTCCAGTCCAAAGGAAACTCAGGTTCACTCAAAAAAAAAAATTCTATGGAAAACACAGGAGGAATTGACTCAAATCACTTACAGGCTTGACACAGAAAGGGATTTATGCAAGTCAGTGAAAAAATACTGATCACTGAGTCACACAGCTCAAGCCATTAAAACAAGGGAAACATACCTGGGATTAGCAACTAACCAGTTAATTGACATGTGCTTTTAGGAGGTCAGCTCGTCCTGGTTTAAACCACCTCTGGCACTAAAAAAAGCAAGCTAAGCCTTGCTCCCAACAGCACCACAAATCACACAGGATACATCCCTCAAGCACAAGCAAGAAACACTACCCTGCAAACCGCTACCGACCCCTTTCACTTCCACCCCTTTGGCTGCCAGCCCGAGGCGGCAGCTGCCTACAGGGTCACACCGAGGGTGCCTGAAACAGCGGCCGAGCAGGGGATTTTGCAGGCCACCAACCTGCATGACGTTGCCCACGACGACGCTGTCGACGATCTCGGGGGGCACCTTGCCCGCGGCCAGCGCGGCTCGAGCAGCATGCTCCGTCAGGTCGGTGGCCGAGAAGTCCTTCAGCAGCCCCCCGTAAGTGCCGAAGGGAGTGCGCTTGGCCGCCACGATGAACACACCTGCGGTGGGGGGCAGAAATGACCCACGGTGAACGCTCCCCCCACAGTGGGGGCACAAATTATCCAGAGGCAAAGCACCTGGCGCGCAGGGGAGCGCCAAGCCCGCCTCCGGTGGGTGAGTGTCGCTACGGGACACGAAATGAAATGATGCGGGCACTGGAATCTCCGGGGCAAAAGAAGGGCAGTTTAATTTCTGACCCCAACATTTACAGATTTTTAAAAGTGACGGTGGATTGGAGGATGACAGTGCTACCTCTCCAATGACACTGGACATACCAACAGTCCATCGAATTTCTCCTCCTCCAGAAAAGAATGCGAAACAATAAGTATTTACAAAAAAAAAAAAACCAAAAAACACGCGTGAGAAAATTCATTGCAAGAATGTAAACATCAGAAGGCTCAGGAGAACTTAAAAACACAGGGCAACAGGTGACACCCCAAATTCACACGAAACTTTGTAAGTATAGGCAACACAAACACAAGAAGCTTGAGATAAATAATGAATGGTGCTTTAGACAGGGAAGGCATGAAGAATTAACAGTCAGAAAGAAAAGCTGTGAAGATTCTGGAAATACAGTGAGGTTTGACAACAAAGCAAGGTTGGATACAAATGTGGAGTCGGAGTAGGCTGCCACATGCATCAAAAATTAGTGCTAATGCACTTAAAACATGCCAGTAACATCTAGGAAATCCTGCAGTAGACACCTGTGAAAAAATCAGATAAGGAACAGTGCTTTTAGCAGAGGCCATTCCCTCATCCTAGAAAAATCAGCAGATTTTTGGTTTATATGCAGAAACAGTTTCCACAAAAAAACCAATCAAACAAAAAACCACCAAAAACCAAAAAAAAACCCAAAAAAACCCAAGAAAACCAAAGCAACCCCCCCCCCCATACTCTTTTTATATGCACTTCAACTTTGAGGACTTTAGCTTAAGAGGAAGAACATTCCCTAATCAAAAAAATTCATGCATCTGACACCAGAAATATATATATGCCACCTAAACTGCTTTAGCATGAATCTTCTGGTTCCTGAGAAGAAAATCCAGTTTTTACTAGGCAGGAGACCATGTGCAAGAACTTGTGTACAAATGCACGGGCCGGGAGCAGATGAAACAAATTCCAGATCAGGGGAAGCCACCTCTGAACCAAAGCAAACATCTCCTGGCTGCCTGTCACACTGGCTCCCTGCTCCCACGTGCAGAAAAACAAGTGGGAGGCAGGCTGTGAACTTTCCCCCAGTTGAACCGTATCGCTCACATCCCCTGTTTCCACAGCTCCCATCAAACACCCAGCTCTTTTAGGGAACGCTGCAGGGACACACACAGATGTAACCACGCAGACAAATGAAAATGCCTGCTCATTAAGCTGCTTGTGAGCACTGATTTCAGGCCATCTGATCTGTGTTACTTGGCTGTGTTGTCAGAGAGGGTGCCTCTCCATCCCGCATGTATTTGCACCCCAGGCTGCATGACTGCTAGAAAAGGACATTCCAAACTGGTCAAGGTCAAGGCTCCCCACTGACAAGGGCCTGAACACAGTGCAGAGATCTAAAATGTGCAGGGAGGAGGCTCAGACTCGTATCACAGAATGGGTTGGGTTGGAAGGGCCTTCAAGGATCGTCCAGTTCCACCCCCCTGCCATGGGCAAGGACACCTTCCACTGTCCCAGGCTATTCCAAGCCCCATCCAGCCTGGTCTTGGACACTTCCAGGGATCCAGGGGCAGCCACAGCTGCTCTGGGAAGCCCGTGCCAGTGGCTCACATCATGGCAAAGTATTTCTTCCCAATACCCAATCTAAACCATCCCTCCCTGGCATATCTTTCCTGCAGCAAAACAGGCCTTGATACTCACATTCTTCACCACTCCTCCCATCCACTGATTCCCTGCCTCCTCCAAATTGTGCCAGCCCTAACTGATCACAAAGCCCCACTGCAGACCAGCCTGGGGACCTGACCAAGCTAAAGGAGCCCCTTCTCCTCCCTCTTGGCCCGTTTGTCAGTCACCCACGTTATTTGTTCAGTCATATCCACTGCGGCATTGCCTCACGAGCAGCCCAGGGGCGAGGATGGAACTTTGCCCTTAAGCATTCCTTCCACATCAATACCACCTCTCTCTCTTTCACGGAGGCTGCTCACCGCTGCCCACTTCCCAACAGCACCACGGGGCCAATAAACCAGGGCAGGTCACACAAGAGAGGCAGCTGAACACCAACTCAGCAGAAAATGAGGGCCTCATTTTCACTTGGATCAGTCCTGTGCCCGAGTTCACCTTCTGCCTGCTCAATAAAACAATAACTCAAGATTCAGAGAGAAGACTGGGTGGAACCAGTACGAGAGGAAGATGAAGGAGCAGCAGCACAGTCTGTTGAATTAGTTATGTTGAATTAGGCTGGACATAGACACTCCCTTAGGGGACATAACTCCAGAGCCTGCCAAATTTTGCTGGACTGAAGAGGCACCTACAAATGCTACTCCCTCCCCAGAATTTCAGGAGGGGCAACAAGGGGTGGCTGAAGTCCTGAGTGAAAAAGGACTCTTTTACCTTCGACAACTCTTCCTAAATTCCCATCAATTAGTTCTGTCCTACATTACCAGAGAAAGATTCCAGAGTCTCTGCAACTTTCCAAGGTGATAAACATTATCTAAGAGCACAATAGCACCAAATGCATAGAAATCTGACAACTTTTGGGGAAAGAAAGCCAAGATCACTCTGAATCCTTACCAAACACTACACTTGAGACATTTTTTAAACTGGTTTTCTTAATCACTTGCTGCCAAATATGGAACTGAAACACTACTTGATCCTCCAACATTATCTCAAATGCACTTGGTACGAAAATAATTCTTCATCAGATCACATTCTGAAAGCCTAGAAAACAACCAATAACATAAAAAAGGAAGTTGAGAAGCAAGAAATATGAAAGTGTTGTGGGTTGAGATAAGAGAAAATCCTGCTAAAGGGCACAGAAAACCAAAATCAAACTATTATGGCAAGGTGCCCTCTGTGCTATCCAGCTCAGCAAAACCATCAGAATTAACACAATGCTGACTACACAGGCCTTAGCACTGCAATCTCGCACCATGACTGACATGTATGTTATTATTTAAGTACAGTCTGTCAAGTAGCAAAGTGCTATCAAATAGAGAAAAAGCCCTATTGCAATAAATTTCAATTTTGCTTTCATACAAGAACAGGTCTTAAAAGGTGTATGTACCTCATTTTTAAGAGTCACAGAATTTAAACAATGCAGAGCGTAAATCAGTTCTTTGCACCAAACACTTCCAGGAGCTGTGGCACCTTAAGGAGTTTATCGTGCACTAGCAGGGCTAACACAGGCAGGGCCTGGATGTGACAAACTCCCTGTCACTGACAGTTCAGGTGTCACTTAGCCACTGCACATAAACAGAGAATCACAGAATTACAGAATCATCTGAGTTGTAAAAGACCTCTAAGACCATGGAGTCCAGCCATTCCCCAGCACTCCCAAGGCCACATCCACATGACTTTCAAATCCCTCCAGGGCTGGGGACTCCACCACTGCCCTGGGCAGCTGTGCCAGGGCTGGACAGCCCTTTCCACGGAGAAGTTGCTCCTGCCACACAAGTCAAATTCCCAGTTACATGACAGACACGCACACCTTGCTTTGCGTTTGTTTGCAGCACAGCTGAGTCGAGCACGCAGGGAGTCAAACACTGAATTACGGCAGAAAACAAGCGCTGAACACAGAGGCTGTGACTGACACTGTCTGACCCCCTCCTCACCTTCTTCACCCCCTCCCCACCCTGTGCTCCCCATTCCCACCCTCTGAACACCATTCCTAGCCCCTGACCACATTCCCTCTCTGAAACCCATATCCACCCCCCGACCTCATTTCCACTCTCTGAACCCCATTTCCCTTCCCCTGACCCCCATTCCCACCCCCTGACCACATTCCCACTATCTGAACCCCACCCCCACCCTCTGAGCCCCCTCCCCACTCTACGGCGATCATTCCCACCCTCTGACCCCGCGCAGCCCGGTGTTTTTGGGAAGTTCCTAATTACTTCCAGCTCTCTGGCCGAGCAGGCACGGACGGGACAGCGGTGAGAGAGATCCCCCGGAGGCACGGGAATGGCTCTCGGGGGCTCTACTTTGTAATTCCTGCCGGCCCCACCACCTGCCTCGCTTTGGGGGCCCCTACAGCGTCCAAGCCGTGACCTCCCGCCCTCAGGGTCCGCCCGGAGCCCCTCAGGGAGCCAGGGATCCGCGGGGGGACGGGATCCTCACCCCTCAGCAGCGCCATGGCCCGCTCGAGTGCCGCGCCCGCCCGCCGGCCCCGCACATTCGCCACGCTCAGGGCGGAAGGGGCGGCCGGGCACGGCCGGCAGGCAGTTCACTTGAAGTTATTTTCTACGCGTAATTTTAGTTGTTTGATAAATTTATTTTAAATGTGGGGGAAAATTTTGGTTGTTTGTTTTTTATACTTTGCTTCTGCTTGATTCGATTTTTTTCCGTGCGGTTTTGGCGAATCGGCGGCAGGGGAAGCGGGCGGTGATGACTGAGGGGAGAGGTTCCCCCGCCGCCCGCCTCTCAGGTGATTATAGCATGTTACGGTTAATTGCAGATAATCGTGGGATTCCTTCCGTTGGAAAGCACCTCCGAGATCATCGAGTCCAACTTGTCACCCGATCCCCACCTTGTCACCCAGCCCAGAGCACTCAGTGCCACGTCCAGGCCTTCCTTGGACACCTCCAGGGATGGGCACTCCAACATCTCCCCGGGCAGTTCCAGTTCCTGACCTCCCTTTCCATGGGGAAATTCCTGCTGATGTCCAACCTGCGCCTGCCCTGGCGCAGCTGAGATCTATAAACCTCCCTGAGGGGGTTGTGGAGGGTCGCACCCCTGAATTCGTGCACAATCCGTGGCTGACCCACGGCTGCCCCTAATTCCCAGCTTCGGCTTCCCTGGACACGGACGGAGATGAGCAGGAGCTGCTTGCAGCCCATCTGTTTGAAACCTGCAAGCATTTGGATACCCTCATTTTCCAACACAGCAGACAGTGAAAAACACAGGGATAAAAGGGCTAAAAAGCCTACGATCGTATATTGGTCACTAGAGGGATGAACTGGTCCCTCCGTGGGCTGCAATGAACACGTATCGGTCTCAGTGATGCAGCACCATGGATGCTGCGAGAACTGACAGCAGGACAGATCCATGGTTTACTCTGATAATATGAAATAGTTAAAAACACACACAAATATCATAGAATCCCCCAAGGGTTTGCATTGGAACCCTAAAGCTCATCTGTTTTCAACCCCTGCCATGTGCAGGGACACCTTCCACTGTCCCAGGCTGCTCCAAGCCCCATCCAGCCTGGCCTGGGGCACTGCCAGGGATCCAGGGACAGCCACAGCTGCTCTGGGCACCCTGGGCCAGGGCCTGCCCACCCTCACAGCCAGGAATCTGGACCTCCAAGGTACACCACAAAACCCACCCTCCCGAGTTCTGATGGTTGAAATGCACCTTGAGGTATGATTTATCTGTATAATTGCTCCAGTGGAACCATCCCGGCTGTCAGGCAGAAGACAGGGAAGGCAGTGAAAATATTTTGTGTACAAATAAAAATTGCTGTATGTCTTCAGGGGCACATTTAAAGTTCTGTAAATTTTCTAGAAGAAAAAAAATGTCATCCTGTGAAGACTCCTATTTTTCATTCAAAATAATCTCTCAAGCACCTTCTCCATAATTCCAATGATTTAATAAATCTATAAATCAGTGAACTTACAACATTGCCTTTAAAAAGAGCCAGGAGTTTTGCTGTATTTTCTTCCTTTGCCATTGAATTCTCTCATCTAAGTCTCATTTAGGGCCAAGAGAAGGGACTCTGCCCCTGTGCCCCTGGGCTCAGGTGAGAGCCCACCTGCAGAGCTGCCCCAGCCCTGGCTCCAGCAGCACAAGGAGCTGGAGCTGCTGCAGCCAGTGCAGAGGAGGCCACGGAGCTGCTGCCAGGGCTGGAGCCCCTCTGCTCTGGAGCCAGCCTGGCACAGCTGGGGCTGTTGAGCTGCACAAGAGAAGGCTCCAGGGACACCTCAGAGCCCCTGCCAGGGCCTCCAGGGGCTCCAGCAGAGCTGCCCAGGGACTGGGGACAAGGCCTGCAGGGACAGCACCCAGGCAATGGCTCCCACTGCCAGAGGGCAGGCACAGATTTTGGGCTCTTGGCAATTAGGAATTGCTGGCTGGGAGGGTGGGCAGGCCCTGGCCCAGGGTGCCCAGAGCAGCTGTGGCTGCCCCTGGATCCCTGGCAGTGTCCCAGGCCAGGCTGGATGGGGCTTGGAGCAGCCTGGGACAGTGGAAGGTGTCCCTGCACATGGCAGGGGGTGGAACAGGATGGACTATAATGTCCCTTCCAACCCAAACCATCCTGGGATTCTGTGATTTACACACATGCACAATGGGTGGCTTTTCCTCTCCTTTTCTCCACTCATTTGCAATGTCTCTCAGGGCCATAACAATCCACACTCAGTGAGCTTCTAATTAGCTACCAATATTTCAGCACCTCTGAAATCAGGTTATAACTTCTAAAACCTCCAGTGTCATAAGTAAAATGATTCTCCTAATTTCTGTTTATAAACTACTTAGAAATGTCTTTATTGGATGGAAGTATATATTGAAAGGGGTTATTTTTTGCATTCTAATTTTTGACCAAGAGCCACAATTTTTTCAAAAGTGTTTATTTCACAAATTTTTTTATCCCCAGCTGAATATTACAGTGACTATTACAAGCATTTTCTTATAAACAAAGGTGTAGTTTACAGATTTGTTCAAAATGGAAAAATATTTTATAAGCAGTAGTATTTCATCTACAGTATTCACTCATGTATATCATTCAACTTTGACAGCAGCTATACCTCCTGCTCCTTAAGGTAATGACACTTTACGCCACAAAAAATAAAATAAAAATATCCCCAAAGATTTCAATATAGTAGCACTTTTTTAATATACTTCTTTTCTTCTGATTTCAAATTAATCTGAAAGTCTTTGTCCACTGGCATTCACACCTTGAAATAATTTGGATACTCATCAGGGTTATGTCTTATGGATTGTTTTACTTGACATCTACCTTGCTAGAATTTCTTTCAGAAAGAAAAAGAGATCAATTTATGACTGTAATATATATGTGAATCA